>NC_052545.1:5282142-5600714 GCF_016699485.2 Gallus gallus
ACACCAATGTCTTTAGACGGGAGCCAAGCACCCACTGTGAAGGCACTCCTTGAACTAAACCCATAGCACAGCTACCAAACCTCTGTGCTGCATCACATCCTATTGTCCTGGTAATGCCAGTTGTGCATAAGAACTGAACCCAAAGATGCTAACTGCCAAAGCAGCATTTTCTTTCCTCACATACAAGTGGTTTCAGCACACAACCTCCCTGGCTTCCAGAAGGGTGCTGGGACCCAATCACCCAAGTGTCACTTAAAAACTGTGCCCAAATTTGCATTGTTTTCTCTTCAATTTGCTGCATAAGGAGGTAGAATGAATGTCTTTCTCACAGTGAATTCCTGGCTGTGAGCAGTGGGTTAGTGCCATTTGGTTGGCAGGTGATTGCTACACTAAAAACACTTAAGGTCAGCACAGGAAGACTAGAAGGAAAACTCCTTCTCCCTTCATGGCTACCTCCCAGCACAGAAACGAGGCAAACTGCCTTTCTCCTCCTGTTCCTCAGTGTTGGCCATCTCTCCTTTGACTGCTTCATCTTCCTTTGGCTGTTGGCACTGACGTGTTCTCAGAGAAAGGATTCAAACCATGAACAACCCTCTCCAGCTACTCACAATCCCATGAAACCCCAAGGCAAACAGCAGTCATCTCTATTTTCTTTTCAAAAGCATTACCTTGACTAAGCAGCTTACCAAAGGGATAGTGACTGTATCTGTATAAAGCGCCTTCACAGTCTGCTGCCTTGATTTGAACATGATATTGCAGCTACACAGCAGAGGAATAGGACAGATAAACAGCAGCAGAAATCCACTTTGTCTATTAATTCTGCTCCCTCTGTTTTCACAGAGCTGCCCTCCTGCTCCCTGGTTGCAGGCAAAATACAATCAGTTGCCACACCAGCCAGCTCCAGCCTGATCTCTGCTCCGTGAGCTGTGCCCAGTGGCAGTCAGTCTGCTCACATTTTGCTTTCTCTACTTCCCCTCCAACAGGGCTGCCATACGGTAAAGGGGTCTCAGCTGCTGGGGTCAAATGCTTCATTTCCTGCAGATTCCAGCTCCAGCCCTAAAACACTGATCTCATTCTGCTCCACGGGAACACTTGACACCGAGACAGCATAGCATGCCCCATGGATTTGGCAGAAGGTGCCTGCTTCTCCTCAGAGCAGTTTGCTAGGCTAGCTGCATGAACCTGTGACCTATTTCACATTGCTGCTCTCCAGGGAGCAGGCTTGGCATGGACTTCTGATCAGATGTTGGGCAGGAAAACACTGAATCCCAGCGCATCCCTCTCTGCCCACTTCACACACTCACTGTCCTGTCACAGTGTACCACACCCACTCATTTCTCCCTCTGGAATTTGTTCTCCTGCCTTTCCGTGTACTTCCCATCCCTCCGCCTTCTCCATTTCACAGCAGTGTACACACAGTGAGGAACACAGCAGCTGGCCCTGCTGAGCTGTGGCAGCACCAGAAGTACCAGCAAACCAGAATCACTGTACAGCACTTCATGCGTGCCACACCTGTGCTGCTTTCAGGCACTTGAGAGAGAGCTGTGAGCCTTGAAAACCTACCGAGGACTTCTGATCGTAGGTCAGGGGATCTAGAGAAGCATTACTCCCTCTCCTCGAGTCCACAAAGGTGTGCACTGAATCCATGTGCGGGGAACACTTCGGTGTGGGCATCGGAGTGGCAGCGGTGCGCATGATTATAGGGGGTGGCATGCTGCCCCTGCCCTCCAGGTGCCCATTCGGGGTGACAGCAAGTGAGTACATCTTCATCTCTGGAGAGAAGGGGAGAGAGAACACATGGTGGATGTTCAGCCAGGGAGACAGCAATCACCCATCAAAACAGACATTGCTCCTCGGGTCTTTCAGGAATTCTGCCAGTTGTGGGGAATACTGGGATTGACTGCCCACGTTGAAAGGCACAAGGCAAATGCCACAGCGTTCTCTAAAGGGAACTTCCTCTGCTCGGTGTTTTTGGGGATTAGGAGAGCGAAGTCACAGTTTTTTGGTTCTGAGAGAGAGTTTCCAGGTAAAGGGCACTGAGGACTGGCTAAACTCACCCTACAAAGTCAATCTGTTCTCCCTGACATAGCCTCCTGTGCAGAGATTTTTATGCTGCTCTGATGTGCTCTGAGCTCCTTCGCGTGGAAGGCACGAAGCAAACATTAGTCACTGCCTTTACTCATCTGTTCAGAGGGCAGGAAATGGAAACGGCTTCTAAACATCTACGCGCCTAGAAGAATAAACCTTCTGTAACAGAGAAATTGAATGGTGTAACCGAATGTGGTAACTGTAGAAAGTATTTCAGCTGTACAGCACTTCTGGACTGCTGCAACTGTATTCAAACTGAGTCCAAACCAGATGTAACACCTCTGGCCCTATGGAGCGCAGTAACACCCCAAACCATCAGCCTACTTTCAAACACAAGAGTGAAGTCGGACTAACTCTAGTTTTACTGGGTTTAGTTGATTCCGGTTTGATAACTGTAGCATCACAGTCCTAGGGAGGGGAAAGGATGGGACCATCTGTGATGGGCAGGAAAGATGGAGAAGTCTGCAGCGAGAAACCCAAGTAAGCGCATTGCCCCTGCTATTTCTCCTCCACTGGCTGCTTTTGTAATGCAATGCGCCTCTACTGTATAATCAGTTTAGTTGCTGGCTTGGACACAAATATCTGATCTGCACCACAGAAGTCCCTGGGAACACTGCCACTCACTTCAAGGGGTGGAAGATCCAGCTCAAAATTTGCTCATCTGCAATACAAGTTCCTCTTGCCAGTGTGTCTGTTTACAGACCCACGGCACTGTAATAGAATTGTTAATGTCCTTATGCTGTTTGGTTGGCAAATAGGAGGCTTATGGAGACACACCATTTCTCATGGACTTTGACTGACAATAAGCTCAGCCTTGTTTTCTATTCTTCTACAACCCGAGAAGAGGTGAAAATATTTCTTTCCCATAGAACTCTCTTATTATTTGAAATTGCCCAGCAAATAGTTGGCGCAAAGGAAATTTAAGCTGTGAGTCTCCTTGCCAGCTATTTGCAATGGAGATTCCTCTCCTCATTTGGTGTTTGGAATTTGCTATTTGATCTGCAGTCCGAGTAGCTGTGTCACCTTGCTGTGATCTAGCTCTATCTCAGCTTCCTCAACAAATTACTTCTGCCTCTTCCTAAGCTGAATTCCATCTGTTCACCACAATCAGCATCATTTCCTTAGCTGAAATGACCCCTAGTTTAGAAACATCTAAAGTAATCCTAACAAAAGCCCAAGCTGAGCACAAAAACACAGAGAAACCAAACCAGCTCCTGTTTACCACTGTACTATTCACTCTTTCAATACCTGATCCCTTCCTTTCCCCTGCCTCGCTGCAAACACTACAGAGTGAAAACCATCACCTATTATCCCATGCTTATTGCGCAGTAGTACAGTGTGGACTTATTTCAAACCAGTTGTCAGGTCCCCCTGTAACACAAATAATCAGCACCATTTCCATCAATCAAACCTCGCCTAAACGCTCTTGCGAGAGGAATCAAAAGGAACAGATGAGAACATGATTGATTAGAGGAGCTGCTGAGAAGTCGTGTGAGAATACTGCTGTCAGCAAACTGTTTTGTGGTAACGATACAGAAGGAACGATGAGACATAACTAAATATTCTACTATAGCTGAAATTAGGAAAGACATTTGTTTAAAGGAAATAACAGTGCTCATTTAGCTTCCCAACACACTTCATGTAGCTGCTCTGTTAACACACCTATCAGACTAATTGTGAATCAAAAAGGATTCTTCCACTTTCTTCCGTACATTTCAAGGAGAAGACGACTGGATGCAGAGCTGTAGCACAACTCACATTCATGGCAAAACAGAAACAAGCTCCTACCCGTTGCACGGAGGTCTTTCAGCTTCTCAAAATCATCATCAAAGTTGGCGGATGTCTTGTCCTCGTCTGTGTCTGACCTATTGGCATCCCCCTGCAGAGAGGAGAAGGTAATTAACAGATCTGATTCACTTCATCTTTAGCACAAAGGCCATTTGGATTAGTTAGCAGCTCAGAGATACCTCAGCTTAGAGTGGTCAGTTAGAGCTCTGCCCAAGGACCAGGAGAAGAGATTGCCAAGCTCTCTCTATGCTGCCCTAGGGAGCGACCCCTTTTCCTAGATATGATTCATTTTCATGCTTAGAAAGGATGATGTTGTGATTGCAATGACTGCTCCTGCAATGTTGCTGCACTGTTCCTTCACTGTGCCCAGCCTGCTACCAACAATGACCAGCCTAAGTCATGTACAAGCCTATCACCAAAGATATTGGCCAGTTCTCTTCTGCTGCTGGGTCTGCAGTGAGAAGGGGTTCTGGCAGGCTATCAGACGGCTTGATCCATCAAGTCCTCAGTAAAGCAGTGCAAACCAGTAGCAAAAGGCTGGATTGAAGCAGCTGAGCCTAGAGAATTAGTAGAGTTCCTTAACTGACGCCTGAACAAATGACCATGGTTTCTAGAGACATGGTGCTAAAGCGTCAGTGAACTTAATTTCATCTGTGATGTATTGCTAAACTGGTGCAGCCAAACAGACAGGATGACTGAAAGGTTTAAGCTCCCTTATTCATTTTCTCTGTTTCAGAGCAGAAGCACCACTGCAGAGTAGCTGGAAGATTTGCATAATTTTGTAAGGTTTGTTGGCTTCTCTGGAGCAGCTCTGGGGTAGGTTTCAAGACGACACGGGAACAATGGAAGCACAAATATGCAATTATGGTCCTGTTTGAAATTTGGCTGCTTGTTGACCTAAGCGCAAATGAGGAATAGTCTGTACTAAAAATGGTTCTGTGGCCAGTTAAGCCTATTCTCTTCTAGGGATACGCCTGCCAAACTTGCTCCACAGGCAGATCAGAAGCTGAGATCAAGCGGAGACTGTGTACTGTGACTCACAGTGTAAGTTTTACTGTCCTTGCTGAAATACTGCTGATGGTTCAGAGCTTCAAGCCGCTCTAATGTGCACCCTCTTAGCTGCACAAGTCTCCCAGGAGTCACTCTCCACCCAAGGGAAAGAAACACCTGAGCCAAGGGAGGAGTGGTGCACATCAGTGTCTGTCATCACTGCTAACAGCATTTCTTTGCAGGAGGGCAAAGTCAAAGAGGTCAAAACGCGGATTTCTGCCAACATACCAACAGAACTAGGGATGAAAAAAGAGAAGTCAGCTCCATCCAGCTCCAATTTCTTCCTGGGAGTTATCCAAGGAGACTGTAACAGTCTCTGGTTTACAAACAGAGATAAGTTATGCATTTATAAGTGAACCGAGCTCTTGCAGCCAAAACACAGCCCTGAGAAGGGTTTTCTGTAGCACAGCTGATACCTCACTGTGAGGCATCTGACAAGCCCATAGGCTTGATGTCAAATTTTATAATAAATGGAAGTGGAGAGCAAAATGTGCCCTGCAAATGTCATGCCTGTGGTTGCTGGCCTTTTCCGAGGCAGCACTGAGTGAATAATACAAGCTTTGAAAAGTACTCCTTACACATATTTAAATTGCAGCCCACAACAGCTCCGAAAGGAGCCATTAAACCTGAGCAAGAAATGACAGCCAATCGGCCAGGTCTGTAATCACACACCCAGACAAGATTGCACAAGGCTGCCCATTTCTGGCTTCGTATTAGCAGGTGATTCAGTTTCTAGGAGAGCAGGCAGGTGAGGAACAGGATCTACACAGTACAAATGTACCTGCGAGCTGCCAGGTTGCTATGTGGAGAAAACCTTGTTGTGGCTTCAAGCACGCAGCAACGAAGGATGCTCGGGGGCTGCATGTGTAACAGAGAAGCAGGGGACTTTGCAAGGGCCCTCTGTGCATAAGTGTAAGATTGCTTGAGCTAAGACTGAAATCTCCACGTGCTAAAGAGGCACAGTCAAGGGGACAGAGGTAAATAGGAGAACTCAGGGCTCCCAAATGTCTCCACTTTGCTATGAGCATCAGTGTACCAGCAACAAGAGGAGCAGGAGTGGTTTCCAGTCATTCAGGTCACATCTCCCGGTTATCATCTATTTGGGTTTCCCTGGCATGTCCTCTTTTCTCCACCCAGATTTGCTGGCTGGTGCAATCACAGGAGATCTGGCAAACAGCTGCCCACTGAATACCTCTTTTCTGAACTACCACGTGGCCAACGTATCGCTTGCCTCTACATTCAGCTCAGGAAAACCTATTGCTTTAGCAAAGACTTAATTTTGCTATGGCCTGTGCTGTTTACCAACAGGATGGAGGTCAAACACAGCCACACTCCATACAGCCAGCAAATCTCCTAGAGGAGAACCATGTTTGGCCAGGAAGACTGCAGTTACTGCAGGGCTTGTAGAAATACTGGTAATTCTTTACTTTGGTCTCACTAGGTTAACGGCTAGGATGTACATCTTCATCTGCCACACATTCCTAGCACATGAATGTGGCAAAGGTGTTACAATATCCAGAGCAGAGCCAGCAGATGCCGAGGTCTGTGACACTAAGAAGAGAATATGAGTTTGGAAGCAAACAGCATTAACATTAGCTCTGACTCATGGGGCATAGCTTGCTCTTGGAAAAGGATCTTCATGCTCTTTGCAGCCAGCTGTGCTGGATCTTCAGAGAATGGGCCCCACTGGACAAGCCATCAGGATGCTCACTCATGCAGTGCAGAGCCATTCATTCCGAAAACGGAGAGCTGGACCACTTGCATCTCCTCTGTGTGTGCAGGTGGCACTCACAGCCCTCAGTATCCATGAAACAGCCCCCAGCAACATACAGCAGGGTTGTTTTTTCACAATCCGGGTCTTGGTTCCCGTTGTTTCAATTAATTTCCCTCTCCTAGAGCTGTGAGGAAGCTGGGAGGGATGTTTTAATAATGAATCTATGCAGACATCCTTGAAGGACATAATGTGGCTGTGCTGGCTTGAGAGAAGGGAATTGTTGGTCCATGAATATTTCAATTATATTCCATGGTCCGTGATGGCTTGTCTAAGTGTGATATAAACACAGCAAGTGAAAGCATGATGCCATTTCTGGGGAAAAAAATGAAAAGTGAAAAAACCCCATAAAAACAGATTTTCTTTCTCCTCTTCCCCTGGGGAGCTAAGGCGGTGAAAACTGAAACCATTCTCTCATTTTGTCTCTTAGTCAGCGTGGCTCTGAAGCCACTCCAGCTTTTCCTTCTTGATGGTCACAGAAATAAAAAAGCAATAATTAAAAAATTCCAAAGCGTGACATAAGCCTTTCTGATACCACTGCTCCCAGCTTTAACTCACACTGGATGACTTCTGCTAAGTCTCAAATTCATTTCCATTTCCATTTGCACTAGGACTTTGAAAAACAATGTTACAGACATTAATTTCAAGTGTGAGTAAAAATTTATGTGGCCTACATCATATCCAAAGTATCTCAAAATTTAATGCTTGCAACCTTGCAATACAGCTTTTATAACTGCTGTGCCACTAGCCTCAAATAACAGACAGGGGATAGAGTCTCTAGCAGAGCCCTGGATTCAGCAGTTTGCACCCTACCTGCTCCACGTGACATGAGGTGCCCCATAAAGAAGCACAAAAGACAGTATATATGTGAAATTTAGGCAAGCTAAAGCCATTCTGTGATTCTATGATCCTAAGTGGCTTCCACCCTGCAGTGGATTAACCAAAGTATTGCTCATCCAAGTCTCATGCCAAGTCCAGCAGGCCTTATGTGCAAGGACAGACTCAAATGAGCTCCACATGCCCAACCCAGCTTATCTGCACTGCTTAAGGTTAAGTTTAGTGCTGTCTGCATGGTTGGATCCACTGGCGTGAACTGATCCATACAATCCTGCCTACACATGGTTTGCATTTTCTCTCTCCCCATGCTCAGATCTCTTACCTCTGCCTGGAAGCCTTCCACCAGAATGGCAACCAGAAGGTTGAAGAGCACATAATTGCCGAAGGTCATCAGGGCCACAAAGTAGAGTGCTGCCCATGAAGATGTTGATGCCATCCCGTTGTACAGGACCACATTCCAGTCCTCTTGAGTGAGGATCTGCAGAGGGGTGAAGGGGAAGACTGATTACTCCACTCCTCTCATGCACAGCAGCTGCATTCAATTCCTTGCTGACATACTCATTTCTTCCTCTCCTTCTGACCTTTTCTAAGCATAATTATGAGCAGGTCTCATGAGGCAGATAGCAAAACATTCATTTAGTCAGAGCTTTGTACATGAGAGCTCTCCCCTGACCAAACCTCCCCTCTCTGTTGGAAGATCTACTGTGCTGCTGCCTGTAAGATGACTAGTTCAGATCCAAGATATAGCAATATACAGGATACAGTAGTAAAAGCCTCATTATTTGGTGGGGGTATTGCCTCCTTCAATAACCATTAATAGGTAACAGACCTAGGGCCGGGGTTGTTGTCCCCTCTAGGGATGCTCTTTTTAAGGTATATTTTTGAGGGCAGGAAACATAGTATTTGACATGATAAATAACATGGGGTGGCTTAAGAAACTCAGAGGAGCAACTCAGTTTCCACTGGGTAAGACTACTGACAAACTGGGCAAAAAAAAATAGGCGTCTTTGCAAAGTATTGCTCCAAGGGATCTTCCTCAGGGATTCCCACTTTCCTAGCTTCTCTGGAGCTCAGAAATCCAGGGGCCTATGGAAAACAGATGAGAGCTGCATGCTGCTTATTAATTCAGGCTTGCAGTGAGAGTGGCTTCTAACCCTCCTGAAAATAAGGTAGCTTTGAGGGTAGGAATGCAGTCAGTAGCACTAAGCCACGTCTCTTGTTAGCCTTCAGGGGATGTAGGGCTGAACCCTTGTGATCTGTGCCAACTCTATTTATCAACGGGACTATCAGAATAGATGCAGAAGTCTGTATTTATGTTGGGAAACAAAACAAAACAGAAACAAACCAAATCTATGAGACTACAACTGATTTCTCCCGGCTTCTTTGCAAGAAGAAAAACTGCAAGAAGTTATAACGTTCACAGTGAAGGCTCTGGACTGGTTTGCACCTTGCATTTAGAAACTTTGCTTAATATTGTTTACACTGTGCTCCATTTGCTGCACTTAGGCTGTAAGGACTGAGCTTTTAAACAGAAAAAGACTAATCTTTATATTTAGAATGTCCTGGACGTAGCAGCTTATTGCTCCATTATGGAATAGCCAGTAATTTCAAGTATATAACAGACCTTGCCCACAGAGGAAACACAGCTTTTGGCATAAAGACTTCCCCAGCATAAAGAGCCAGCAACTCCAGCTCTGATTTGCGTGCCGAGTATTTGCTATTCTTGGTTAAATGAAATTGTCCAGAAAGTGCATTTTTTGTGTGCGCAGTGAAGACAAATGAGGAGACACATACGAGCAGAATGGACAGCAGACTGTGGGTCTTGACCTCAACTACTATATAAAGGGAAAATAAGGGTGCATTTTCAAGTCTTAGACTTTTACAGACAACAGGATTCAGAGCTTACCTGAAATACTGTCACAATGGCCCAGAGTAAGGAATCAAAATTCTTCCTATCTGGAACTGTGTCTCCTGTATCAGTCTTCAGACTGAACTTGCATCCAAAAAGATGCATGCCGAGAATGCTGGAATAAATGGAAATAAAGAAATAAATGGAAGAGATACATTACTGTGCAAAATACGGCTACAGGGAGGGTTGCAGCACTTTTTTAGGACACGTTTTCCCCTCCCAGTGTTCTGTGTGCCAGTGGTACCTCCCAGGAAGATGGGCTCTGCATTACCACTGACACACACGATCACTGATCAAATCCTGCTATTTGGCTCTTGTGTGTCGTGTGTCACCATAATGATCTACGCTGAAGTCAAATCAGGCATCTCATGTTTCTAGAAAATGACAGACCACATTGCCAGCTGCCTAATCCATCCGGTTTCCAAGAACAGCATCCTAAGGAGCGTTATGGGGTCAAACAGACAAAAGCCTCGAAGCCTGTATAACCTCCCCCTCAAATACGAGGCTGGTAGAGTCCAGTTTCTGACAGCTCGCTGAGACACAGCTAAAGGAGATTCCCAAGAACTCCAGAGCAATTGTTTTAATGTTGTTGCTTGTTTGTGTTCTTCATTCATCTACAGAATTACAGCTTTGCATGGAAAACAGAGGCTGCAAGGAAGTAAATCATCTGTTGAGTGTCTGCTTGTCAGTCTATTGTGAGCACTTCTGTCATGCAGGCAGCCTCGCAAACGTACCGCTTTCTCATCTATGCATTATATAAGCAAGCGGAACGATGAACGGAAGGAGAAGAGCTGCAGCCTCTGGTACCTGAAGATAAAGATGAAGAGCATGAGCAACATGCAGAAGGTGGCAACGTTGTCCATTGTCTTCATCAGGACCACCAGCTGGCGACGGAGGGCGGGCATGAAGCGCACCAACTTCAGCACCCGGAGCAGCCGGAAAGTTCGGAGCACGGAAAGCCCACCGTCCGACTGCCCAATGATCTCCCAGACACTGCAGGAAGGCAAGAAGAACTATAAACAACAGTCCTGTACACAGAAAGCCCTGAGCAGGCTGGCTTCTTGCAGGATATCACACCGTTTAAGTCCTAAAGGGGTAGTTTATTTGCTGCTGCTTTCTCGCTTTTGAAAAACACCTTTGCTTCCAGCAGTGCAGAGCCACAAACGCATGCACAAACTATATCCTTCATAGCTGGTTTCTTGGTTCTTTAATTCCCTTGCTTGTGGCCATTCACAACACAGCGTGTCTCCTGCTGTCACTACACACAGCCACAAGCCCAGCCACAAGAAGTAGATCACAGTTTTGTACCAAGCTAATATGCAGAGGGATTTACATTTGTGGGGGTGTGTTGGTTTGATCCATGTTTAATATTTAACAAGCCACAACTGGCCTTTGTTCTGAGCCTTTTCTCTGTTTCTCACTTCTCTGAATCAAAGGGAAGGGCCAACAGAAGTCAAGAGCACTATCTTGATCTACACTTTCTATGTCTGCCCTGTCTTCTCTGCCTCAAATCATCAACCAAGGTACGAACAGTGTTGTTAGATTGAACCCCAGCATGGAGAGGTGCTGCACAACCTTCTCACACGCTTGCTGTGCCATCCCCAGTATAGGCTGAGACAGTATTGCCTTGGGAGAGGAGAGCAGAACATTGCGCTCTCTTACCCTCCTGCTTGCCCTGCTCTGTCCTGAGTTACATGTTAATTTGGGAGAAGCGCACTGCTGGGATATGGACACTCACAGCACTCCTTTCCCAGGACCAGCAGTTCTGCACTTCAGTGGAAAATTAACCACAGTGCCAGACATGTGGCGTAAATAGACCTTACTCTCCATCTGCCAGGTCCATTTACTTTGGATGGCCCTTCTAGTGGCGGAAATCTAAAATGGGGCAGCATAATTATACCCCGTGATAGCCAGAGAACTCAGGATTAATACGTGTCACATCATTCCAGTTTCCCATCCCACTCCCCAGCTGATCCAAGCCCTTGGCAGAAAAGCCACGGTGGAGAAAGAACTGGCAGTGACCTGATGACAACTATGATCCCGTCAAAGATGTTGTATGGGTTCTTGATGTAGCCGAAGAGGCCAAAGGCAAGGAGTTTCAGGAGCATCTCCAGGGCGAACATGCTTGTGAAGACGATGTTACTGATCTCCAAGGCGTTGGTCAGCTCGTCTGGCTACAGGGCAAGAAAACAACATGGTCAAACAGATGGGCAGAGGAAACAGCCATGGGCTGATAGGTCCCTCTCCCTCTGGGATTTGCACTAATGATGCATACAGGCCATGTTTTGCTGTGTCCCCAGGGTCTTCTTGGAAACATGGAATCCCAGCCCAACTTTGGAGCAGTGTCAGAACAAGTGCACTCAGTACAAGGGCCCAAGAAACTATGCAAAGGAGGGTGCTTGTCCATTCCTACAACAACATCTACAAAAGTAGTATGGCTTTTAAGTCTTCTATTTAGAATTGCATCACTCACACTGCTTTTATTGCAGAGCTTTATGGGTCCTGCTATATCCCAAGCAGAAGCACTTTCAACACAGCATAGCTCTATTCACATACAAACAAAGCACTTTCCTTACAGATAGCTTTTAAAAGTATTAGGAAAGCAAATATCTGTGAAAGTCAATAGGATCAATAGTTTTATTTCCCTTGAGTGCCTTTGGAAATCACCCCTAAAAAAAAACCCAAGATGATTTTTCTTTCTGAAGTCTTAGTCAGTAACTCACAACAGACCTTGTTAAAGAGACAGCAGTAGAGCTGTGAGTGCCAGAATTCCCTCTAGGATCAGAGTGGGTTTCTCTGATTGCACAAGTCTGCATGCAGCTTACACCTAAGCACTGATTTTCCCGTTTCCCTCCTCCATCATCAGCACCAAATCACCTTGGGCTACAACCTCATATTTCAGACATAGTCTCAGAAATTCCCTTCCTGGGAGGTGCAGCAGTGCCTGCCCAGCACCTGGGCTACTGATTCATGGCAAGAACCCGGCACAGCAGGGACACATCCATAAGGTTGGCTGGGATTTGCTCACTTGCTCCAACAGCACCAAGCTCTGCAATGCGCATTTCTAATGCTCACGACCCATTCCTTTGTAAAAGAAAATGACTCTTTTTCATTTCCTCCATGTAATAATATTGCCTAGAAAAAGGTGTTATTTTCATATCTGACTCATCTCCTGACTGATAATAACTTCCTTTATTCCCCATCCATCATTAGACGCTACGTTAATAGTTGGCAGTTTCTTAGGGATGTTGCTGCATTATTTGTGGCTCTGAAGGAAGAAGGCCGCTGTAATCCTGTGGCACAACCACACTTAACTCCACGCTCTGCAGAGTGAATCTCTGGCAATGGAAAGAGAGGGGGAAAGAGTTAACTCGATGCCAGGAAGAGACTGCACAGCCCCTACTATCGGCAGCGACAGTCTGTGGGCTGCTAATGAACCATCAGTCATAGGCTAAATTACTTTATGCAATAGACTGCCTTTTGCTCAACCATTTATCCAAGAGAAACAGCACTAAGAGCCTCAGTCCTCATGATCACAATTCATATACACTAATTACTAAGGGACACCAGGGGAAGGACTGTGCAATTTCCATTCCTTAGTTTCCAGCAAAGGGTGACCCAGGCGGCTGTAGGGAGCACCAAGACAGCACAGCTCCTGGGCTGCCCACCTTACACCTTTTTCACTGTAGAGACAGTGATTCCCTCCCTACCATCAATAAGCATTTGCCACACTATTCCCTTCCCCGACAATGCCAAAATGTCCTGGAAAAACCAGCTGAAGAAAAGGACTGCTCGAAGATGGGCATCTGACCAGCTCCCCAGTGGTGACTGCACCTGAAATAGTGCCCTGCTGGCTCTGCCAGCCGTGCTGTAAGCGACAGTGGTGACAGGACACCGTGCCCATGGCATCCTTGAGCCATTTGTCACCATCAGTGCACAGTTGGCACCTTCTGCCTCCCCTCGGCTGTGGTTATGCAAGAGCACTTTTGACAAGAAGCAGAATAGCCTGCTAAATTCTTGCAGCCCTCCAGGCAGCAGAATGAGTCTCCTTACAGAACTGCAGAATATCCCAAACTGCAGCCTGCAGTGCTGCAGTTGTCTGATCCGACAGAGCCACACCTACCTCAGCACTCTCCCAGTTCATCTCACTGCTGCCAGATGTGCTGCCAAGAGCCACAATTCCATCATGAAATCGGGATACCCGGTGATCTTTTCAAAATCCCTAATTCTGGGGCTATGTGATACGACAACCATCTCAGGAGGTTTTACCAAAAAAAGTCACTGCCCAGACTGAAAAGCGTAAGCTGGACAAACTTACAAACACCCTCTGGCAAATAAGAAGAATTTACAATTTATTCTCTAAAATCCCATGGTTTCTAAGCCAACCCCATGACTTTTTGTGGCCTGTTGAACATGTGGGATTGCAACCAGTTAATGTGCCAGCATAACTGCTTAAACCGATGCGCCAACTTCCTTTGACAACTTGGTGCCCCTATTGTTTACTCCCCAGCTTTTGCTTCGTATTTGAGTTCAGAAGAAAAGCTGCAGAAATCTGTCATGGGCAGTAAGAGAGGGCATGGGAAAGAGGGAAAGGAGAGGACACAGATGGGGTCATCAATAGCAGTGGTGAGGAGCTGATCCAGCAGATCAAGAATGATGACGGGGGAAGCCTGGGCAAGGTGATGGCAGCAGGCTAATGCTGCAAAGCCAATAATTGTGTTTCGATGAGATCTTCATGATCTTTTAGTGGTCATATCTGGTGGGAGGCAGAACTCATTTGGTGATAAGGGCTGCTGGAATGTGAGGTGGTGGGAGTGCAGTCCCGCAGTGACCTGCAGGGAGAACCCACTGGGCAGTGACAAGGATGGATGGCCCTGCATGCTGGCTGTGCTGCTGATGTGAGCTTCTGTATTATTAGAGTGGAAGCCGAACAGCAGATGAGCCAAACACCCAGTGATACCGCCTTCAAATGTAATTACCTTCTTTCAACACCAACTGGAGCCTAGAAAACATCCTGCCGTGAGTATTTTTATGGCTTATGAAATAGTTTGTTGCCCAGGGCGCAATTCATTTCCCACTTTTCTCACTTACTGATGAGCAAAGATCTAGGAGGAGGGTCAAGGAAGAGACACTTGGAAGCCAAGATGGATTTGGCCATTCCCCTGGAGTCAGCCACTAGGAGACACTGTTGTGTTGTTCAAATTCAAACCAACCCCAGAGCAGGAATTTTTCCAGGAGCCTTTTTCTCCGGGAAAAACAAAATGTTGATTTGCTGAAAACAAAACTTTTCATGGCAAGGATTATTTCTGTCAAACTTCCTGGTCGGAAGAAAATGAAGTTGCAACAAAGCTTTCAAACTGCTATGATGTCTTGTTTTGACCTGCTCAGAAAAGGAAATTTCAGACTTTTTGCTTGAGATGTGGTTGTGCTGCAAAATGCACCTTCCTTTCTAGCAAGGAGTGGCTAATAAAGCTTGGCATCAAAACAATGCACATCCAAGAGAGTATTTCTAAAGCGGCATGTTTTGCTTTTTACCAAATGCTTTGTAAGCCTTAACAACGATGAAAAGGCAGCTACTTCCTCACTGTAAGGCTCTAATCTGTATCAGTGAGAAGTTCATCTTTCAAAGGACAGTGAGAGCGCATGACCCCTCATCCGCTCTGGATATCTCTACATCTTTTGCTGCTGCAATTCTTGACCTTTATGGTGGTTCAAGTTTTTAGAAGCAGTGCAGGACAGACAGCAACCAAGCAACACAGTGTGATGCCACAAAACACCCAGGGATCACCGCAATGGATGCAATGCAGGATACGGTGGGTAAAGCTGTCCCTTGGGCATGAGAGACCACAGTGCAGCTCAGAAGGAGAAGGGAACTGTCATGCTGGAGACAGCAGAAATGCGCACAAAGAATGGCTAACCCACATGTGCCTCCATCAGATCAGGTCCCAGGTAAGGTCCGTAAAAGGCTCAGATTCAAACACAAATCTCACAGATTTCAGATTCAAATTAACCCTATTTAGCTTCAGGACTAAGCATCCCATCGTGGGACCAATTTGCAAGATATCAGCATCCTTGAATGCAAGTTTAAAGCAACTTAGCCTTAACTCCAAGCAAAACACGTCCCAGGAAAGCACAACCACCTCTGCACACTTTTAGGCCATATTTACACTGCAGAATACTGCAGTGATTCAAAACCATGTTTTTATTAGGGACAAACCTCAAACGTTTCAGCAGTTCATTCCGAGTTCAGATAAACAGACAAAAAATCCTTTTCTAAATAGTTTGGGTCTGAAAACCTCAGAAGGATGGTCTCCTTCTGAGAATCTGATATTTCTGGTTTTAGTAAGACGCAGCGCAAACCCAAAGCCTTCCTGGAATCAGGAGGAAAATCAATGAAAGAGAAACTCATAATGGTCAAATTATTGATGGTGCCTACCAAGAGAAGATGAAGACCCAGAGTAAGACTTTGCAGCCCGAGATTCTCTTAGTGCAGCTGAATTGCTGCAGTTCTTCAAGCAAGCCACTTTATCTCCTTGTGCTTTTCTTCATCCTTTTGCCAGTCTTCTACTTTCCCTCTCTTGATTCCTGCATCCACAAACACCTATTTTACATAGCTCGGGCTCAATCCCCAGCAGGTTGGCTCTGTGCTTTGGCTGGGAACCTTTTTGCTCTGATACTGGGAATAAATAATCATGTCTGCATCACACCAGAGAAAAGGGCTGTTAGACACCTGGTCCCTCCTGCTGAATGAACAGGGAAGGATATTTCTAGAGTAAAGGATGTGCTTTGCTTCAGCAATCCCCCTCATGTCCAAAGCAGTCGTTTGGCTCCTCCTGAACAGGCAGAGCAGAGGCTGGCAGAGACGCAGAGGAGTGGTAAACAAATCCAGAACATTTAGTCTCATAAACATCCTTTGCACTTGTGTTGTTTTTTTCTCTAGTCCTGAGCCGAAAGCTGTCAATGGGATTCTGAGCACTTGTTTATGTTGGCTTTTCTGCCTTATACTTTTAAGCTCAGTCTGCAGAGACTCGGACCAAGAAGAGGAGACATAACGAACCATCAATTTACGCTCTGCTTCCGGACACTCTGCATTTTCTCTCTTCACACTCTTTTCAAGGGCTGTCATTTTCCAATTACCAGCTAATCCATTACAATGAATTTACCTGCCTTTGAGCTCTGGCATCACCTTGGTTTCACAATTAATACCTGAAGAGAATGCAAGAGAAAGGCAGGGAGCAGGGGAGAGGGGCATTTGGGCTAATTACATTGAGGTAGAGGGAAGGAAAGCCCAAACTACACAACTCTTTGCATTAATAAACCCAAATCATGGCAATTACTACAATCCCGGATAATCCAAGCACTAAGCATCTTTACGTTTTAGTACGTCTACAGGTTGTAAAAGCATATCAGGACACCTGCAGCCTCTATCACAACGTTACCAGCTGCAAAAAGGTGAGAATCCCGCAAAATCCATGCAAAGAGCCCCCATGGTAGTGACAATCTTCTCTATAGCCTGGCCTCAAGCCCCAGCACTGCCCCCCAATGAGCACCGCAACCACAGCCCTCTGAGCTTCCACCCCTCTGCATCACACTGACTGCACACAGCCGAGCTACACTTGAGCCAGCTTTTCCTCTGTGGGTGAGATTAAAGCCTGCTTGCTTTACTCACTGAAGCCACACAGCCTCCTACATAACTAATCTGTTTAACCGATGGATTACTGGGCTCCATATTACATTTGTATGGTTTACATGCCACTGTGAAAACAATTGCAAGATGAAAGCCAGTTTTCCGGGACAGATTAAAGTGATGGTTTGAGAAGAATTTGTTGTTGTTGTTGTTTTAAAATAAGAAACAGTGGTCAAAAATTGTGGAAAATAGTTTAAATGAGTCTGAAGCATTGGCACCACAGGAGGGGAGCAAATCAATGAAACTGCTAAAGAGAGCTTGACGTTGCAAAATATTCTTCCAACCTTTTCTAAAGAGCCAGAACGTGTGGGAAATGTCTGTATAATGCCAATGCTACAGGCTGACTCTCACAGTGAGCTTCAGTCTGCTACTCTGGAGCTGCGTGCTCTCCACATACCTAGGGCGAGGTGTTGGGTAAAATACTGAGTGGTGCTGCTGGAGGCTGGGTTTAACACGCTGAGTGGGTGTGCAAGCTGCAGCCCATCTCCTTTGCTTCTTCTCCTTGGAGATGGCTGCTCGCAGCAGCCGGTGCTCCCCTACCTGCACCGTAAACATATCACAGGCATCTTGCTACAGAGCCAATGTTGGCATCCACCTGAACACAAGCAAGAGGGCTCAGCTTCATGCTTTGAGAGCAGTGCAGGCTTTGATAAAAGGCAGCCCCAGCTGGGCTGGGATGCAAGAGGTGTTTCACGCACCTGTGGTGAGATGTGTGTAGCACAGAAATGTAGTAACAACTAACACCAGAAATGGGTGAGGGAGTGTAACCGCAGGGACTGAAACTGCAGCACAAGTGACACGGTTGCCCTAAACTCTGCTAGCTGTGTGCTTGTTTTTCTTTGCAACTATTTCATTCTTTACAGCTATTTCATTCTAGCATCTATAAAAACAATTTGGGAATAGGCCGTCTTGGAGGGAGTTTGAAGAGCTAGGAGCTCAGAGCTGAAGCAGAGAGCTGTCAGAGAATGTGACATCTCAGAAGGCTGCCAGAAAATGTGAAGGTGATGTTTTAACCTTTTCTCCCTATTTTTTTTCACTTGTCAAAGACCAGTGTGGATATACTGATATTTCTATGGTGAAAAGAAAAAAGAAAAATAAAGATAAGAGAAGAGAAAAAAAGATAAAAGAAAAGAAGAAAAAAGAGAAGGGGAAAGAAGTGAGAAGAGGAAAAGGGAAAGGGAAAGGAAAAGGAAAGAAAAAGAGAAAAGAAAAGCTGTTTAAGACTTGGCTTTTTTTCTCCTCTTCATTCCTTGCCCTTAATTTGACCTTAAAACAGAAAGAATAATGCAAGTAGCCCTTTGAGTTACTGCATTGTAAAATATTTTTTTTATAAACTATCTAGATGTAGGTTATTGACTCTTAGGACTCTCACTGTATTACAATCAACTTCAAACTAGTTTAGCTGATCTAGACTAAAGCACAGACAACAGAAATTGCCTTGCCTTCATACGATATGGCTTCAGTTACTAGCACAAATTACTTGGTTGGTGCTTTTCCATGTGTACAAGTGCAGATAGAAGTTATTTACGCTCTCTGGCCTTGGAAAGAGACTGGGGACCTGGACCAGGATGCCCCAGCTCCTAGAAGCCTGCCCTGGCCACCAGGATGTCTGCTGTTCTGAGGTGCCTTCTGCCCCGCGTTGGACAGCCAACCAGGGTTGGGGTTAACAGATGGGGTTACCATCTCTACTAGAAGTGAGGCTTTGACAAGTTCGTGCTTTCTGATGAAGAAAAATGTTTCGCTGAGAGATTTCCAAGGGTGCCCTACTTACTGGTAGGCAAAGAGAAGGAGAGAGAACTCTTCCTCATGCGTACTGATGAATGTTCTTTCTGCCTTTGCAATTATAAATGGTGATTTTTTTTCTCTTACCTCTACTCTCAGGTTTTACGCTCTCCTCTAAATGGGATCCTTCATGTGGAGCGACAACAGTTTAATTGAAGGTAGCTGATGGTAATTTCTCCTCCTTTCAATTGACCTACTTGATCTCCTAATGCTCTGTGGAACTGCTATTACCTCTCTGCTCTGTGGATGAAAGTCACTGCTAATAATTTCTTACCTAACTGCATATGGTCAAACAAATGCAAAATGCACTGCTCCCTTTTGGAGCTGCAAACAAAGCATCACTGGAGGACTGGAGGAAGCTGCACAAGCCTGATGTACTCCAGCATGCAGAAAAGAAAAAAGAAAAAGGAAAAAAAAAAAAAAAAAAAGCCATTAGAGTAAATGTTACCCGGCAGTGACCATACACACACCAGAGTTATATACAATCTGGGGCTATTGTACAAAGCCTTCACATGCACTTGGTATTGACTCCTGGGAGTGTTTTCTACTGAAGAAACCGTGGCAGCCATACTTCTCTCTCTTGTAACAAAAGCTATTGGTCAGGGAGTTAACTCTGAGGGATAATCAGCTCCTTAGGAAACTTCCCAGGCAGAAGGTCCCACATGGCACAACATATTTGCTGTATTACTTTCCCATTTCTCAGTTTCATCCAGCAAAATGCAATTTCATTTCAAGTGGCATAAATGCCAAGCTGGATTAGATCAATTGCTGTCTTCTCCACCCTCGGGAGGAAAGGACCTGGGCAATCTGAAACACTACCAGCAGCAGCATACAAAACTACAGTACTATTCTTGAAAAGTAGGTCAATCAGCCAGATTATATCTTGATGGAGGATCACTTGGCCTGGCAGATGGCTGAAAAAATAAGACTCGAAATGAAATAAAAAAAATAAATGAATAACCCCGCAAACAAGGCCCAAAGTGCTCAGGTTTAGTCATTAAAGGAGAAGTCTCAGGAGGAAAGAGCCAGCTCTCCAGATAACAACCAAGGATGAAAGCCTGCAGCCATACACCAGGCACTGTAACAGCCCATCTGGGGACAGAGGCTGGAGCACAGACTGTGAACAGGCTGCCTGTCAGTACTAATAGACTGATTGGTTTCATTGAAATAGGAGAAAAAAAGCAAATACGCCTGAGCTGAGGATGACAAACGCCCAGTTGCTCCAACAGTGCTGGGTGCAAGCGAAGAAGCTGGGCTGCACCTACCCCAGTACATCAGAAAACATCCCTAGCAACCTCCTGGCATTTCAGCAGAGGACCTGTTACTTCTACCCATTCTCTCCTCTCTGAAGCAGCTGTTAAATATCAGCAGGCTTCTCTCTGCAAGCAGGATGCCATCCATCCCACTTCGGCTTCGTTCCTTTAAGAGTGGCTGGCGAGATTCCAAGGAAATCATACAGGCTGAATCATTCTCATCCATATGCTGGTGGAGCCCTTCAAAGAATCAGCGGATCTGCGAGGCACGACATCTCTTTGCAAGGCCTGTGTTGACTCCCATCCAATATGCTTGGCTACTCTCTCACCACAAAAAAAATTATGTATTCACACAATGAATTATATTCACGCAGTTCTTGTCTGTTGCAAAGCTCTTTGGTCTTGACCACTCTCTGTGCTGAAGTCAACAACAAGCGGACAGAAGTCATCAGCCTAATGCTCCAAATCAGCTTCACAAATCATACATTATTAAAAGATAATGCATCATGGAATATGATAATTTTTTATTTATGCTTGGGCTGAAAACATCTTGCATTCCAAACCATTAACTAGAAATAAGAGCTCGAGCCTACAGTTTCCTTTTAGACGTAAACTGAGTCAGAGGGTTTCAGGAGGTAGAGAATTTAAGACAAAGCACACAGTATTGTGAGACGTGCTATCAAAGGATAGACACAGAGAATACTCTACAACCACTCTGAGATATAAACGGACACAAAGGAGTCTGCACAAGAAATCAAGGTTGATTTCATTTGCAAAAATCTCGCAGCCAAACTAGAATTGCCTATTTTTGACTGTGCACAGTCTCTGTGGTTACAGCATTGTCCATCAGAGGAGGCTCTGAGCGTGGCCATTAAAGGTGGCAGATGCATGAAGACTGAGAGAATATAGAACCGTTTCCAAACAATTTGACTGTCCTGCAAGAGGCACCTTTAGCAACGATTATATGATTTCTCCCACATCTAAGCAACAGGCTCGCTCCCTGATAACAGACAGATCAAAAGCCTTTGGGTTGTCATTAGCAGACAAACTCAATAGAAGTTGTTTACTTCACCCAAGCTAATGGCACTGGAAATATTTAATCAAAAAATGGACACACTCTCTCTATTACTGCCAAGATGATTCAGAAGGGGCCACTTAAATCTATTTTGTCAAGACATTATTCATCCCCTGCTAACAGACCTTTATAGAGAGCCCCTTTGAATAATGTGCATTTGTCATTTGTGGGCTGTGTACTGGTATTAGGAGACAAGGAGCATCAAGAAAACACACCAGAGGACTGCTGATGGGAAGAACAGGATGGGGAGTATGTTTAGTCTACAGCCGACAAAGACCTTGACTTAGTCAACTATTAAGCCCAAGGAGCAGAAACTGAAGTGGGCTGATGGGGAAATAAGTTCAAGGAGAGGATAGTTCTTCAGAAGAGTTTGAGCAATCTGCTGTAATTGAACTCTGAGCGCTGGGTATAAAAAGAAAAGATGATTTGGAGAGCTTTCCTACAGAGGTTCAAGGACCTTCACGTAGAAGAAAACAAAAATGTTGGGTGGACATCAGGAGAAGATTTGGTGGTACGATTCCCACAGGGACTGTCCACTTAAGCCTTGATTTTTGGGTCATCAGGGGAAGGTTTAGTGTCTACAACAAGATGCCAAATGTCAGGACTCCCAAGTTCGTTTCCTAACTCCCAGCTTTGTAACTGTCCAGTTTTTCACGTGATCCTCACCAAGCATCAGACACCGGAGCACAGGCAGTTCCCGTGCAGAGACTTTTCTTTAACCAAGGGCACCCACCTTATGCAGTTGTTCTAAAAGATACAAAACGACTTATGATCTTCATATATAAAGGACGGAACTTGCCTTAGAGCAAGAGGATGAACTGGGTGAGTTGAGCTCTGTTTGCTGTGACTTTTGTGACACTGGCTGAAAAAGATTTCTTGGGTTGTTAAGATCCAGGCCACTGATATCAAGCATAAGTGGGTAGCTACATCTTACAGCTGTATTTGTAAACTGATGAAGTTCAGTTCTCAAGGACATCTTCTGGAGACAATAGGGTTGTGGGAACCTCCAGCTCTTTTGTTCTCCAGACAGGACTGTGTTTGGTACAGACTTAGATTTGATGTAGTTTTTCTGCAGCTTCCAGAAACACTCGTGAGCTGCTTTGAGATTCAAAAGCTTCATCAGCATTGAAATGATTATCGGCAAATTCACATCTGTAATACAGGCAGCAACTCCTCTCTTCTCTGCATCAAAGACATACGCTGGGAACCAGCGGAACAAATTCAGGGAAAATCCACCTTTCCTCCCCTCTAGCAAGCCTAAAGCAACCCAAGCAATTGTTACAAGCTTATATTTGTCCCTGAGAACATAATGCTGCAAGCAGCCCAGGGTGCTCTAGCCTGCAGCCAAAGCAGGCAGATGGGAACTTCAGATCTGCCACACTGTTCTTGCAAGTGAATTATTGATACATTCTTCTTAGCCAGGAGCATCACACTAAAGTGGCAATTAAAACCATCCACAATGATCAAAAAGAAAAGGCAAAGATGGGAGGGGACAAAACCAGACTGTATTTGCTTATTGGATGTAATGAAATAAAATCCCTACTAAGAGAAAGAAATAACAATTATTTCAGCCCTAATAACAGAAGCACTCATTCAAGTTGTTGTAAGTATTACGAGGCTGCTGTGCCAAGCTGCCAGAGATGGAGGGCTGCCGAACACCTGAGAGCAGGGACTCTCTCCCCAGGCTGCTGCAGTGGATGTATTTGGTTTTGGAAGCTGTTAGTTCAGCCTTGGTGCATTGGGCAAAGGGGACTGTCATTCTAACACTAATTACACTGCTAATGGCAACAATAACAACACCTCTCAAATCATCAGCACTGATGTCATGAATGCCAAAGCGATGCAATTAAGTGCTGCTGTCGTTTCAAGTGGAGCTGTGCAGCAGAGGAAAGCGAAGGTAAAAGAGGCAGCACACAACTTCTGATTTACCAGCTGAGGCAGTTTCCCTATGGAAGATGCCATGGTTGGCCCTCGTGCCCTGCACATCACACTGCCCACCCACCACGCACTCACCAGGGGGCAAATCTGCCAGGAGGAGCAGACAAAGTGAAAAAAATGTATTTAATTTGCAGCCTTCACGCGTGTCACACTCGAGTTTTCCTCCTGGCAGCATTTCACACCCCTGCCATGGCTCTGGCTCCAGGAACGATGCTCCTCTAGCAGCAAGGGCCAGGTGGATGGGCCCTCCTTCCAGCTGGCCCTGCTGCTTGGGGCTTCGATCCACTCCCTGCCCTGGGAGCAGGGCCAGGCATCCCCTGCTGTAAGGCAACACCAGGAAAAAGCCAAACCGATCCCTATCTTCCACACAGTAACATCGGTTCTCAAATGAAACAGCCAATGCAAGATTTTACTCAGAGAGAGTGGGAGCGAAAGGGAATTGAGATGCAATCTCCAGTGTAGTGGCTTTAATAAACTAGCAAGGCTAAGCCAGCCACACGCAAACAGTGAGCCCTGGAGAAAGCAAGTGAGCTTGCAAAGGTTCAGCCCCAGTGGGAATCCTCCTCATGGGTTTCCAAACCAGACAGACTGCGGCGAAAGCTGTCATATTACTTTATTTCTTTAGCCCCTAAAGTATCGAGGGACGGGATACACAGTGGTTCTCAAGCAATCATTTGCTAAACGTCAGGACTCGCACAAATGCTCTCGCTTGAGAAGGCGATGAGCGTTTCCATGGCAATGAGCTATTGCCTTGGTGACCGTGGGCCCGGACGGGCGCTGCGAAACCACCATGACCCTTGGACACCCGAGCACAGCAAGGGGCTTCCTCCTTTGCTGTCTGATGATGTTTCTTTCATTTCTGAGCTCATCCCCATCTAGAAGTTGCTGTGGCCTGCTGTGCCAGGGACAGAGGCCCACATTACCACAGAAACGTGCCCTCTGCACCAGCATCTCCATGGCACAGCATGGAGCGGTCTTTGCTGTTAGCCAGGTGGGCACCAACCCGATGCCCAATCCTGGCTGCTCTGAGCAGTGCTGGGCCTCTATCTAAAAGCTGTAACAGGAAGAAAGCAGAGGAGGCTCAGGACTTCATACATCAGAAGTACACCAATCTATATGCATTTAAAGCTTTTAAGAGGGGTCAGACTGAGAGGCGGTGGTGTTAACAGGGCGAAGGAGGGAGCCGGCACATAAAGAGACAGCTTCACACCTGGACAGGTATCCTCCTAGGCAAGAAGTTCACCTATATTTTGGTGTAAGACTAAAAAAATAGGCGTCTCTCTCTCCAAACAACCTTCAGATAAACTTCCTGCTATCACAAAAGCTTCAGCCTGGGCTGTTGCAACAGAAGATTGCTGCATCTCTACCTTTGAGTACTTCCACTGTTTTCCTTCCCAACTTTATCGCTGAAACACACACTTCTTCCTGGCGACCGGCAGTCTAAAACCAGATCAACCCGAATCACTACAGTAAATCTTTTCAAATTTGTTTAAGCCCTGAACTTTGCAACTCCGAAGTGGTTTCTATGGAGATGATAGAAAAAAAAACAGAACGACACCTTCTGGGTGCTGCATTTGGCACAGCAAAAACTATGGGTGTGTGGCAAATGTGGGGTGAGAGGAGCGAGAGCAGAGAATTAGAGCCCCAGAATGCGACTGCTTACACAGAGCTGCAGTTAATGGGGTAAGTGACTGCTTCGTTAACCGAACTGACACGCTGCACTCAGCAACACACAGAGCTTAATTAACTGCAGGCGATGGGGCATTCATACAGGGGAGGACAGTCTGCCCAATTTCCTTATGGTGTGGACGTGATAGGGAGAGGGAGGGACGTGAGCATTTGCAAGGCAGAAGCAATCCTTGTGCATTAAGAGTTTTCTCAGAAGCGCACTGAAGCTGCATTTGGCTGCCTCTCAGAGCAGCTCTATCTCCTCCCTATCTTAATCTGCAAAACTGGGCAGAGGAGTCCAAATCTTGCAACTTCCTACACGATCTATTTTAGAGTCTCAAAAACAAAAACAACACACAACAGGAAGGATGTGATTACTAGAAATATGTCTGAACTCTCCCACACCCTGGCCCAATCAATCTCGACAGCTTCTCCATTTGCATCATTAGATGGAGCTTTCCCAGCTCATCCCACTCCGTCCCATCTGCACGGTCCCACTGGATCAGTGCTCGGCCTGCATCGATGCCCAGCTGCCTTGACGCTTGTGCCAGGGCCCAGCTTGGCTCTGCTCTGCTTTTCCCAAGTACAGCGGGACACAGAGATGCCCACAGCATGGCTGAAATGTCACTTCTCGTGTTGAGAACTGCCTCGAGCCATGCTGAACCTAAACCTGAGCGCAGAGACCCTACAGACACACAGCCTTGAGCCTAATGGCTCTAACAAGACCTTCCATACCAATTATACTACACTTAATACACCCAAAGAGCTGTTTAAGCAACGGCCAAAAGCTATTTGGTCTTATTTAAGCAAACCTCCATTGGAATCAACCAAACTTCAAACTGCAGCCCAGGCACACACAGGAGTAAGGAAGCACATGGCCATGGTGGGGGCACAGAGCAACGTGCTGAGCCCTTCCTCCTCAAAAGAGAGGCAGAGGACCTCTTCCTCCGGCTATGGCAATCAGAACACCTCGTTTTAAATGAGCACATAACAAATGGCACGGGGCACTGCCCACCTCCCAGTGAGCGGTCACCCCTGGGATTTGAACATACAGCTGGACGCACTGAATCTGTCCAATGCCAGCCTGATTCTTAAACTATTAAACCACCCCCTCAGGCTCTGTATCCTGTACTTTCTATGTATATTGTACAAGGGAAAAAAAATTTGATTTGGAGATCTGAGAATTTCAAATAAGGACGTACAATTAGAAAAGTATTTGTTTCAGATGATGACAAATAACCCCAGACCGGAGAAACTCAGAAAGTATCTGTTCTTCACTCCACTGTGATGACACGAGGTCCTGTGCAGTGATGTTTTACATGCTTTCCCAAGAGCCCAAGCTTGTTAACCTTCATTTTACTGAATGTTTTCAGAGAAGTGACAGCTGCAACAATAAATACGGCATGCAGATTTCATGCTATAG
Source organism: Gallus gallus (assembly GCF_016699485.2). NCBI lineage: Eukaryota > Metazoa > Chordata > Aves > Galliformes > Phasianidae > Gallus > Gallus gallus. The sequence continues at coordinate 5,308,412 of NC_052545.1, forward strand.
TTAAAAGATCAAATATGTATGAACACCTCTGCTATTACACACTGACTACCAAGGGGGAGGAAAGGAGTGAGAGGAAATCTATAGCATTAAATTATTTCTGAAACACAAAAGGAATTCTTCAAGCTTGAGTGGTAAGCATCTGCTCCACCATTAGCTGCAGGGTCAGGATCTGCCTGGTGGTCTCAGCCTGATTGTCCATCACTCCCTTACAGGTTAAACAGTCTCAGAAACAGAGAGAACATGTGCATGAGAAAGACAGAGGCATGTATGTTCTCAGTCACCTACTCTACAGCAAGGGAGGGATTCCAGCTACTTTGGTGGGTACCTGCATATGCTGGAACTCTGGCAGCAGGAAGGAAAGGATACAAAAAAGAGAATTCCAGCCTGAACCATGGGAGACTCCAGTGGCACAGGGGACAGAGCTAGGGAAAGAGAGGGAATAAGAGGCAGGAGTGTATCTTTGGTATCTTTGCAGTGTTGTGGTGGTGAGCATCCCCACTTTGACCTCCAGGGCCCTTAGAGGTGTTTGAAGCTTCCAGTCCTCAGCTCAGACTAGGATTTCTGGGATGTAATAATCCTCTATTTCCATGCTCTGCCCCTTCTACCTTGGCACACGTATCAGCTGGTACCTGCCAGGCATACCACACCAGTAGTTCTGTTTAAAGACATCCAAGATGCTGATCTCTTATTTTGGCAGGTTCAAGAGACGTGAGCACAAGTGAGAAATATGGTCCCCATAACACAGGTCATTCGCAAGAAGATAATTGCTCAGCAACCCACGCTGCTTTCAGACTCTCGGGCTGAAAATCATTTACACAAATGACTTGACACTGTTTGCACTCCCAAGAAGCAGTGACCAGAGACAAACAATGCTAGCTAACACAGCTGATAGCTCTGAGCCCTTCACAAACAAAAGGAAAAGTCTCATTCTCTCCCATGTTGAGCAGCTCCCTGTGGTTCAATTTATTTCTCACTGATAGGATTTGGGGCAGGTTGGAGCTATGAAGTTTCTGCCTAGAGGCAGATGGGGGCACTCCAGGTGTACACACTCCAACTCCAGAATAGCATTTGTCACCCCAAGGAAAAGCCCTCCCAACATGGAGAGCCATACTATCTACCACAGGGAATGTACAGCACTGCTGTGAGTTATGTTTTACCCAGAGAGCTGAGTGAGAAATGTGAGCACTGTCCTGAGGCTCCACAGGTAGAACTGCTAGAAGCAATCAGCACACTTCACAAACCACCTCAAACCAAGCTAATTTTAAAGCACAGACAAGTCCATGTATAGTCATGCCGAGAGCCAAAGAACTGCAGGATCCGTCTGTCTGCAGCAAGCTCAATTCCCTTTGGAGTACATAAACTAAATAAAAGACTTTTCCTTCTGCTGCTTTCTCCTGGGGGACCACGGTAAAAAGTTTTGGATTCATCTGTGCATGGGACGGGATAGGGAGAGCGGAGGTATTCATTTGTAAAAGCATCGGCCATCTGACAGCTGAGAAATGAAACGCCCTCACCAGGGGAGAGGCCGTGGGGTCTTCCTGCCCCTGTGCTTTTCGGTGGCAGATTACAGTTCTAGCAAGCTTTCCTGCTGCAAGGCCTATGCACAGAGTGTTTTTCCCAAATTGGGACTCAGGCTGTCTTTAAGGCTGTAAACCAGACAGAGCAAACAAAAATAGAGCTTGAAAAGAATGCACGCAGGCATGCCAAATCTCCCTCGTTTTTGAGTAAGTCTCGCTCCTTTCAGATGCAGCTCTCCCCCCCACCTCTCCAATTCGGTTATAATAAAAACATCCTGATCTTGTGACAAAAGATTCAGAAGGAGGTTTTGAGGAGATGTTTAAAGCTTCATTCATAATTCTGGATAATCTCACTGTCCTAGCTGGTGAACCCTGGTTGAAACCTGAGGAAAACCCATGACTCAGGTTGACAGCAGCAGTAAACATACCTGCTTATTTCCTTGCAGCGATTCTTCTGCTCTAGTGAAAGGAGCTAGCTAGACTGCTACCCGGGCATCCTGAATCCTCTGCCTGCGATTCCCCAGCACTGAGAACATGGGCAGCACACAGCAATGCTCCTGAATCTCTTCCCAGAGCTCACAGACTACATTGTCATCACCCCGTATGCACTGCCAAATAGTAATCCCACTTTGCTCTTCGGTGTGCCATGACTGTCTTCTCTACGACTCCCTAACATTTTATCAGTTAAATGTATTTTCAAGTCTTCCTATATTTTTCCAAATCTCCATAGAAAGAACTCATCCATAGGAAGTGGTTGGAAAGGCACAAAGATATTAAACATGAATATTTCTTTTGCCAGCTGGCAGTTGGGAACCACCACCCTACATGCACTGTTAGCCCTTGGCCCAGCGTTATCTTGCACCACGCCTCCCACCCCCTTCTCTGCATATCTCCTTGTGTTTTGGTCCGTATCTCCTTGTGCTATGCTTCTATTGCTTCTGGTCTGAATCTGGAATGCAAACTTGCTTTTGCAGTGTCTACCTGCAACCTTCAGGCATAAATACTGGTGCTGAGAGAGGCATAGCACTCTGTTCCCATTCCCACTGTTATTATTAGTTGTAATAACATCCAGCAAGCTGGGAGTCTCACGTGGTGGGGTGATGTACACAGAACAAAGCACAATCCTTGTTTTGGGGAGCAAAAAATCCAAGAAAAGCAAAGATAGATGCAGGCAGATGGGGGAAGTGTCAGGGAACAATAAGACAGCCTCAGCTGATGTGAGAGGTGGCATTTCTGCAGAACAGCAGAGCTCCCAGGACAAGCTAAGGCACCCCCTGCCTCCTGCCGCTGCAGGGCACATTCCTCTCCTAGTTGGCAAAAGGTGGCACTCACTGAAGGCCAGCAGGAAGGCACAGGCTCAATGCAACGTTGCATTCATTGCTTGTGAAAGCCACCTTCTTCATTACAGGCCCCCCTCGCATCGCAGTTTCCCTTTGCAGCAAGCAGACGCCCCGCTGTCCAGCTGTATCAAACCTCCTGGCTTTGGAGCACATTAGAGCCATTGTCAGTACAGCATTTGAAACTGGCTGCCCAGGGCTGTGATTTACGCACATTTTTGTGATGAAATGCAGCTGGCAAATGCACTCTGCTTTCATTCTTGAGGCTACATTACACTTGGTTTATTTTACCTGCCAGTTGAAATGCAAACAATCCGTCTACATTCTATATATAACCACCCGTTGCCATCATGCGTGCTTGTGAAGCATGGGGAGTCGAACGGGCTCAGCCACAGAAGGCACCGAGGCTGGCTCAGCCGGCTCGTTGCGTGACCCAGATGGAAGAAAAGCAGCTGGAGGGTCCGGCACGCCGCAGCCACGTGCTGCAGGCCCATTACTGGCACCAAGCAGAGCACCAGCTTCCATGCAACTGTTTATGCTGGGAAGCACGTTACTGTCACCTGCTTAAGGAGTCATCTCAGCAGGGAGCGGATGCCATTTGTACGGCCAATCCCTCACCACACAGAGCAACTAATGGTGCAAGCAAGGGGAAGGAACTGAGCCGTTGGTGGTGGGAAAAAATATGCCTGCAGCTCTATGGGGAATAGCTTTGTATTACTCCCTAGGCCAATGAGCACATCTATAGGAACCAGATCAGACTGCAAGCTCCCCTTGCCATGACTAGCTCCGTTGTTCTCCCGACTCTCCTGTGACTGCTCAGTATGTCAACACTCAAATGAGTTATTACGCTCAGTTTCTGCATTGGAGAGGTGCTGTTCCTGTCTGGTAAGAGGCAGAGGAAAGGAAGGATCTCTAGTATGCTTGCCCTTATATAGTAAAAAGAAATATACCAAGAACATACAATCCAGCAGAGCAAAACAGAACAGTGGAGGAGTCAGTTAAATTAAGTTAAGTAAGAGAAAAGCCACCATGAACACCATTCACAGCAGGCCTCCCATAGAAGGATGTGATTTACATCCTTTGCCATGAAGGCTACCAAGGTCCAGCAGACAGGGATCCAGTCTACAGCTGGACACCTGCCTCTGGACTGCTAACACTTGCTATCTATCTGCCATGTTAGGACAGAAGTACTTCACTTCTTGCCTACAACCTTGAATTCCGTGTGTCATAGGAATGAAACGTTACTTTGCTGGGTGTAAGCACTCACCCATGAGTTGCTGCTGGCTCTGGTCAGAAGCCTGAACTGTGCAGAGAGGATAACAAACTTGGAGGCACTTTTGGGAATGTCCCAACAGTGTCTGTCAAATGTGGTCTGGAGAGCACTCAAGAAGTGGTGTGAGCTCAGTGCACAAGAAAACGGGAAACACCTCTCTTCCCCAAAGTCTCCAGATAGAGCCCTTCACCTCCCTCTCAAGAGGTGGGGACAGAATTCAGCCATCAGCAGGTGCTTGCTGAATGAGTTGAACTTCCATTGCTCTGCTCAGAAGACCCAATATGTGCTTTCAAAGCCTCCCTACCAAACCAGTGCCTGGGGAAAGCCTGGTTTGATATTTCACACATCCTGGATTGGGCTGGTGGGCATCTGCTTACTTCAATTCCAGGCAGTACGCGAGTACTTAAAATTGCATCACACAAAGTTTGGAGAGTGAACAAGTTCTACTAGCTGAAAGTCAGGATCTCAGATTGGGATAATATTTTATTGACTCACAATTCAAAAGGAATTTAAGCAATTTGCTTCAAACGCTGCTGAAAGGTTCCATTCTGCCTTCTGAATAAGTGCTGAGCTTTCCAGGCCAAAACAATTTTTCAAGCCAAAATTGACAAATGCTCACTAGAGAAGCTGGCTGCTACCTTAAATCACACAGAATTACTTTTACACCAGAATAATAAAACGTGCTACTCAAACCCAGTGCTTCTCTTACACCGATAAGCCATGGACCACTGGGTGCTCACTGAGGTCATCTCCAACCTACTGCAAAGACAGCTGCTCCGAATGAGACACGCCATGGGTGAGAGATCAGGAAACCAATTAAAAGCTCTTTGAACAGCAATAGCTTGGAACAAATACTAATTTGTACTTCTCTTCTGAGAAGTGAATATAAAATAGCAATTCTAGTGCCATTGGATGTAAATTGAGCCTTTTATGTGGAATCATTACAAGTATCAGCAGCTACTTCTGCAAATTCCACTGGGAAGCCAAGTAGGGGTCTCTCGTAACAATTTAGAACAGTCAGGGGCCCTCGGGGATGAATCTGGAAGCTTGTCTTTAAGGAGAGAGATCACCAGCACTGCTCTTGGACAAATGAACAGGATTCTGTCCTTCTGCCATACATCAGGTTAGCTGGGAATCGAGTTCTCCTGGCAAGGCAGAACTCGTCTCACTTTTTCATGGCCTTGACAACAGATGAGAAGGATTTGAGTCCACCACCCTCTGACAGGGCTGAACTGACCCTGCAGCAGAAGCCAACTGAAGCAATTATTTCTTCAGACCAGGCACTGAAGCATGGGCAGGAGCTGACTCTGGGACAGCAAGCTACCAGCTTTCAGTGGCGGAGAGGCACTCAGACACCTGGCTCCTGGAACAGGTCTGACCTGTGCCAGGCTCCACACTGCCCCAATGGCATGGCAGGAGGCATGTTTTGGAGAGCACTGCTCCTGCCTGGTTACTGCAGTACCATGGCACGTTCTCAGATACCCTGGAGAACTGTCAGCTGCAATGAATGCACAATAAAATCATCCAATTTATTGAAATTGCCTGGAAGATTAATGTGAGGATTGCCTTCCTCTTTGTACTTGGCTTTCCTCATCTGTGGGAGTACCTATTTGTGCTTAAGATGGAGAAATATATACAGCATAAGGAAAAAAAAAAAAAAAAAAAAGAACTCCAAAGCAGCCAATTAACCTTTGAAATACAAGTTGTGCTGATGCTAACTAACAGCATCCTGTAACTTCCTAATTACCAGCCTTGTACAACCTGGCAGTTGCAGACGGTGCTGGCTGTTAACCGGGCGGATGCAGTGTGCGGGAGGATCCGCCTGCTGCTAATGACTGATGTCCCAGAGAAACTCGCTTGCCTTCATCAGCTGCCTCCTGCTACCCAGACCTCCTGCCACACACTGGCTGCACTGCCACAAAATCCTCAAGTCTGGCTCCAGGAAGAGCTGCCTGCTAAAGGACAGCTCTGTGCAAAGCTGCTCCAGCACCTCCTCTTCCTCCCCATGATTTCTCTGCTGCTATCTCACTTGTGCCTTGAGGCACGGGACAGGATCCTTGCCTAAGAGAGTATTATAAATGGGCTGTGTGCATTAAATGGGGTGGTGTTAGCCAAGAGCAGGCAGAGAAATTGTGTAAGCAGACTGCTGGGAGCTTCAAACTCCCATAAAAATGCACATTCAAGCCTTGAAGGAACTTGGATATGGACAGGTCCCTCTCAGGGGCTGCTGCAGTGCAGACAGAGAACAGCCAAAGCGCTGCTGTGACACAGGCACTGCACCTTGCCTCGCAGCTACTATGAGAGCCAGCAGAAAAGTGATGAGAACCATCAGGTTTTTCCTCCAGCCTGGCACCTCGCAACCTTGATTCCCTCACATCCAGAAGGGAGGGACAACAATATTGCTTGCTTGCCTCAAGAGGGCTCCATGCGACTTCTCTGTAAAGTGCTGCCATGTCCCAGGATGAGAGGCAAGATAACGCACCAAGGATTGGTACTGCTCTCTCTTCCATGCTATATGTTGTTCAGTGCCCTCCACCCAGGCCACATGCACAGGATTGACACCTCGACATGGAACAGCACTCAACTAAAAAGGCATGCAGTGCACTCATCTATCTGCAAAGTCACTGATGTCTGTATGAAGTCTGAGAAGCCAGAAAGGAAAAGGAAGCAGTTGTTAATGAGTTTTTTTTTTAAAAGGGACTGTGCATTTCCTTACAGTTGGGGAGGGCTTCCCTGTGGCTGTTGCACTGATTGCAGCCCAGTCCAATAAAACCAGTTAATGACTGTTCAGTAAAACAAGTGGCAAGAATCAGAACCAGGGAACTTGCTTAAGCTGTTCTACCCAGAGCAAATGTGTCCATGGTAGATGATGTTTTGCAGGGCTTCAGAGCCTGTGCTGCTGAGAGGGCAGGGGACTTCCCCAGAGCAAGCCCCTGAACGTGGCTCACTGGTAACACTGAACAGCCCAGGGGAGCAAAGAAAGAGGAGAGCCAGGAGGACAGTAGAGGGTAGCCTGCCTCCTAGACAGGCTCCTAAACCCTTGGGGGAATGGCCTCCAGGTTTGCCCTTCGGAGAATGGAGAAGGAGATGATGGTAATGCCCGTGTCTGGCTAACAGCCTGGAGAATGCTCACACCTTCACATCTTCTAATATCTGCTCTACGAAGAGGTATGGAGCACCATGGCAGCATCCCTCAATCAGCAACCAGAAAGCAGTAATGAAACTTTATCCTGGCATGGAGCATGCTGTACCCAAAAAGAGCCTGAAATCACCCTGCTTTGCTTGCAGAAGCCCCAGACTTTTGTGCCAAACAGTTCAAGAGCTCAGAGCCATTTTCTCTTGCTTTCAGATAATACCTCGCCCTGGAGCGATGCCCCGGAGATCACTCTGTTGATGGGAGAGTGTTTGGGTGAGGTGTATCAAGCTTGGGTTCTGACAGCTCTGCAGCTCATTATCCCTGCTGGGCTCCAGCGACACATCTCACGTAAGCACGTGGAGGAGCTTTTACAGGTTTCACTTCAAAATTCCCCCCTTTTTATTGGACCCAAGCTGGCCAGTGCCTGGGAGCAAAGCTGGCACGAGCCTGATGCTCCGTAGCCAAAAGCCTCAGAATCTTTATTGCCATTGGTTTTGAGATGGTTTAAAGCAAATGTTTTACAAGGTATGATCCCATAAAAATCTGCCGGCTGGAGTTTTCCTTTATTAGCAGCAAGGATGTAATTATCGCAATTTGCCTTTGTACAAGTGACTGTGGACAGACTCCATGTGATCCCCGGGCTTTCTCTGTGCAGCCTGCCTAAAGCATTCCCCAAGCACCCATCACAGCAATACCCAAGGACTGACAAATGTGTATCCGCCTGACAAAAGAGTATCCATGCAGAAATGCAGCCGCTGTGAGGAATGAATGGTTTGTTCAGAGGTGACTGACAAGGTGTACTTCCTAATTTTAAAACTTGTGGAACAACTAAGCAGACAAAGCTGACAGCGACAGCTATTGCTTTGTTGAGTTTGGACTCTTTCTGCTGTAAGCGTGAACTAATTTATTGTTGCACAGCTGAGGTTCATGTATTTCAGCTGAGTACTTGCTTTTCTGAAAGAAAATATGCCTCAGACAGCACATAGTATGGCATATGGTGGTTCAAAACGCCTAAGAGGGGGAGAGAATAGAAGAGTAACACTTTTGGAGGACTGTTTGCCATGGTCCTCAAAAGAACTGAATTCTGGAAAGTGATGGAGAAGAAAATGCAGAGCATCCTGCCTTTGGGTGTACCCTGCTACTGCCTGCCCTTCCTCCTCACTCCTAAGCAGATGGTGGCAGAGAGGGGGAACAGCTTTATAGATACTGTCTTGTTCATTATTCTGAAAGGAAAACCTGGGGGAACAACGGATGAACCTCTGACCAGAAAATCAGTATGAGGATCTGCTGGCCTTGCTGGGGGTATTTTCAACACCCAACGCAGAGGCAGCATGAGGAACTCCAGAGCGTGTCTTCAGAAAACAGCTGAAAGCAACCATTTCTTCCTGAGACAGAGAAGCATAGCCTTCCCCAGAGTGACCAGCTGAAGACATCAGATGACTCACCTCCCTCTCCCATCGCACAGCCCCGTGGCTCCCATCAGCCAGCAAGGACAAGCTGTCCTCGGCTGCCAGCACTGCTTTCTGCCATCGCCACGTTCACACCAATACAGGGAACAGCATGATTTCTCTTCCCTCCCTCCAAGCACTTAAATGAAAGATCTACTTTGCACCCTACGAGATCAAATTAAACATGTTGGAGCCTTCAGGGTGGAACTCACTTTTTTTTTCCCCTTTCCCCTCATTGCTTTTAGCATTGCCTGACAGCTGAAGTTTTTATTTACAGGTCAAAGAAGATCCTTCTAGGTGGATTGAGCTCCTGGAAGGGGCAGCTTTGTACCCACACACCACCAGCACAGACCAAAGGGGCATTTCCACCGGAACAACTCACGCTCGTATGAATAATTCACAGCAGATAACGCACAGTCAGCCCCTGAGCTGCCCAGCCCCAACACATGCATTTCAACTCAGCACCTCAGCGGTGCTGACAACCACCTTCCAGGCTTTCCACGAGCACAAAGATGCTTCTTCTCCATACATGCCATCAGGACCAGGCCCTCAGTCCCACCTGGTGTTTACAACTTGCACAAAAACCACTCTCCAACGTGGCTTTGCCACAGCCATCCCGTGCCACAACGCCATCACACCGCGAGCACCCGGCACAGCAAACCCTCCAGGCTGCTGATACCAGCCACGCTCACCTGTTCGTGGTACTCGATGCCCATGCTCAGCGTGTTGATGAGGATGGCGATCATGATCCCTCGGTTGAAGTACTTGCTCTCCACGATCCTCTTCAGCTTGCTGCCGAACGCCTTCCACAGGCGGGTGACCTTGTTCCTCTCCTTGGGTTTCTTCTTCTTCCTCTTCCTCCTGCCCCGCTGCTGCTGCAGCTGGTCCCTGTGGTCGCCGTGCCTCAGGTCCTGGGTGAACTCGTAGATGCCGTTGCTGTCGGAGTCGCAGCTGTCAGACTCACTGAAGGCGAACTCGGGGTCCTCCAGGAGGCTGGCGCAGAAGGGGCAGTCCTGCAGCTCGCAGCTCAGCGTGCCGCCCGGCGGGCTGGGCAGTGGGCAGGCCACGCTCAGCCCCGACAGCCGGCTGGGTGTCCTCCGCAGACCTGCAACGGGAGAGTGCACTGTGAGCTCCTCGTGCCCATGGCCTCCCTGCAACATGGCGGCCATGCCCTCTGCATCCCCACATGGGTGGCAGAAGTGGCTTCTGCTACGTCCTTGAATCAAGCCTTGCAGGACTCCATCTTACCAAGCGGCTCTCATTCTGCCTCATTTTTCCCTCTGTTCTGCTCTCTCCAATCCCCAACACCCACCCTTCAACCCTATCCCAGGGCTGAGGGACCTCTCCTCGCAGTGTGATGGCCACGTGGTGCTCTGCTGCTCAGGGAGGACTGAACCACACACCTCTCACTTTCAATTATTTTTGATTATATCTGACCAAGTTAACATCATTAGCAGTGATCTGAGTGCTATCAAGCGGTAACACCCGATTTAAGTAGCGCTTCAGTTTAGATAATAATGAGGAGGGAGAAGGAGAAATGAACCAAAGGTGTCTACAGACCATGGATCAGTTGGAGTCACGTAGTCCCTTTGCTCTCCTTCATCCCTCCTTCAGCTTTCAATAAAGCTCAGGTGCATTCTTAACTTGAGGCACAGACCGAGCATTCAGGGTGTTGTAAAATCAAATACATCACCACATGTTTTGTGGTGCGAAGAGAAATGCTGGCTGCCCTCACGGGGCCGGGGCACAGCAACGACGTGGGGAGGCATCATGAGGATGAGTCAGGTAGAAAAGGAATCAGATTTTGTTTCCTCACATTCAGGAACCAAATTCCCAATTTCCTCATATTTAGCAACCAGATATTAATGGCAGGAAGAAAAAAAAGAGCCAAGACGAATCAACGTACACTCTCCTTGATGGAAAACAAGGTGCAAATGCCACTTTTCCTCCGGGACATGGCCCCTTCCTGGAGGTTGGAAGGGGGTACACATGGATGTGTTTCAGAGAGACCATGCAAAAAGCACTGAGTGGATGCTCCTGGCTGTGGTCCCAGGAGCTTGGAGCTCACCCAGCAGTAATGCTGCTGATTTCAGCCACTCCTGGCTGACACTTGAGGACGTCTTCAAAGAGAAGGCAGCAGCCAACAAAATCCAGCACCTTGTTAGACTGAAAGCTGGGTGGTGACAAAAGTCAAAATATATTTTACTTGCCTGAATATCGCTCAGATATCAGTGGCCTTCAAAATAGTCTTGCAGGACAGGGCAGTCCTCCTCCTGGTCTTTACACTGCAGACACCAGGCGGATCAGAAATATTTGCCCCCCTATCCAGCCTGCAAGCAGCACTGGTCAGCACTGCACATCAGCAAGGCATTTCTGACTGGGATTGGTCAGATGAGGAAACACTGCAGCATGGACCCAGCAGCATGGATACAGAGGCAGTGGGCTTGCCAGTCATCCCGTTTGCTATCAAAGTGTTAAAAATTGTATGAAAAACACTGGCGCCACAGATGTCTTCAAAATACCAGAGTCTCCTTGGCTGCCTGCTAAAATAACCTCCCAGCATTGCAGGGCACGAGAATGCAGAGGAACAGGCTGTACTTTATGCTGCTCAATTCCACAACAAAAGAAGGGAAGAGAATACTCTCTCCCACAATTGCATCTTTCCCAGCAGACACCAACCTTGCTTCCAGCTGGGTTTGAGAGTGCCCTGGCTGCTAATACCTCCTTAATGTACTCAGTTATCACTTGTGTGCTCCCCTTGCACAAATCTTGCAGTGAACAGACTCTGCTTGTTGACTAGTAAGAGTTTGGGGAGAACTAAGTGAAACAGCCCTTTGCTCAAAGAGGTGGAGGGCAGGAGGGTCGGGCACAGCTTGCAAGCCCACCTCACCTTTCCTGCCTGGGACAAGGATTTAGCATGGCTGCTTTGCTAAGTTCAGGCAGGGATGGAGAACCATGAGTCGACCTAAAATGTTTGGCACCTAAAAATCCCCCCAGAGCCTGGAAGGCAAAGTCTATCACCCACGCTGTACAAAGAGGGATGTGGTGCAGAAGTGAATCTGACTCAGCCTCGTGACAGGAGCAGGAAGGAGAACCATTGGAAAGAGCTGGAGTTGTGGAAGTGAAGAGCTGGGCACTTTGTGCACCGAGATCTCCAGATGGTCGTGGTTGCTTCCTCTCCCATCCCCTGTGCTCCCCACGGTGCCAGATCAGCTGCTGCAACCACCACCCGCTTCCTGTACATATAATCACACTTGAGACGAGACAATTTCAGATTTGTTTGAAGCACTGAGGTGTCCCCTAGGCTGAAATGCCCCATCAGAAGAAGATATTATAGCTCCATTATCAATAGCAACTCCATCTAACCCCAGGCTTTTGAAGAACCACCAGAGGCCACGTGAAAACCTGCAAACTCAATGGAATGGCCCTGGGGTGTTGCAGGCATGGCTGAGATGTGGGGGTTCATTCTCCTGGAGAGAGCCCCAGCAGCAGACCCCCTCGTGAGCACAGAGGACCAAACCTCTGAGTTGAGCACCGCCTTCCAAGCAACAGCTCTTCTGCTCGTCCTTGGTTTCCCAGCTCCAGACTTCTGTGAGCCTGGACTTTTATCTCAAGGTAAATACGCGTTCTCATAATAACCTTCATTAACTTCCATAGTTAAAGATGTACCGGTGATTCATGTAAAGCCCTTGCTTAACAACGGAAGAACATTGCAACTAACCTTGGCCCTTCTGCCCTTCTGCTAAGCTCCCAAAAGTACAGAAATATCTGCCGAAGGCGATTTCTATAAACAATCCACTTTACCCTTTTGTATGGTCACTTAAAAAAAATATATATATTAACAAAGACAAGCCAACCAACCTATCTGGCAAGCAACCTTTACTGTGACCTCCCCCAAGCTAGGCTTGGTATTTTTTCAGCACATACATCACCAGGACAAATATTTGTGTCCACGCACAAGCAGATAAACGGTTTTGGAAAACACAGGCATTGATAAAAACAGATGATGAGTTTGTGTTAAAGATACAAAAAAATAAAAATGGAAGCTAGATCTTTTTGACTTTTTTGAGGGCTTAAGACTGTTTTTCAGGCTTTGGCTCCAGCTTTGTTGAGAACTGGAGAAAATATGCAAAACAGAAACCTAAGAGTTGCACATAATCACTACTCCAGCAGCGGATGATTTATATCGGAGTGGAGATAAAGCTGCAGTAACTAGCAGTGCTATTGTGGCTGCAGTCTGTAGAGATAAGGATGGGACAGAGGTACAAAAGAGTCCCTAACATGTTTTTTATTCACTCAGACTGAATGGATCTCCCAATCTGCAGTAACACTCAGTCCTACATCTCTTCTGCACTGGTGAAAAAGAAGAGGGGAAGCTTTAGAGCTGCAGATCTGCTGTGCTCCTGCTCTCACATGCATCCTTTCAGGATGAGCACAGAGCTAGACTCCGCAGTGCCCACAGGCCTTCCTCCAAACCTTCTGCTCCTTCTTTCAAAAAGAGATCCAGGGCCTTGAAGGCCCATCCAAGCAGCACTAGGGGGCCTCTAGAAGTATCTGCTGTGGGTTATTTCAATGCCTCCCTATTTTAAACATCTTATGTCTCCTATACCTCATGCTCCCCCACCAGCTTCCACACATTATTCCTTTTCAAGACACTGTTTCACAGCAACTGAGGCTTCCATGCTGCACACCTGCAGCCAGCAGGACCGTCATCCAGGGGCTGCCCTGATCTGTGCTTGGGTGGGAGCAGGGGGAGAATGTTCAGGATATCACAAAGTACAAAAGAAAAGCTCAAAAATACACGCTTTGTAACCACGGAAAGGGGCCTGAAGTCACTGCCTACATCATCCCATACTGTGCTTTACCCAGTGACAGCAAATGCAAGGCTAGCAGGAGCAGAGCTGTCAGTCCCTCAACCTGTCCTACTTCTGGCTTCCGTGCTCACCTCAGATAGCATTCACAAAACAGCTTTCATCTCCAGCACCCTCCTTGGCTATCCTTAACATCTCTCTTGAGCAATTTGCCCTTTGCCCCTTTCCCCAAGCAAAAAAATCAGCTCATTTGTCCTTACCATGCTCTCCTACCAGTTGCTGCAGCTTCCCATAAGAATCCGTGCCCAAAGTTACAGGGCTGTTAACTACAGCCACAGGTGAACTGCCATTCTTCTTTCCTTTGGGAACTGGGACAGAACTGGCTTTGCTAGTTGGTGAAGGCAGGATGGTAGGATAATTCATGTTGCCATGGTTGGAGAGCCCAGTAGTGAGTTTAATGCTTGCAGGGGCATTGGAAGACTTACAGTTCACTTGTGGTCCTTCAACGTGACAGTCCGCATGGTAAATGCTATGCACAGACTCCGAATCTGGAGGAGGGACGGGGCTCTGCAAGTTGGGTGATGGAGAAGGGAGCATCAGCTGGCCGCCAGGCTTCATCACCTTGAGCTCCAGGTCACAGATCTCTGGGTTGGAGCGCGGCCCCCGCGGGCTCCCATTGCTGATGTGGTAGTGGTGGTGATGGTGGTGGTGGTGGTGGTGGATGAGGTGGTGAATGGAGGTGATGCGCTTTTTGCCTCGGCGGCTCTGCCCGTTTGTGGTGTTGTTCGGGTTAACTTTTTTCCTGCGCTTGCTCTGCCAGTTATTGTACAGCCGTATTGTCCGCCGCTTCACCTTCCTGAAGATGTGGCAGATGTACTTCAGCAGCTCCTCGTAGCAGCTACCTGGCTCGGAGAAGCTGGCAATTGTGCTGTCATTGGAGAGATAACGGGCCCGCTGCTCCTGCATCAGCTGGTTCTCCCGCTGCTTTGTTTCAGAAAACTGTGTTGCTATCACAACCAGGCACAAGTTAATCATGAAGAAGGAACCAACCTGGAGAAAACAAAAGGAATTAGCAGGGACTTCACAAAGCGACGCACGCTGTCCGGGCTGGAGGTGTTGTTCTTAGAAACCCTGTGATTTCCAAATGTGCCAAATCTCAGGGTCTGCTCACCAAATGTTATGTCAACATGAGCCTAAGCTGCTAAATTTGTTCCTAAACCGTGTTAAATTATTTTGGCAGCGGCAAAGAAAGCCATTAACAATAGCCTTCACCACTTTCCTCCTCTCAGCAGCGATGACATTTGCCGCTAATGCAGGGTGCATGAAATACAACGTAATCAGTCACTACAGCAAAACAGATCACTAGGAAGCACCCAGCCAATCTGCAAGAAAAGATGGTCTGAAGTCCAATTAGTGCTGTCTCTTCCTCTATCACTTCACACCCTGCGTTGGGCATCCTCCTTTCAAGGAGGACAGTCGGGGTTCACGTGCTGTAACGCTGTACTCGTG
Organism: Gallus gallus; assembly: GCF_016699485.2. Taxonomy (NCBI): domain Eukaryota; kingdom Metazoa; phylum Chordata; class Aves; order Galliformes; family Phasianidae; genus Gallus; species Gallus gallus. Next base: position 5,323,443 of record NC_052545.1, read on the forward strand.
TACCTTTCTGACATGGAGAAACTCATCTCCAGGAGATCTGGTGCTTGTAGAAAGGCCTGATTTACTGTCTGGTTGAACTGATGAATCCACAGGTTATAGCAAGTTTTGAAGATGAAGTTCCAAGGGCAAGAATGTGAAGGGACCTAGGACTACATCCCTGCCCTCAGCTGGTGAGTCCACTAACCAGCTTTTCATCACTTGAGTTCGTAAATCAGCCAAAAAGAAAATGTCAAATATTCCCCTCAGAGAATCACTCCCGTTAGATGTGAATGGGACTGACATCAAGCCAGTGCTTACACGGCCAAACCTTTGTGCTGGGCTTGGTAGGGAACGTATGGATTTAATCTGGGCCATTGTTTGGTGAAAATCTCAGGGGAAGCCAATGGGAGTGCTATTCTCCAGTTTGAAATACCAGCCTGGAGAGTGCTTCAGCAGCAGCAAGGGTGTGCACCCCAACTCCCAGTGACCTGGGGGTTATTCAGCTGGCTTTTCAGCAAGGATCCATATGTAGACAAGAGCTCAAAAGAGTGGGATGTAAATCTCCATTACGCACGGCCCATTGCTAAAGGCTCAAGCATCACCAGATTCAGAATGCTATATCCATGACTGGGAGTCTCACACTGCCCCGATCCACACCGTTGTGTGAGCTGTGGTGGTCTGATTTCCAAAGGCCTTCAAAACCACAGACACAAGGACAGAGCTCTATGCAAAGGATATCCAGTCACAAAAACACTTGGAAATGCTCCTACCCCATGTCCTACTTGACATCTACGTGAAACTTGTCCCTTGCACTCCTCCTGACTTAAATGTTTCTTTTCCACTGATGTAGACCCCTGGGGAAGGTTGTGCCCTTTATAAAACAGAAAAAGAACCTTGCCAATGTGGGGTAGCAGCTTCTGAGTGCAACCTCTAGCTCCTTCAATGAATAACACTTTGTTTCTAGAAATGACAGCACTGTAAGACCTCAAACATTTGTAATACTATTATAACCCTTGTTTAAAAGGCTCGTGTGAAGTTCAGCAACTCTTTTGAGTGCTCTTCGTTGATATAAGCTGCCCTCTGGCACGCTGAGGAATCTAAAGGAAGAAAAGCTGTGTCTTCTCTACTTTTTGCTCTGATTAGCAGTTGCTTGGCCAAGGCACAATCGTTAGGACACACCAAGGTGACAAGTCCAAGACTGGTAGACTATGAGGGAGGGAAGACCATATGGCTTGACAAGCTGTGACTATGCATCACATGTGACACTAAAAAGGACAGAGCCTATTGTAGCCAATAACCTGTCCCTACAGCACTAACCACAGCCTGCATCATTAGGCTTTAGGGTGGGAGGAAGTTCTCTCATCCCGAATCCCAGCTGGCTCTCCTCTGTGAAAAGGGAACACCTTTACCCCACAAGGACAAGGAACAGGAGCATTTCACAGTTCATACTTACTATTATAAGCAATATAAAATATATAAAATTGTAAAAAGAATGTGCATCCATCACATAATACATGATGTCAACCCATCCTTCCAGGGTTATAACCTACAGGAAGACAGAGAAAGAAAGCGTGAGAACGAGAGTTAACCAGTCAGTCAGTAAACATCAGTCTTCTGCTACTTGTCACTCCTTAGCATCTCTCAGGATACATCCAGACCTGCTGCACTTCTATTCCCAGTTGGCTTAGGATAAACCAGAGGACAGCCCTGAGGTTTCTACAGAGATTTGGCACAATAAAAATGATAAAACTATACAATAAAACATCTGAAATGCTGGTTCAGAGCCAGTGCAAATAAATCCTAAGGAAGGGTTACAAGCAAAGCAGAAGTCTCTCTGTACAGAGATCCGGGCCTCTACCTCAGCTCCAGGTTGTGTAACGCCACCTGTAAAACTCCTAAGGCTTTAAGCCAAATTTGCTTCTGCAGAACTGGTCTCTCTGTGTTACCTACTGGCTCACCCCTACACCTGCATGGCTAGCATCGTAGTGGGAAAGCATCTGAATGGAAAAGAGTTACTTTAATTAAACGGGAGAACTGAGTTCATACTTGTTTTCTCAATCTTCCTTCTCCTAAAGAAGAAGCTGAGGATTTAATTAACACCACACAGACTGTGTGCAGAGCAAAGCGAGTGCTGCCATGTAATTCACACTTTTTATTTAGATAAAACATACCAAACTTCTAGTGCTGTCTTGCTAGTGGTGCTAGAGCTGAAATTCCAGCTCAACTTCCAACTAAATCAAAGCTCCTTCTGAATGTACTCGCACTGCTGTACCCCTAGCACAAAGCCCAGAATTACCTGCAGCCTTCAATTGCAGTGGCATCATTCCCAAGTTTAACTATGCTCACCATGATGGGACTAAAACATCAGTCTGCTTTGGCACCGTGTGTGAATTAGCTTGTTGGGAGCAAGGAAGGGCTTAAGCCTGAGCAGTACAGATGGCTGTCTATATGGACAGCACAGAAAGGCAGGCCAACAAAGCACTTATCAAAGCAGTGAATAAACAACCTTCTCTTCACACCCGGAGCATCAGGGCAAAACGTTTTCAGGGAAGTCAGACATGAATCCTTGCCACTTTCCTCCCCTTTTTGTTTGTTTGTCCCTGGCAGGGCTGCGAGAAGCTCCACGGTGTGGGTCTTTGGGGTATGACCATATCTGCGAAAGGGAGAGCACTGCTGTGCTCACAACCATCAGTCCCCACAGCCTGCCTGAGACTTAAAGCTCGCGAATGCTGGAAGAGAGAGAGACATTACTCACCCCTGATTCCTCTCACCTTGAAGTCAATGCAGTAACAACTTAGCAAAATCTTTTCAAACCCAGTTCCTGTGTTGAAGCACAAACACCCACTGTACAGCGGGGGTGAGGAGTGCTCAAACCCCTGTGCAGCAGCCTGCAGCCAGTCCCACGCTAACACCAATAAAGGTCATCTGCCAAGGAGCAGGTACAGATTGTCTCTACAGCTATTACACTCCGTCAGCACTGCTAAAGACTTGGAGCAATCAGGTCTGATGACTTGCTGGCTGCATTTACACAAACTGCACCCACCCCTCCTGGTCCCCGTTACATGCATTAGATAAAAATCACATCCTTATACAGGTATGAGAGAGAAATGCTGAGCTCTGGTGCCATGGATTTAACAACAACAACAACAAAGAGAATACTCTTGGTCAACAAAAATCCCAGAGACTGATCTCTGACAGGAAGCATTCAGCAACAGATACGCCTTGTGTGTGGATGCAAGGACTGCTACTCACCCTGACTCTGGGAATGGGCTAAGCTGTCTGGGCAGACACTGGCAGTAATCAGTCAGTTCAGTGGTGTGGAACAGACAGGCAATCAAACTCAAACTGCCCTTTCCTATCTTTCATTTAACACAGTTGAAATAGAGATCAGAGTTCTCTCCAGCCCCATCCCTTGCATGCGTGGCGGCAAAGCATCCCCACTCAGTGCATGTATAAGCTGATGAGGAAAATGGAAGGATCTCATTGGGACGCAAAGGTAAGCCAAATCACTGCCAGATATACAAGAAACTCCTTTGTGCTGTTCAAAGTCCCCTCCTCCCACCCCCCTTCTCCTCGGCTACAGGGGCATTTCAGCACAGCTGCCATAGCAGGTGCTCCGGCCATTTACACCCAGGGATGAAAAATGAGCCCAGGGACTCCAAACATATCAGATGCACCTCTTTGCCCAATTCACATTCGGCTGGCAATCCTCAAATCAAATGTATTAAACCGATACAACACAGCCCTCTCCACAAAAGGAGTTACCTGAGGGCTGCCACTGGGCTTCTGCAGGCACTGCCAGCTCCCACCTGGGAACAGCTGCCAAAAGAAGCGTGAGAGCCAACCCAACGTTTATCAAAGTATTTTTCTTGCATGCTAGACAGCAATTGCAGCAAGAATCAATCAATGTGCCACATTTCTCCTCTGGAGGGCTCATCCAGCTTTCAGAATGTTTAAGATGTAATTAGAATTTGCATTATTTACTACTCACTTGTAAACCAAGTGGGACACGGGAGGAATAAACAGACCGCTGGGCTTTTGTTCTCCTGTTTGACATCTTTGTGGATTCATTCTCGGACTCATCACCCAGCATAAATGCAGCAGTACCTAGAGGAGGATTCCCGAGCTGCCGAGGATTACAGAGTACTAGCAATCCTGTAAGAGAGCGTGCTCACAGACATCTGCCTTCTTTTTTTAATCAAATAGCTCTGGAGAAATGCAGGACGACACACATGCATGGCCACCTGTCTGGACTGAAACAGTCTCTATGACTTTTATAGCCTGATTCTTGCCATGCTGAGGACTTCTTTCATGCTGTCCTTTAAAGGGCTCCCAATGACTTCACATGTGCGTTTCTATCTGCGCCACGATCCCACTGCATACACCCAGCAAGGCCTTGGCGTAAATGGGAACCTGACCATTTGAATCTGCCAACAGCTGGTCTATCCACCACAAACTAAATTCCTTAGCTATTTTTGGAACCAAGACAGAGGCATCTGCACTGGTGCAAGGTTCACTGCTGCGGCACAGACTTTGATCCTACGCATTTATTCTCAGACCAGATGAATTCAAAGGGAAAGCTAACAACTCCTTCTATTCTCTCAAGAATTCCAAGAACACTGATACATTTTTTTTCAGTACCGCCTGGACTACTGTTCCTCCCTTGGGGCCTCCTGAGTGCAATACCACCTACTTTGCTAAGCAGGAATGACTTCTTCCACTCCGCAGTTTCCAAACTGATTAATCCACTTGATGGCAGCTCCAGCATTAGGCCCTCCAAGCTCTTTATGGATGTCTTCTGAGGACCTGGAGCACCTTTCCCGTGCCTTCCAATCTCAGCAATCCATTCTCAGTAATGAAATGATGTCTAAGCCGTGGTTGTTCGCAGACAGACGTATAAAACAGCCCCTCCAAACGCACCAGTTCAAAGCTTCCAATAAACACAACATGCAATCATTTATCAACAGAGATAAGATGGCAAGAAACATGCTTTTTAATTCTGCCCTGATGAAAAAGATGTGCAAGATACGTGGCACACTAAAATCATCAGCTGTAGGGAAACAACCGAAAGATTCAATTAAGATGACTGGCAGGGTTGCACTCGGGAGTGCTGCCAACCGCATTCGCATGCAGCAGACCTGGAGGGAAAGGAGACGTTGCCCCCTTTGCACAGGGAAAGGATTTTGGCCTCCAAAGGACTGAGGCTCTGGCCAGAGAACAGAGCCATCACCGAACCTCTGGCAGATCCTGTGTGATGCTCAGTGCAGTCCTCACCTGCTCACTCAGTCCTGTAGCTCTTACACAGCACGGGCTGTGTAAGATATAGGATATGTTATTTTTCTCCCATTAATACCTTTAAGGCCAAGTACTAAAGCCCTGAATCTTGTGTCTGAGCCTCTCTCCCATCAGCGCGAGGATTTAACCGAAAGCTCACTGAGGTGAATGGAAAGACAGATTGTGACTTCATCAATCTTCAGCTCCTCTGTGCAGTTCCCAGCCTCGCATTCCCCCATCACCGCGTTCAGAAGGACAGGAGGAGAGCGGACAGTCGGACTGTGTTTTTAAGCCTCCTGCTCAGTGATTCTGCGTCTCTCGTTTTGCTCATACCACAATAATCTCATCAGCTCTCACAAAGATGCTCATCTGATTTATAGCGGCATAACCGGGGACAGAATCCAGTCAAGCTAATCAGAATCAATGTGATACTCCAGAGTGAAAATCACAAGGGAGATGTAGATTAAAGACACTGGCAATTAACTCAGACCTCCTCATTGTTCCCAGGGAGACGAAAAGTTTACATTGTTTTTTTTTTTTTCCTGGGATCACATGAAAGGTCTGCTGCAGAACAATTTCTTTTATTATCCCAAGGAGTTTTCACCATAAAAATCCCCGTCCTTGTGCTCTGCCAACATTTTTTTTGCAAGTTCTTGGCCGTAATCCATTGCAGAGCAGGTTATTTTTTGCTTTAGTGTCAGTTGAGAAAAAGGAAAAAATAATAAAAAAAAATAATTACCCAGGGAAGGGGAAAACCTTCCCCAACTCCAACCTCAACTTTGAGCCCCAACTCCAACCTCAGCTCCTCCAATCAGCAGAGCCAAACACTGAACTCTTTTTCTGTGTATCAGAAAGCACTGATGGCCACTGCCAGATGGACTGCTGCAGACAAACCAACCCCCAGGTGCCACCGATCAACTGAAGGAAGTTAGGAAGACTGTTGTGATTCCAAGAACTGAAGGTACAGTGTACAGAACTCCGAGGTAGCCCAGCAGGCCGGACCTTTCTTATGGTAGGATTCCACTTCTGTGATTACCCGAACCGGCCTCCTTAAGCACAGGAACCAAAATCAGCACATCGCCCTTTGATCAACCCCCATAAAACACACCCTGGGCTGATTTCAGAATTGCAGCTGCCTGTTCAGCTCAGCACCCGACTGGAGCAGGGGGTGGCAGATAGAGAAACCCAAGTGCTCCCAAACCATTGGAAGCGTTCATCTTCATTCATATAAACAATTTGCACTTAGCCTTTTCTTTTCTTTTTTTTTTTTATTTGGCCTGAATGAGGTCCTTTGGGGACAAGATGGTCATTACAGCAGCAAAATCAATTATGCTAAACTGAACAGCAACTGAGTGCTGTCATGATGAGTCCATTTTGTTGGTTTTGTTTTTCACTTGTATCTCATTTCCCTGGCCAGGCAGCAATACTTTTTTTTTCCTACAAGCCTCATCGAGACAAGATACAACAACATAAACTCTGAAAGCTATTAATTACTGTGATGCTCTCAGTAAGTTTTATAAGGCCTCCAGCACTCATCTCAGAAAGCCTCTTATCTATATGCTTTGTCCTCTCTGGAGCATCAATTTGGCTAGCAAGCACTGGCCAGTGAATAATGGAGTATTCCTCTTCTGGATGCAGCATGCTTGGCAGCTAATCAAATCACTGTTTTTGAAGTCAATTTCATAATTTTAATTATTTCCCCATGACACATGTTGTTAAGTAACCTGTGTGGTCAGAAAAACAGGTTTTCTTGTATTCTGAGTAACGTCCTTTGAACGGATGCTTCTTTCGCTTTGAGGACTTGCTCACTTTGCAAAGAAAGTTTAAGCAGTTCCTGTATAAAGCCTTGCAAAGCATGCATCTGCTCTGAAATTTGCAAAACAGAAAATAGAGGGAAACAGTGCAACCTTGCATTTGTCTTGGATCCCAAAAAGCAGAGCGCAGCCAGCGTGCAATAAAGTTGGGCAGGTCATGATGTTATTGGTGGCTCTGAACATCGTGAAACTGAGCTTAAGAGCTTAAAATGGCATCAGACCTCAGCAACTTCTGCTGCACAATAAAGGCCTGTTGCTGTCTCCCCACTTAGTGCTAAATAATGCAAGATCCTCATCTGACAGCAAAAACAGTCCTGATTTCAGATGACTGCTGCTTATAACAAATCACATCTCAGTCCATATTCATGAGGTTTGATTTACTGGGATAATTATCCTGTCTTCATTGTTTGTGTAAAGTATCTTATGCACAGGGAATGTACTTAACTGCTTAACTTCAGCAATAACGAGTCCATTATCATATAGAGCCATAAATCAGAGTTTCATAGCAAAGCTGAAAGATGAAGCACCTGCACTGAGAAAGGAGCCTACGCCAGACTGAGGGTGTTGCTGAAAGCTGGGTGTGCACAACAGAGCTCCTCCAGACACCACTGGGACCTGCAGCAGTTTGGGGTACTGAGCCCAACACAGACAGCAAGGATTTTTGTTATAGCTAACATTACTCCAGAGAGCGATAGCTTGCTGCAGGAACCCCTCTTTCTACCCTGAATACCAAAATCTGTCATTTTTGAGGTAGGATGAAACCCTTCCAAAGCTACAGAGTTCATAGCAGGTTACCATCTAACCCTGGGTCCTTCTAACACCTCCCATGTGCTGGTGGGCCTGGTGCTGGGATTGGGATGGCTCTGACTTGTGCTCTGTGTTGTGTAGGAATTCCTCCCAGCCTTCAAAATTAAAGGTTTTTCAAATGCATCCAGTCCTCTTGGAAGCACATTCTGAGATGCTTTAAAGGGGCTGGATATTTTTAGATTGGGTATTCAGCATGAAAGCTCTTCAAATGCAGCAAATGGCGTTTGGTGTGCTGGCCAAATTAAGAAACAACAACAACACAACACCAACAAAACTCAAACCTATCATTTCGATGATGGCCAAAACTTCTCGCCAAACTCAGCACAGATGAGCACTGCTGACTCACATCTCTAGTTTAATGACACACATCTCTAGTTTAAAGAATGACATGCCTGACCAAGAAAAGTCCCTTTTTGGCCCAAAAAATGATCTATTCAACAAACTCTGAAGACAAGGGCACCCAAAGTGACAGCTGCTTCTGGAAAGCGTGGCCCACAGGACTACGTGTTGCATGCATACATAGAATTGCAGTTGGAAGCCTCAGGCTATTTCCACTCCTGTTTCATAAAATAGCCATAGAATCATAGCACGGTTTGGGTGGGCAGGGACCAACATCTGACAGATCACAGCACAGAATAAAAGTTTACAGAGAAGTGGGAAAAATGACCTTCCCCCCCTTCAAACCTGGAATCTCATCCATTATGTGAACCTCCTCAGCTGACCCATCTGCAGGACAATGAGCAGGGTAGGCATCGCAGTGGCAGCAGTCAGCAGCACAGAGGCAAAGCAAGCTCCCCATCAGCACATGGAGCAGGATCCAAGTGAATCAGTCCAGGATTACACTGAGATAGCTCGCACAAGTTCCCAGGAGCTTTTTTGTCCTGATGTGCTGGAGCACAGGAAAGGGAACTTCACGTGCAAACAAAAGGACTGTGCCAGCAGGTGGCCAGCAGCAGGTGGCTGTCACTGCGGGCTGTCACACTGCTCAGGCAGCTTGCCGTTATCTCCAGAGTACAGCATCCACAGAAGGACAAAGGGAGGAGGAAGTGGGTGGCATCCACTCCCCCAGCTTCCCATCCCAAACTTTTCTTCTTGAGCAGGTCACCTGCAACCTGCAGGGCTGACACGCTCCTAGCTTCAGTGCAGCAGGTGCAATGAGTTCTCCACTAAGCACGCTATCAAGATAACTCCTCAACCTCTTGCTGCTGCTGGCAGTTCCTTTAACGCTGCTCTATTTCCAGACATCTTTGAGAAGGTGATTCAGCTTTTCCTTTCTTGGGCATTCTCATCATGTCGTGCGCCTGCTGGGCTGTCTTCAGCTCTCATGAGCACGACCAGGTTTTTCTTTCCTCCTTCTGACAGCAGTAAGGGAGATGCTGAATGCAAAGCAGACTCCTCTGAGAATTCCCTTGCTAGGGCCTTCTGATGATGGGCCAGAGATGTGTTACCTGTAGGACTTGATTAACTTGTTAACGGAGATGTCTTCTTACAGCGAAGCCTCGTAGAAGCAATATGCACTCAGAAGCCAGGAAGAGAGTCACGAATCTGAGAGCTGCATCCAGATAGTAACTTCAAGAGGATCTTCTAAGGAAGCCCCTTGGAAAATGCAGATATTTCTGGAATGCACCGTATTAAGAGGAAGCCATGGAAAGGGAAAATGAGCCCTCACCAGAAGCGTCCAAACCCCTCAAGTTGCCAAAAAAATATTCTCCTGTGTTGGACAACATATCCTTAAAACTCGCTCTCAAAATTCAGTCCCTGCACCTACATCCTGGAAGGAGGCACAGGGGAAGTCTGTTCCCTTGATCTCTCCTTGCTTCCACCCCACTGATGGTTATTGCTCCTTCAGCTTTGCCTCCCAATGTAAAGTGCTATTAGGGCTCTTTGCTCTTCTGCAGGTCAGACCCGAAGTCATCTACACAACGGTTCTATGATTTACAAAGCAGCCTAAATCATCTTTATTTTTCCCAAACTGTGCATCTCAGCAACCATCCAATGCCCTCGTATTGTATATATAATGGGGTTTCTGCATTCAGGCCTGGCTGTGCTAGGCTGATGGCTATGAACATGGCAGCATTTTGGTTCTTCCACTGAGACTGTCACTAACTCAAATTAAATTGGACTTTGGTTAGGTGAGTAATTCATCATCTGCAGTGTGACAATACCTGTAATTACTGCTCTTATTGTTATGGCTGAAATTCATATGCAGTAAAGGGATCTTAATATCATGCCAAACCTCACAGTTAATTTAGGTTCTATCTCCTTTCATTTATTCTCTAATAAGCTAATTAGTTCATATAATTTGCCACTGAACGTGCCTTTGTAACAAATATATACATGAATTAGCCTATTACACAACAAATGAAGGGAATCAAAACATGAATCACTTTCAGGATTACATAAGGAATTATTATCCTTGCAAACACCCATGGATGCAGCTACTGTCCTTATTACTTTCGGATTTTGTCTGCACTGGGTTGGCTCTCCTGTTTGATGCTTCTCACTCTTCTGCTTAGGTCAGCAATGTATTTCACTGCTTGGTGTACCCCACCATATGTCCCATCCGTATGCCAGGTTATCTGCAAGTTTAGGATCACTACCTTGCAGCTAAATGTCTTTCAGCTTAGCTTCTCAAATCCAAACTGTGGCAGCTGAGAAAGCTCAGCCACGCTGCTAGCTTCCTGCAGTGGCATCCCATCCACAAGGAGCAGAGAAATCCGGATTCCCCTGTCAAGGTCTGCTTTTGGTTTTGTTTGTTTGCAGACTGCACAGTATCAGACTGCCCTTGAAAACTCACGGGCACAACTTGCAGTCACCGTACTCAGAAGATTCCTCCCCTATTTCACCTGTGGGGCTCATTTCACCAATCTGCCTTCTGACAGCTCTTAAACCGTGCTAGATTTCAAACTCATTTGGGATAAATCATGAGGGATGCTTTATCCAGCTGAGTCTTAAGGCTGCCATTATGCAAACGGGAGGCTCGCCAGCCCTTGAGGTTCAGTCCTCTGTCATAACCCCTGCAAAGCACCACGTATTCATTATTCCCCAGAAGGGCTCAGGACAATTGGATCCGTCTCATTCGGAGCACAGCAGAGTGCTTTCTGCCCGGTAATTCAATACCGGCTCACAGGGAAGCTCCCAGGCTACGAAAGCCATCAGTTCTACTTTCTGCACTCCTTCCTCTGAGGCCTCATCTAACTGCTGACCTGGTGCTACCCGGCCTCAATATTAAACGTAACGAGAGCACAACTCAACAGCTTTATTTGTTAGATGTTCTCTGCTCATAGCAATTGTTTTGATTTAGCATCCAACCTCTTGCAGCAATGATTTAGTCTTTCCACACCCAAGCTAAGCAACCACCTCACTCCCAACAGCTGCTTCTTTACCTGGAGTTATATCGTTTCCATTTCCTATTCTGAAAACTCAGAGAGGGCAAGGGAATAAAGATCTAAGAGCCTTGTTTGTCTGGAAACACTCTTTAGCATCTGGATGGCCTAAGTGGCATTAAATTCATCCATAAACCTGCTGGCATGGGCTGAAGTGATCTATGGGTACAAGATCCAACTTTACCAGACCCTCTGCTCTTTCCAAAGACACCAGCTGAAATCCTTGAGAGTTCAACCTGCACATTTTCAGGCCATGCATGCTGGAGAAATGGAATACCAGCACGAAATGGAGGCTTTGCTGCCTGCAGATCTGCTCGAGAAGTACAAAGGAAGCAGGAGCCCTGCAGAAGCACCTGCTCAATTTCAGTGCACTCACACAGGCAGTATGCAACACATCGGCCTCTGCCCTTTCTCTGGAAAGAACACTGTTGTCCTGTGATGGGAGCCAGAGAGAACCTCCTGGGCACATCCATCAACTGTGTGAGAGCAGGAGGAGGAGAAAGCCAAGTGCAGCCAGAGACCCACCTAACACTCGTGCTTTGATTTCCCTCTTCCCTTCATGCAGCACTCACCACCAGCCAGGATTCTCTTGTGACATATTAACTCCAGGAGAGAAGCCAAGCATCTTTAAAAACAGCTCAACAGAGGCGTGAGGTCTGTCTGAGCCCTTCTGGGTTTGGTTTTGAGCCCCTGACGCCAGCAATGCTGCAATTTGAGGTGTGCTGCTGCGAGAGCAAACAAGATGCTCAGAGCAAGCAAATGCCTCTTCACAGCTCTCAGATAAAATGACAAGTTATTACGTTCATATTATAATACGAAACCAGAAGGAAATTCAGAACTGGAATTTAGAGAGATGAATGAGCAATTACTTGTCATTAAGAAAACTGAAAGGAGATTGTCTCTCTTTTAGGAATAGACATCACCTGCTCTTCAGGAAGACCAAATAAAATAGGATGTGTAGCTGAAAGCACAAAGAAATAGGCATCCAAAACAAACTGCAAAATAAAGGCTGAAAACCACGCACAGCTCATTTCAAACCCACCAGCCCCACGAGACCACAGCCTCGGGACTGTGCAGATGAGCTCTGCAGTGTTCCAGAGCTACAAATGCACTGAAAGTGCTTTGGTTACTGGAGTATGCCTTATCATTTGCCACCCGTGAAGTCTTCCCCAGACTGAGCCAGAAGCACTGTAGTCTCAAGTGCAGAGCTGTACAAGAGTGGATCAAGTCAGACTCCAGGCCCACGTGAGTAGACACCTCTTCCCAGGTATTCTAGCCAGAATAGCCCGTTTGGGTTATTTACTCCTCCCCATAGCATACCATGCTAACCAGTATGACCTTGCAACTCTTGATTCAGACCCAAATTTCGCCATCATGCTAGCTGCTACATTTCAGAACAATATTAAATCTTGCTTAAGGATGCGGACATTTTTCTCCATTTCCTGATACTGCAGCAATAAATAAGGACCCCAACTCCCATAGAGGTTTCCTTCTTAGGATTTATCCAGGTCGAATCTGCAGTGTCACAGCTTGCCAGAGTTTTGTCTGCCTGAAACATTTCCCCCCTCTCCCAGAACACTGAAAAGTGGCCATTCTCTCATCCTCTCCAAGTGCTCTCTTGGAGCATTGGTGTACAATGTCTGATTCGTTTACTCTACGTGCCTTTATGTGCAGCTTCATGCAGGCGGCAAGCACATTCCTTTCTCCACTGAAGTACTGATCAAAATCCTCCCAAGCAAAGGACGACAAAACAGAGAAACAGGAAACCTTTAGAGAATCATACCTGAAATATAGCTATCCAGGCATAGCCAATATTATCAAAATTAATAGCTCCATTGTGTGGGTTTACATCCCCTGCCATGCATACGTTGTAATACTGGTTCCAGTTTATGCAGGCATTCTTGCTGCTGAAGTCAGGGTTGTATAAACTTGGGGTGTAGGAGTCCATGCTCAAGGTGCACTCCACCTTGTACTCCTTCCTGGTTGGGATGTTGGAGCATTTCTGCATGCCGTTCTCACGATGGGATGAGCAGATAAATGGATTCTCCTCTGCTTCGTCTGTGCGGTAGTACGGATGCAGGAAGGTAAGGTTATACGTCCTGGAGGGGGAAAAAGGAAAGATGGATGAGAACAGGGTGCCCAGAGAGGTGGTGGTACTCCATCCCTGCACGCACCCACGGTCGGGCTGGAAGGGGCTCTGAGCACTGATGGAGCTGTGGGTGTCCCTGCTCAGTGCAGGGATTGGGACCAGGCAGCCTTTAGAGGTCCCTTCCAACTCAAACCATTCTGTGAAAGCCTGCTGTCCACAGAACAACTCCTCTTCCTGCAGCCCCACGCGACAGCTGCCATCACAGCCCCTATTACCACCTCTCTCTGTGCAGTGTCCCCTCCACGGCTGTGTCCCTGGAGTCAGGAGCACCAGTGCCTATCATGTAGTGCAAACCCAGCACCTGCTCCTCAGCATTATAGAGCAACCAAAGAGAAGCAGGACTAACAAATACTTCCAAAAACATCACTTATGCTGCCTCCTTCCATGGCCAAATGTAAGACCCTGAGTCTGGACCATATCTCATCAGTAGCAGGATGAGGTCCCAGCGCCTGCACCACTCTGAAGTGCCTCCCTTCTGCCTGCAAATCCCAAAGCCCAGCAACTCAGTGCCAATTCCTCCCATTTCCACCTCATCAGACAGGGGACAGCAAGTCACAGCTGAGACGTCAGCCCCGACCATTGCCTGTAAAGCTGTTTGCTTACAGCATCCTGTAAGGCTCCAGTGATCTTTCAGTTAAACATCAGCCTGAGTTTTCTGAGTGAGCAAATGAGGCAAGACTGCTGACAGCTGCAATGAAGTGGTAAAGAGAGAAGAAAAAAGCAGCCCAGGTGCTTCCTAAAAGCCAGAGCTGCTAACTTTTTGTTCCCAGCTAAGGATTTTAAGAGAGCTCTTCTGATGCTCAGATCATGCTTCAGATGACCCGAAGGCAAAGCAGCTTTCCAAGAAATTTCCCCCCCAGCACGTCTCCAGGATGAGCGAGCTGCACTTTAATAAGGAGAGAGGCAGCTACGGGCATCTCAAATTCCTTCTGTTCTTACAGAAGGAAAGAGTCCACATTAATGGCAACTGGATGCTGATTTAATTGACCCGGATAAAGTTATATAGCTCTGTTAGAGAGAAGATAAGCAAGTGCTCTAATTACAGCATGGCAGGGATGTGCCTGAGTCCAGGCCTCTCCACGGCAATGGATGAGCATTTGTGGGGTACCTCAGCACTCCCTGCTGAAGTACTGCTCAAAGCAAGAAGGTGAGAAGACCTCCAGCAGCAGATCTGTTGTGTGGGGATCTGAGGCGCTCTACCATCAAGCAGGAGATAAGGGAAAAAGCAACACAAATTACATGACCAAACGAGATGTGGGTTGCAGACAAGCAGGTAATTCTTCAAGACAGGACAGCCGTATTTTTTCTTGTTCAGTCTGTTCTGAATGTTCCCAACTATTGAATAAATGCAGCCCTAACGATTGCCGAGCAAGTGATATTCTGTATGATGGCCTGAAATTGCTCCTCATGACCCCCGAGTAAAGCAGGAGGCACTCAGCAACTGTGCGTTAGGAGAAAGCAATTGCTGCAGGGCAGAGCTAAGGGGAAATGAGCCCTGAACAACTTTTTCCTCCGCTGGTGAATTACCTGGGTGAGGTAAGAGATGGGTGCTGAGATTCATCCAGCTGCAAGAGGAGCACGGCAGAGGAACTGGGCATTGTTGGCTGTGAATAACAGCTCATTCAGCAGCTGTTCACCTCCCATCACACAACGCTCCCATTTCCCCCCAGACACATCTGTAAAATCTGCCTCCCCGTATCTCAGGTTCAAGAGACAAGGAAGAAACACATGAAAAATGTTTTTCCTTCAGCCCTCTCCTTCCCCGCCCACGGAACGGTTTCACTTGGAGGAAATTTCCATATAAAACAAGCTGAAGATAAAGGTGAGCACTGCACCAGCACCTTGTTTGCTGGAAGATCAGACGCTACAGGCAGAGAAGTTTGTCACACAGAGGGGGTTATGGTGGTTTGCAAAGGATTAAAAGGCACTGAGACACAGGGATGTGTCTGGAGTTGCTACAGTCTGCAGGCAAAGACAGCAGAGAAACTTGAGTGAAGAAACAGAGGGAATAGGAGGAGAGACAAGCAGCAACTTTGCCTGTTTTGGCCTTAGTGGATACAGAGGGGCTGCATTCAGATACAGAAAGCAGGGCCTTGCAAAGCTGCTCTCTGAATCCCCGAGGCAATGGCACGAGAGATGCTGAGATGTCTCACGTGGTACCTTCCCATCAAAGCAGACCTCCAGTTTAGGTTCTTCAGCCCTCCACAATTCTCATCAAATCCTGATGAGGTGCATCACGTAAACCCAAAGCTCTGGCTCTGATTGAGCAGCTCCCAGTGCCCAAACCTGCTGCTTGCAGCAGGGAGAGCCACAGGCAAGTCTCACAGCCCTTAACTTACACACCTGAAGCTATGCATTGAACTCCTATCCCTGCAGCAAGGCTGAGTGATCCTGGAAACACCTCTTGCTCTTTCTTGTTTTGCTTAAAGCAATGCCCTTTGATCTGGATGTGCCGCTGCAGATGACGCTCCTCCAGACTAGAACTGATCACAAAGGAAAATTTCCTCCAGAGCCAGGAGGAGCTGTGAAACTCTCCAAAAACTTATTTCCTTCCCTACCCTGGAAGCAACACCAGCAGCAGGAGTTCCCCGATCGCAAAAGGCAGTTGGCAGCAGGTGGGACGGGAAGGCTCAGCATGCTGCAGCTCGCAGGCCAGCGTAATTAGGATTCTACCCAGAGCAAAGCTGGACTTGCAGAGGGAGAGGGACCATCTGGAGGGATGATTGGGTAATTAGCAGCTATGGCTGCACAAGCTCCTTTCCCGGGAGCAGTTTCATGTTCAAATGCAGACACACACACGCCTGTGCCAAGAACACTGCCCATGGAAGTGCTCAGACAGAAGGGCTGATGCGTCAGTGTGATGCTCTGCTCCGATCCTACAGCCGAGCCCCCGGGAGCTGCCTCTCCCACTGTGGCACAATGACACACAGCGTTCAGCCACACAAGCTGCCTTTCGCACCATGGCACAGTGACACATGGCATTCGGTGCCGCACGCAGCTGACTGCCCTCCCAGCTGCAGGAGGGACACACATGCACTGACCTGGATGAATCATCTTCATTTCAGCCTCCAGAGGTGATCTCCAACCTCCAGATGTGCCCACCCCAGCTGGGCAGGTACACAGCTAGCAATGTGCCAGCCGGTTCTGGGGGTGCCCACGCATCCAGTTTTGTTGGAGGGAGGAACACAGCCAGGCTGGGGAGCCATAGGACCGAACCCCATCCCGTTCCATGCCTCTCTATTCACTACACGTTGCAGCTTGAAAGGCCCTCGATGAGCCAGTCAGATCTCAGAGGCTGCATGTTGCTTCTGAGTCACAGTTTAGGAAGCCTTGGGCTGAAGGAAAAAAGGCTGCTTGCAGACATGCTGCCTCGGGCTGTGATCTAATAAGCTGTGGAGAGACGCTGGGGACACTTTGGTGACCGTGGGAAGAAAATAAAAGCAGGGAAATAAAGCACAGCTTGATTGCAAAGGGTGGATGAAGTTTGGTGTGGCTCTGCTGCTAACTGGTTTTATCCTCCCTTCTCTCTGCCTTGCACATTTTTGCAACATCCCCCCCCCCCTAAAAAATAATTTACAAACCAAAAGAGTCCTGTCCTCAACAGGCCAAAATCAAGTGCACCACGGCCAGCTCCTGCCCAGCCCTTTTCAAGCCTTTCTCCCTTCTTTGTCTACCTGGGCACAGGACACCACGAGCATCCATGTGGCTGGGAGGGACCCACAGTGACACAGAGAAGGCAGTGGGAAGGGATACCTCAATCAGTAGTCAACACTGCCCATCTAAGACCTTCTTCCAGTTCCCCTGTTTGAAGGTTGTGCTGGCAAAACCAAAAAGGGGAAAGACAGGAAGAGAGCAGGAATGAGAAGTGTTGCAGAATGGGAGAATCCCCAACATCCACAGCTGCCCTGCCAAGACCACCTACCTCCACGTGCACAAAAGGCCAGTCGGGCTGCCTTGGTTCTTGCCAGCGAGAGCAGTTCAAAGAACTTATTAATGGTAATGAACCCACTAATCGCGAGACTCTTGTGCTCTGGGGAAAAGTCCTGAGAAACTAAGCCCCAGAATGGATCTTGTTATCACATTAGGAAGGATTAACACCCATTTCTCGGCCAGCTGCCCAGCGTGCATCTTCCTCTGGGCTTACAGCAGCTTTGCTGTATTTCCCTGGGCATGTTTATGTGCAGGAAAGTCCATCCTCTCCCACACCAAGGGAGGCTGAAGTGCTCTCTGCCCCATCTGCCCCGGGCTCAGTCCTGCCATGGCATCATCCCTAAGTGCTGGAGCGTGGTCTGAGCACAATCCTGCTTCAGCTTCCTGAGGAACGGAGAAGGAGAGAAAAGGCAGAGAGCACCAAATGGGCTCACGTCCCTCTGAGGGGAGGCTGCGTTCTGGAAGAAACCCCGCTGCAAACCCATCTCTGCAACATGGAGAGATGCCGGGAGGAGCAATTAAGCAACCCTCAGAAGTACCTTTCAAACTGCCAGCTGCCTGCCTGAGCTGCGTGTGCCTTTGCACACTTCTACAAAAGCCAGGGAGCCAAAGGCAGTACAATACCAAGCGGATACAGAGTTAATTAAGACCGAAGCGCTCACATTAGAACTGTCCTGCAGCATTAGATAAATACAAAACACTTCACAGCTCTCTCCCCTCTCCTGCTTCCAACCTGCTGAGCTCTCTGAAAGGCTCCACAAGGGAGAAAATGCTCCTCTGCATAACAACGTAACACACAAGCGAGGAGCAGCAACAGCACACTGGGGGTGACCCAGATCCTTTACTGACCATGGCAGCATCTCCTGCTGGCAGGAGGGAGCCAAAGGGGCTGCGTGGGGACGGCAGATCTGAGATCTTACAGATAAACTGCTGGTCACGCTTGCACTTCTGAGAAGGCTCTCAGACCAGGCCAACCCAAAAGCAACGTGAAATTTCCCTTTCAGTTCCCACCGCTGGGAATCTCCTATACTCAGAGCCTGTCCTGGTACTGCCATTCCTTCTGCTGTGTGATGCTAAGCGAAACAGCCCAGCCACCAAGCAATCCAGGAGCTGAAGGGGCTCTGAACCACAGAAGCCCCCAAGGCGCCACAGCTCACGTCCAGTTCTGGCCAGGGAGTCACAGCCTCACACATCCATTGAAAATACCACGGGGAGCCCTGCCCTTAACTCAGGTCCTCCCCTTCACAGCACTGCAAGGAAACCTGAACCAGGAGCATCACCTGCTCAGCACAGGGCACCACCCACCCTCCATCACCTACAGCTTGCTGGAGCACTGGTGAGAATTGCTTCAGGCTGAGAACAACAACACTGGGATTTAGTAGGACTTGGCAGATGAGACTAGATGACCAGCATCTCATTCCTACTTCCCTGCAGAGCTCCACTCTGATTACTTCTATCCAAAACCAGAGCTTAACTTTAATCCCACAGCCCCTGCCTCAAGATTTGGATGTTGTTTTGTTCTCATTGGCAGCTTTCCCTGGGAGGGGATGGATGGTCAAGGCTCTCAGCAGAGATGCCAAGCACAGCAGCTCGGCACAGGGATGGAGCAGGTGATGGATCCTCTTCAGTCCAACCTGGGCTTGCATGTCCATGCTGCTTTGCAGGCAGACAGCATCCTACTGCTGGTCAGTGGCAATTGCTTATTTGAGGCCAGAGCTGTGAGTTTTGGGCCATGTGCACAACATCTGTCCCCGTTACATTACTCCTGATTCACTCCATGCTTTTGTACCTACAAAACTTACTGTTGGGGTGATGAAGGCCACTGTAGGGCTGGGTCAGTGCACACTATTTCAATGCCTGGAACTGTGGATTTCCTGCCAGTTTCCTATGGGTTAAAGTTTACCCAGCAAAACAGACTCAGGTGGCAGCTTCAGGCTGGGTGAGAGCATCAGAGCAAATCTGGGGTTTCTCTGAAGCTCCTGATGGGCTGTGAAGGAGGAAGGAGAACATCTCACAGCGCTCCTGCCTCATCTAACAGCTCCCAGGGCTGATCACAAGGAACCTGACTGCTGCAGAGAGTGGTCAAGACCCTGATAAGCAGATCCTGTGATGCCTTTGATGCTGCTAATAGCCTTTACATAACAGCCTGTTTCTTGGCTGCTTAATATCTCTATTTAGCAAATAATCATCTTGGGATTGATTTTAAAAGCTCCACTTTGCAGGAAATCACACAGTATTTTAGACACCTGCTCCAGGGTCTTTGGTGGTCCCTCCCCATCCAGCTACAGCTCTGTGCCACCACAGAGTGGAAGAGAGCTGGAGACAGGTGCACCTACAGCCCTGCTGAGAGTTTAAATGAAGGGCCACAGGCAGGGTGGGGGAACCCAGGCAAAGGTTATCTGGGCAATCAAGGTCTATTAGCACCTGCAGCACCTGGCAGGGATACTGTTCCATGCAACTGCTGAGCTTGGAAGAACCTAAACTAAAGTTTGCATCAGCAGGTGATTGGATGTGCTGCATGTTCCTTTTCCCTGTTTCAGGCTGAGAGTGATACAAACGTCTTTAATGCCTTCAGCATCATGAGACTTATCTTACTGCTCCTACAGAGACATACAGTGTGTTTCAGCAGCTTCTCTATGCTGCTGCATGTTCTGGCATGCACACTCCTAATTGACCTGGTGCTAGAAACTGCCATGCTGGGTGACCTCCCAGACCCACACAGCAGTTTTCACAGTGCTCTCGTGCTTTTGTCTGGTCTAAATCCTCAAATTCCCACTGTCAGCAATCTCAGCTTCCTTGGATATGGTGCTGACACCTTGGTCCTCCAGGAAAAAAGCCAAGAAAGCCACCACAAACCCTCAGAAAGCTGCCAGCAAGAAGCACCTCGCTGGACTTGGAGTCCTGCAGCCAGCAACCCACAGTGTCTGAGTGCTGGGAGAGAAATGGGACTCAGAGGATGTGCTGGGGGGACCACCTCTGAGCACCCCCTGAGTGTCACTGTCAGCACTATGGGCTCCTCCATCAGGAAGGAGGGAGAAGGGAAGAACAGGAGGAGACTTCTGCTGTACTTACGTTGCCAAATTCCTGTCCAGGAAACACCTGTTTCTCAGCAGCCCTGCCCAGAGCTGCACACCGACGATCCCAAAGATGAAGAAAACAAAGAAGCACAAGAGGAGGACGTTGCCTAACATAGGCAGAGTATCTAACAGCAGGGTGACGAGTATTCGCATACCTGGGAAGAGAAGGAGAAAACAGGTTAGAAGAGCTGGGTGATGGGGCAAGGAGGGTGCTCCATACCTTGCAGCCAGGGCAGAGGAACTGGGATGCGCCAATCAGATTTTCCATTCAGTCCTACAAATCCCTGTAAGGCTCAGTGTGAACATGAGTGAAGCTCGTGGGGCTGCAGCAAACCTTTGTGTCCCCATCAGCTCCTGGCATCACTCCCTGCATGGACTGAGCAGGGATTGGGTGCTGCCCCAGGGCACCTTCAAACCCAAAGAGAATGCCAGAATAAAAAGGGAAAGAGGACTTGCTGTTCAGCAGAGGTTAAATGAGCCTTGGAGACAGTGACCAGCTCTCGTTTCAACGGCGGATAATTGATGAGAGGAGGAATAATGAAAAGAGCAACAGACAAAAGCAAGTGCTAAATCATAGGAAGGGATAAAACAAGAAACTGAGCAGCAGGAGCCCAGCACTCGGCAGAGAGAAGGGCTCAGGTTTACAGCACGATGGCAAACCATGCATCTGCAGGGCCAGGTGGTGACACTGCCGCCTTTGGAAGTGCTTTGTCCCACTAAAAAGTGCTCAGCAAATTCCTTTCACCACCTGTGTGGGGTCTGCTCCTCAGCCGCCCCATGAGGGAATGGGACTTGGAGCAACATGGGCTAGAGGGAGGTGTCTCTGCCTATAGTAGGGGTTGGAACTAGATGACCTTAAGGGTCCCTTCCAACCCAAACCGTTCTATGATGCTACAAGCTGCACTCACACCGATGTGAGCTGTTTTTCCCATTGATTTCCAGCTCACCAACAGTTTCCAATGCTCCTGCTCATCCCATGGTGCTCCTGGGCCCGATGAAAAGAGGAGCGGTGCACCACAATGCCTCCAGCCTTGTGCCTATCTACCTTAGCGAAGAATGGTTAAAACTCCTCTCTGTGTGCCAGACAACATTTTTCCACTCAGCTACTTCTAGCATTTCGGGCTGTTGGGTGGCACTGTTCTGGAGATGGAAGCCATCTGTTCACTATCCGGGTGCTCGGGGCTCTCAGTACAGTGCAGCTCTGCCATGGGAAAAGTCCACGAGCACCGCCTGGGCTGAAAGGAGGATTTCTTTTTGTTCCCATTCCATGTGAAACGGGGTTGGAACCACACAGCAGAAAAATAAAAATAAAGCAGCAAAACGGGCTTGAAAAAACAGCGGCCACTACTGAAAAAAACAACCAACCACCCAAACCGCAGCCCCTGCCAAACGTATAAATTGCAGAAATTGTATTTTTCCAGTCATTTCCAAGGAATAATTTCTAATAGAGACGATGTTTTTATTGGCTGGGGTTCTCCTTTCTTTTCTTAACAAATAAAAACGAAATAATCTCATGGGTGAATTTATTGTGCCTGGAAGCACGGCGCTAGCAGCACTGGCTGGAGCCCAGGAAAGCACCCAGGCACCACGGGGATACATTGCCGGGCAATTTCTCATGGGTCCCTGCAACTGCACGCCAGGCCCCAGCCATAATTCATATCTGCTCGGTGTTGTTTTGCAGCTGGAAACACTGCTCTGGATTGGTGGCATCCTGGCACTGGGGACGTGGGCAAGGACTGAGAAGTGGGGGTGTCCCAGGTGATCCCCCTGTTGGAGGTGGGGCATCCCTACGGATGAAAAAAGAGCAAGAGAACATTGCTGGAAACCCCAAAATCCAACACATCGAGGGTTTTTGCTATCCTTTCTCTGCGGGCTCTGGATTACGGCATTGGTCTGAAACAGTGACAGCAGTAAAGTGCCAAGTGGAGGGAGCTCGTGTCTCATAAACAGGTAAATCTATGACTACCTATCCTCCAGTAATACCGATCCCAGCCCGGCACTGGTTTGAGATGCTGGTAACGGTGTTGGACCAGCCTGGATGCCCACCATGCTGGGCAACACCAAAAATGGGCTTAAATCATTGGGTTTAATCTCATATGCTATTAACAAAACTTGATGGTTTTCTGTTGCCAGTCTTCTGACCAAAAGAAAACAATCACACTATCGAATGCAGTAGTGGACAGCCTGAAAGCTGCACTTCAAAGCTCCAGCATCAGACTGACAAAGAGAACTGCATGATTGTATGAAGCACTGGAACTGAAACTGACCTGGGGGAGTTGGACTTGATGATCTTAGTGGTCTTTTCCAACTTTCATGATTCTATGATTAATTCTATGGTTCTATGACTGGTGGGGTGTGTCATTCGAACATGCTCTTAAAAAGACCCCAAAATGTACTTTTTTGTGGCGAGAAGCATGAATGATTTCCATGCAGCGCTGCTACATTTTGTATTGAGGAGAGTATGGTTAGAAAGTGAATAAAGAGCAGTGAAATTAGTGCCTTGCAAGGGTCGCTCAGCTTACAGCTGGTATGGGAGGAAATTATTTCACCGTATTGGTTCATCTTTCAAATTGGATTTAGGAGACTAGCAGCTGAAGCCACTCGAAAATGGATTTAGGGACCACTTGAACTTCCTATTGTGGATGAACCCAATTTTGTTCTACATGAGCAAACCCTCCGTGGTGTTTTACCAACGACAGAGAATGCAGCGTTTCAAATCCTGAGTGCAAAGAGACAGAGAGACCTTAAATAACCGAGAGGAGGAAAGTGAGCCCATCCTGGGCAAGAAGATCTCTTAGAATGGATTTCTCCCCTTTCTTTTTGGGCACTTTGCTGCTTAGTGGTAGATGGGAGTTACTTGCTTCAGAGAGTTCACAAAAATGCTAGAAATCAGCCACAAAAATTTGGCATCCCAGGTATAAAATCTCCCTTGTCCTTTGCTAACGCTACTACTACTAATAAACGATGTCTAACTCTGCATTAAGAAAAACCCCAAAATCAATGAACTTGCCCCCAGCAGCAAGAGAAGAGCATTTCACAAGGCTTAAGGCTGAGCCCCCCAAAGCCACGTTTATGTTTACTTACTTGGCACCCTGTTAATGGCTCGCAGCGGCCGCAGCACGCGCACGGTGCGGATGGCAGACAGACTGACGTTGTGTCCATCCAGGGAGTACTCCATCATGCTGCAGGGAAAGAGAGAAGAGGTGTCAGGGCATGGGGTGCACCATGTGCATGAGGCTGTGGGGTGGGGGAGCAGCTCATGCTGTACTGGTGATATGGGATATAACGGATATTTCCACCTCTGAAGGGCTGCAAACACTCATGCAAGCTGCATGGTACATGGACAGCTGGTGGGAATAGACCCAGGGAGCTTCTGTCCAAGCAGGACTTGACACAGCGGGGAGCTGTAAATAGGGTACACAGAGCTGGGGCTCCCCATGGCTCACCCTTGCGGTTATCTCATTATGCACAGCTCCACATTATGAGATGTTCTGACGGTACACCCCCTGCCCTCATCCCAGTGCATTTTCACACCAGCTTATCCATCCTCCTATGACCAAAGTGGGAACAATGAAGCCAAGAAACGACTACGAAGTAGTTTGGTTTTCACTGTACTATTAAGAATAAGGAACATTTTATTTTTCATGCTCCGTCTCCATTTCACATAAATATTTCTCTCCCAGGCTGTGAAGGACATTAAGTTTAGTCAGTTTTCTTCTTTTATAGCAATGAGTGGCAAATGTGGGTAGTGTTGTTTTTTAATGGGGTTATGGCTAGTTAGCATGGCTGTAATTACAATTTATGAGTTTGGCTACAGGGAAGCGCTTGTAAATATATCACAAATCTCTCACCACGTCTGTTCAAATAACATAACTGCATCAGAAGAACCCTGTGAGTAAGCTGCTGGATGCCATAGAGAAAGAGTATTGAAAGAAAAATAAGGAAAATCAACAGACACAGAAGGAGGAAGGCAGAACTGCTGTCAGAAGGAGCTTCAGTGGAGAGATTTTCAGGTTAAGCATTCTCCAGCCAGGATGGACCAAAATGGTTACGTACCATCAAGAAAAAGTAGCCATATTTCCTGGATTTCAGGCAACAGAGAAGTAGGGTTTGGTTTAGGGCCAGCCTTGCTTGGGAATACCACTACCTGGGTGCCCCTGCACTGCTCATCTGGTGCCTTACTCCGCTCTGCAAAGTTTGCCTGGGAATATCCAGATGTTTGCTTCTCTGTTGCCTTGGACCGCAGCTTCTTGGTATCACCTTGCAAAATCCCTGCTATGGCATGGAGGTGACTTTGCTCCTTGAACCTTGCTCTGGGCCCAGCAGTGACTTGGGGCTAGCTGTCTGATAACCTCCCAGGGATGGGTTTTTTTTCCCTGAGGCAGTTAACATTTCTTTATAAATCAAAGCCACCTTAAAGCTTGTATGTAGAAACTGAGCCCAACACGACAAACAGCTTGAAAACCTCAGCACAACACCAGATCTTACACCCAACATGTGCTCACTGAGCAGCCAGAATGGGGCTGCAGGGACCACCAGAGGAGATCCCACTCCCACCTGCACCGAGGGGCCCAGAGGCAGCATCAAGGGCCTCCTGGAAGCAGCCCTTACAGTTATAGGGAATAGTCTCAATGCATAGAGCTGAAGTCTGAGCCTGCTGGCTGGCTTGGTCCCAGCACAACACACACACAATTGATCAGGTGGCTGAACATGTGGGTTTTGCTGTAACCGAGACAGTTTTTGAACTCCTAATAGCATGTGAAAGGAGTACGAACTGCTCCACGCACCCACGTGCTTGTTTAAGGGCCAGCTCCTGGGGCCTCAATTGGAGTTTCAATAGTGCTGATGAAAGATGAATAATCCAGGGTATGGCCTAGGAAACAGCCTTTCTGACTCCAACATTCTGGATTTCCGTGACGTTCCACTTAGCATTTCAAAGCAAGTTGCCCACTGTAGCCATCTTGATCCACCTGATTGATGACGATGGGTTCCAGGTTGGACCTGTTGCAGTGAAATCACCTCAAGTCTTCGTGGAAGAGCCAAAGGATCCTTTGCCAAGGAGAAGCTTGGAGTGCTGTTTGCACACTGCACTTTTCAGCCAGGGATACCTTGGAAAACTCCAATGGAAACTTGCTGGAGTTGGACGTTTGGGATATGCATGGACTAGAGGTGATTCCCCACAGCCTCTGAGTACTGGGAAATAGGAGGCACAGCCTTTGTCTGCTGCTGTGAACAGTTCCCACTCCTCCAGCTGTCAGGATGAAGACGTTCAAAGCATACCACGAGCCTGCAGTACCTCCAGGGAAGGATGCACAAGAAACATCTCTGCTTTCAGCCCTTGTAGACAACATTTTTGATGCTTGGGAAATGCTTTCAACTTGGCTGCTGGACAGACCCAGAGGTTGTGAGCTCCATTTGCTCTGAAATTTTCCAGGGCACATTTCTCAGGCAAGCAGAACATGAAAGGGCTTTGAGTGCTGGAACAAACTTCAGACACAATCTGTTGCTAGAGGCAGAAGATACGTTTATTTTGTAGTTTCCCTGCTCACCCCTCCTTTCTCTTTGGTACACTTGTTTGTCAGCCAAATCAGCTTATTTAAGGACGCCAAATGGGACAAACAATGCAGGCAGCTCTGTGCAGCACTTCTTATCAGAAACACCTCGTAAGAACTGCATCACATCCATCCACTCACTTGAAACAGCACCTGTTATTCCAACCATGTGCTCCTTGCTGTATGGCCCAAATACACTCAAGTACACCACCACGACCTGTTTGATGGCTCTGCCTGCCCATCAGGAGAGCTCAGCATGGGGTCCCGCTGGTGGTTGGTTATGGACATCACATTTCTGACCCCACGTTTCCCCCACAGACACAGCCCCACTCTTCTGCTAAATGTTTAAATGCTGCTGCAGCAGCTTGGGAAAGAAAAAAGATAATTATCAACGACTGTTGTTGTTCTTGCTGTTCTTCCCTAGGCTGAAACCTCACACTGGTTCAAAGCGGCTCTGCTCAGGAGGGCTCCTGTTTGATTCAAGCCTGTAGGGCCATTCCAAGCTGTACGCCAGACAAATAATGTGGATCAAAATGCAACTCTTTAAGTGCAGTTAAGATTGTACATTGCTAATGTAAGGGTAAAAATGGCCCAACATACTACAGGAATGCTCTAATTAACCCCAGGCTGGTCGTTATAAAACCAGGAATTAAATAAGGCAGAGCTCTGTCATTACAGCAGTCTATCCCTTTGTAGGGTACACTGAGCAGGTAAGAGAGCCTGGAGTTTCTAAAATCCATCTATTTATAGAATAAAGTTTTAGACTTGCCAAGTTTTCAGTTCACACAGTTACAATTCTGCAGGAGCTGATGTCAAAAGCAGACAGATCTTCCTTGGGTGATACCGCAAATAAATTATATCTATTTATTAACACATCCTACACAAATAAGCAGCTGTGGGAGACTGTATATAAATATAAACCAACAGAAGTTTACTGGAGACATGTGCACGCGCTCGTAATTTGGGAGGACCAGCAACAGCAGCTGCTAGTCAACTTCTGGAGAGCCTCTTGCACTGGGATCTCAATCTTCTGAATCAGACTTTGGGCTTGATTCCCCTTGTTTGGCTAATTCCTGCCTCCATCTCACTCTAATGGTACCACATGGCAGGAGCAGGACTGAGCTGTCGTGTGCCTTTTCCATCCCTTCTCAAGATGGAAACCTTGCCGTGAGTGCTGGGTTGGATCAGCACACACCTGGTTTGACATTGGCCAAAAGATCTCTACTGGCAACCCAAAGGCTTTTGCCCTGAAAGCCACACTGCACTCCATAACCTGGTGTGGTTGCCAGAGGTTAAACCAAATGAGACTTACGGGACTTGGTCTTGGCTGGAGCTGGGAATCTTACACAAGATGTTATGAAAACCAGCCAGGATAACCTACAGGTTGGGTTCCCTGGGGCTTTCTGGCTTTCACATCTAAGGCAACGTTATGAGGTTTTGTTACTGACCCTGCCATCACGATGAAGAAGTCCAGGCGATTCCACGTGTCTCCAAGGTAACACTTCTGCCCGAAGATCCCCAGAGCCACCATCTTGATGACCATCTCCACCGCAAAGAAAGCGAAAATGAAGTCGTCAAATGCCTGGAGACCAGTAAAAGATTATTACAGTCAGTTCTACTGTGCTCTCTTACCACGGGAAGGGAAAGCAGAGGCAGTGTATATCCTGGCAGAGGCTGCAGGGCTGGGCAGTGGTACCAAAGTGCCACCTACTGAGCTCAGAAACATGACCTACAGCACTTGGTGGGTGATGGCAATCCCTGGGCATAGCTCCTCGGTTGGTCTGCTGCCCGTAAAGCTTTAGCATTAGTCTCTGGCATTCCCATTTGAAGGCCTATGTGGGTTACTGGTAAACTTGACAGTGCCCACGTGGAAACCAAGTTCCCATTGTATACCCATGTGCATTCACATGGCTGCGTGAGCTTCACCTTCTCTGGATATTACCTTATCCCTTGATAAACTACAGTTTTGCTGCGTTATTTCAATTCATTTAATAACAGGCATCAAAATACCTCCACAAAGGAGTTAAGGTTTTTCTACCCCATGTTCTGGCTTCTGTTAACTCCTGCAAACTGTGACAGCATAGATAGCAATGGCTTCAGTTGCAGCCCTTTTCTGCCTGCAAACTCTCTGGGATAATGCTCTGTTTTTCCACAGATACACTCAATATGTGGTAATCATTCAAGCAGTATCAGGCTTTGAAAGGGACAGGAGCTGCTGGGGCAGATCCCATTCGCCTCCTTGTAATGCTGGAACACTCAAAAGGAATTAAAGCAGCAGATGCATGTTGCATTACCACATGTCAGGGTGACAGTGAATGCCCAAGTGTGTCTCATAGAAACCACCCCTACGTGTAGGGCTTTCTGGGTACCCCGGGGACATGATGGGTCCCAGCTCAGGGCCAGCCTTACCTCCAGGATGGTGCAGCGCTCCGACTGGCACTCCACGTCCTCGCAGGGCTGGAACATGCCCAGGGTGACACAGTTCAGGAGGATGACCAGCATGCTGACATGCTCGAACCAGGTGAGAGGAGGCGTTAAGGAGAGCACACATTGCCAGTAGGAAGCTGAGGAACAGCACAACTTACACATCACAAACCCTCCACTCATCACACAAACTGAAAACACCCCTCAGCATCCCACATTTGCTACAGTTTGAAGTCCACCCGAAGTCCTCCACACCACCACCCTGCTATATTTTGTGCATGCTAAGGGCAGCCCTCTGTCCACCTTCTATAGCAGCACTCATCTCCAGATCTCAATGGATTTTACCACTGTATCACCCTAAGTGTTTGGTAGCATTAACTCTGTCATTGCCAGATGAAGGAAGATCAAACTAGATGAGCGAATTCAGGCATCATTCACCACCAGAAAACAGCTTGCAACCCATTCTTTGCTCCAACCCATGGGGTTGCTCCCCTTGTTTCTACCTCAAGCTAAAGGAATGGGTTCATAACACAGCTACCTCCCCCCTGCTTGGTTTCTAAGCCTCATGGAGTTCAACTCAAGCTCTGCATCATGACTGTGGATGAAAGCAAAATCAAAGCCATCGTGACCAGCGCAAGTTTTGGCAAGGCCAGCCATGCTGAAGTGACGCATGTAGGGCACAGGGTGCTCAGCACAGCTTTAGAGAAGGAAAGGGCTCAAGGCTGGATACCTCCACAGCCACCAAGAAAGACTGCATTGTCTTGCAGGATCCACCAGAGCTCAACATTAATTGTTGCAGCGCAGTAAGTGGTGATTTGCATCAGTGCAAAACAGGCCCAGAGCTTATGGTTACTGCTGTGGGTATAACTATTAAAAATAATAATAATAAAAAAAAAAGGTTCTGGGGAACTAAACAGGAGTTTCATGAATTAAAGATGAATGAGAGAACTGTTCTTGGGAAAATAATTGGAAACATCTGTGTATGAATAAACCTTTATGCTTTCAAACACGAGTGTGTGTGAGCGAGGGATCATGGGGAGGGAAGAACACAGGCATTGCCTTATCTCTGATAACGAAAAATTGCCTGCTTTGAACTTGTCTAAAATGGAAATACGTGGAATAAACCAAACAACTGAAACAAATAAATCCAGGCTCCCTTGATGGGAGCTGGAGCAGGTGAGCTTCTGGCCACAGCCCCAGAGCACTTGTGTGCTGCAGCAGTGCCAGCATTGGTCTGTTTCAATTCCCCTCTCCCTCTGACTTTGCTCTGATTTCTGACATTTTTAGGGGCTGTCTGGCTCCCCTTTCCTCTCAGCTAATTAGGAGCAGAGCCGTAATCCTGCTCCACAGAGAGAACAGCCCATGTCATACCCAAACAAATCCTTACTCATGGCCACATCCTACTTACAATATTTGCATTGCTTGATGGGATTCGTGTGGAACTCCCTGTAAATGCGGCTCCTGGACTGTTCCCAGGGTGCCTGCAGCCACCTTCATTCCACTTACACATATGGACTATTCTTTTCTTCAAAGAAAGAAATAAATGCCTATGGATTTTGAACCATAAACAAGTAAAACCTGTGTAGCAGTGCTGATGAATGAGGTCTGCTTCCCCTGGAGGAGGAGAACACAAGGATCTGTGTGCTCCAACCTTGCTCCTCCACTGCAGCAGTGATGGGGAACCACCGAGCTCACATCAACCGCGCTTTTCCTCACAGCAAGAATGAATGAGGCTTTAGAATCACTGTCCAACACAGGCTGCTTGCTCTGTTGCTGCTCTCAGTCTGCTCTCAACCATCCCAGCCTCTGCTTCCAGCAAAGCCAAACAAGAATTAGGTTTTGTTTACCATTAGAAAACACTGATTTGTCAAAAGTGAATCATCGGCACGGACCAGTTTTGACAGCCACACTCTATTAGAATGGAGTTTTTCAGATAAAACAAGGAAAAGCCTGTCCCCAGGAAGGCTTAATTGCTGCTGAATGGAGACCTCGGGAGTGCGGGCAGTCTGTTTGCTGCTCAGCTCTTTCTCACCCTGTGCCAAATCACAAGCGTTGTGAGCCGGGGTCGACCTCCACCAAATGGCAAAGCTGCAGCAGCAAGAAAGAAGACAGAAGAACTCCGGCTGCCTTGGAAGAAAAGGCTGAGGAGGAGGTGTGGGGAGCAGCTCTGCTTTGGTGGGAGAATGGAGCGGAGGAGGAAGCATTAAGTCCCTGCCCTATTTATTTTCGAATCAGATTAATGATGGTGATTTGCTCCCTAATTTGAAAGCAGGATTACCCCGAGAGCTCTGCCCTAATGGGACTAATCCTCCCTCCCTCTGGTGTGCGGATATTCAAGGCAATGTCAGCTCACTCCCTGCTTCCTTGCTGCTAACACCAGCGAAGCCCCCGGCGCTGGGACTCAGCCCTTGGCCAGACAGACCCTTAGGGAGCCCCCCCAGCCAGTTTTGTGACTGCAAAACCAGTACCTCAGGCTACCACGGATATCACTGCTCCAACACCGTCCCCTTCAGAAGCAGCCAACTTCGCAGCTCTCAGACTTGAAAAGATGCAAAGGGAAGATCGAGACGAACCGCTGGAGGCAATCACCACAAAAGATTGGCTTAGTATTTCATCCTTTGCTGCACATTCCAGGATAACAGCACCCAAAGTGAATCTGTGCCAAGCTCACGTAGCTGCATGCGCTCTTTTGCTAAAATCTAGCCCTGTGTTTAGAAGAGACAGCACAGAAACGAGGCCCTGCCCCACAGTTGTGTTGGTACCACCTGCTGCTAGCTCAAGGGCTGGGGCTGATGCTCTCCAGCAGCTTTCACGGGGCTTTACCAAAATCACCACCAGCAGTGGCTTGAGGTTGGAGAGCTCTGGTTGCCCAAAGATGCCCCAGCATGGCCACATCTTAACACACAGCTGACCTCAGCCCCATAGCAAAGAAATAGAAAAGAACGACTGCTCCATTGAAAAACCCAAACTCCAACCCAGCCTCCCCCTTTCCCCATAAACTTCTGATTCTTGGCACAAAGAGGTGCGGAATGAGCGGCAGTGATGCAACTTGGATCTCTGCTGCACGCATTTCAGCCAGCAAAATGATGCGGAGAGTTCCTGTTTCTGGAAGGCTTCACTGTACTCACACATTTGTGCAGTGTTATAGGGGGATCTCTCAGCCTGCAGGCCAAAGTCTTAACATTTTCTTTAAAAATCTGAAAGCCTCCTTCGATATAAAAATGAAAGGCTTAAAAAGAAAAATGCTTGTCTAACTAGAAAGACATGTTTTCAATACTCACGTTAAAGCTGCCCAGGTGCACTGCCATGCCTGCAGCCCTGGGCTGCATTTCAGTGCCTTTCTCCTCTCCTCTCCCCCCAAAAAATGAGCACAGTAACTCCAGGTGTGGGCATGGGAAAGGCTCAGTCACCCCCTAACGCACTGCTCTTCTCCTCCCTCGCCTCACCATCAAGATAATCTCTACCATCCATCCCTTGAATTCTAGAAATATTTCTGCAATAAACACAGTAAAACCATGGTATTACAGAGTTCCTTGCTCCATCCCAAGCCTCGAGATGAAGGATGTGCTGCTTAACCCCAGGGGCAGGGGAAGCTGTCCTGGCCCCAGTCCACAACGGAGCAGTGGGAGCCCAGTACCCAGCACCAGCAAAGCAGCAAGACAAGCTCATGGTGCTTACTGTTTTCCCATAATCTTTTTATTTTTAAGCCATCCAGGGGATTTTGGAGACTTAACCCATTATTTTAAAGGCCTGGATTTGGTGGCATTGCAATTATTGCAGTTGCCATATCTGTACGTACTGCACACGATGTTGAGAAACAACACACAGTAATAAAAGCCAAGTCATGGTTACAAGGAGAACATATGTTTACAGAAGCAGCAGCCAACTGAAGTTTCAGCTTTTACAGTCTAAGATGTGACTAATGCACTAAATATACACATACACACATATATACACACACACACACATCTGAGGGATGGGGATTTTCAGAGCAGTCTTGGAGAGCTGAGCATGCAATGCACCTGGGGATGTAACTCCTGCTTTGTAGCTCCACAGTCTCACTTCCTATTCAGAAACAAGGCCAGCTGGAAGGCAGGGTGCTGCTCACAAGCTGCCCAGCCCAGCATCCATCCCCAGCAAAGGGCTCTGGAGCCATGCGGGATGCTCAGTCCCCACCATGAGATGAACACATGCAAAGCAGCTACCATAGGAGACAGCAACATGGATCTAGAGCAGTGAAATGCTTGCAGGAATCAGAACTGGGGAAGGGTTGGGTTAGAAGGGACCCTAATGATTAAAGAACCATAGGGTGAAAGAATAGGTTGGGTTGAAGAACCATAACGTGGATTGGAAGGTACCTTAATGATTACAGAACGGGTTGGAGAACCATAGAATGAGTTGGAAGGGTCCTGTAACGTTATAATGGGATGATAACAGCAGGGTGGCAAAGTCTTTGGCTAAAGCACATGACAACAAGCTCAAATACAGCAGCCACAGATGTAGAAGTAAAGGCTTACCTTTGGAAGGCCTCACGTAGGCAGGGATCTCCAGCAAGAGATGCCCTCACCTCTCCTATCAGCCCATAAATGAGGTCTGGGAAGGGGTGGACCCTGGCTGTGCCCCTCCCAGTCACTCAGGTGCATTGGATTGCATTGCATGCACCTGAGCTCCCCGGGGTTGGCCCCGCCTTCCCATCAGGTGCTCAATCACTGCTTCAGGCCATGACTTAGCATTTCCACTACGGGTCCTTACAGCCCTCCGAGCCCCACCCCTGATGTGGGTCCCAGACCAGGCAGCCCATGGTCCCATCCAACCTGGGAAATAGCAGAAAGCTGCAGGAACAACACTTCCCATCACCTCATGCAACCAGTAACAAAAATAGCTGTAAAAGTCTGCAATATCCATCTCGTCCTTTATGCTAAGTAATGGAAAACAACCCAAACTCAGTGGTATTTGGTAAATAGGAGCAGGAACAAAAAATGAAAGGGAAGAAGAGAGAAAGGAACTAAAGGAACTGTGAGCAAAATGACTCAGACCAAAAATCCCAGCCGGCAGTGCTGGCTGGGGCTGGCAGAATTTTTAGGAACATTCTTATTTTTTAAAAAGTTGATTGATTAAAGCTATTTTTAGTGCTCATACTGCACCAGATCATCGGAGTTCATTTACTTAGGACTTGTAAAACAAAATGAGGCAGCTGCACTTCAGAAATACATACCTCCCCAAAAGCACCACAAACACACAGCCCACGTGCAATATTTCAGCCTGAAAGACACCACACGTTGGCACATGTCATTGGAGACGGGACTGACCACAGGGAATTCTTGTTTAAGAAAGCATTAGCCTGTGTTACTGCAGCAACTGCACCCCATTTGTTTGTTACAAAACGTGAAATAGTCACAAGATACCAAAAGGATGCAGAACAACACGTGCGAAAGCCAAACGACTGCTGTAGGATGTGACTTTCTCTCCCAGCGTGGGGATAATTCACAGCCAGAGACTGGGAGCACTGATGCTAGGCACAGCTCCTGGCCTTGGCCACATTGGATGCTCTGCACGCAGCAATCTGCAGAGCATGGATGCACGGTGCCATCTCAACATCCCCACATTGGTTTTGGCATGGTGGGCTCACTGGAAATGTGTTTGTACCAAAGGCATTTGCTCTGAAAGCACCAAGAAGCTGGCACTCATCCCATCAGGAGGGTTGCTTGCATCCACTGAGCCACTGCTTTGAATGGGCAGCAATCCTCAAATAACCCCCCCCCCCCCCCCCCCTGTGCTGACAAATCTTGGTAATGGCTGTAGTGCAGAGATCAAAGCTTGTTCACAGATCATTCACTGGCAGTAAAAGGAGGATAAATCCATCTCATTATGCACCTTAAATCATTCACCTTGCTCAAGCCAATCTTTCGGAGCCATAATGAATTTAAAAGCAGTTAACTCCAAGTCCTTGTCATGTGTCATTTGTCAGACAGCTCCATTTCCCTGCCTGTTGTCGCGGCGCTGGGAGGCTGTTATGAGCCGGGTGTGCAGCAGTGGGGGATTAAACTCCGAGCTGAAAGATGACATGGCAGGAAAGCACCTTGAGGGGCGCACGATGGATGCAAAATTAATCTTCATCCTTGGGGCTTTCTGAGAGCGAAACTGGGATCGTAACGCGGCTCCTTCCTGCCTTGTGCATCCCTGCCCTTCGTCCCCTGGATCTCAAACAAGCAGGGATATCACCGAATCACCAAGGTTGGAAAAGACCTCCAGGATCACCCAGTCCGACTGTTCACCTACCACCAACAAATGTTCCCCACTGAACCATGTCCCTCTGTATGGAATCACAGAATCACTGAAGTAGGAAAAGCCCTCCCAGACCCCCAAACCCTACCCACCCCACCATGCCCACCGACCACGCTCCTCAGTGCCACATCTCCACAGTTCTGGAACACCTCCAGGGATGGTGACTCCACCACCTCCCTGGCCCTGTTTAAATGCATCACTGCTCTTTCAGAGAAGAAATTTTTCCTAATATCCAACCGAAACCTCTCCTGGTGCAACTTGAGGATATTACCTCTCCTCTTAAATCAAAGAGATGTGGTTCCAACCTCATCAGAAAACTTCCCCACGCTGCTGCCACACGCATGGGGCAAATCCTCTCTGCTGGCTGTAGTACGTTAGTGCCTGTCAGTGCCCAGGGCGATGACAGCAAATGGACTGAGCATCTCATTGGGGCACCCTGAACTTCTGCGGGATGCCCTGGGAGGAAATAAGGTTGTATTGATTGAAGTGACGTTGATGGATGCGCTCCGTGCGCCTTGGGAGCAAAGCACAGTGCTGGCAGGAGCGCACCAGGAGGGCTCCTTCCTGCTGCTCCCATGTCACAGCAAAATACCTCAGTCAGTCCAGGGTGCTATCCCTGATGGATCATGTACAAAGATCCCAGGGATGGAGATCAAACCACACCTGCTTCACCCCAAACACACCCAAACGTTCTATGCACACATCCCAACCTGTTCACTCACCAAATCCACTAATGCTCCCAAAATGAGCATGTATCATGCTCACTGTATTCCCAGCCATCATTTCCCCAAGCGAGGAGCCAAGGACTGAAACGCTGTTGTGCCTGGTCCCCTCTGCCTGTGTGACTCACTTGATTAAAATACACACAAGCACCCCTCTCAGCGGCAAGCAATCAGAGCAGGTAATTGCCTGAGAGTGATGGGTGTGTGGGTGAGCCACCGGGATCCTGGGGGAAGAGGGTCAGTGCAGGCAGTGAGCTGCAGCCGCATCCTTGGGGGTGGTTCAGTGTCATGGCAACTGGGGGATGCTGGGAGGATGCTGCGGGGGGAACCCTGGCTGAGCACTGTGCAGAGGGGGCTGCAGGCAGGGGCTGGGCTGGGGCTCTCCACCTGCCTGCCCTTGGCTGCTGAATCCTATGGGGTAGCAGTGTTTTGGCTTTCTGGAGCTTGCTTTCCGTTTAAGAGCGAATGCAAAAGTGTTGCTCCCACAGAGGGACAGATGGGTGGGTTCAGAGCGAATGCCCACAGCTCTGACAGGTCTGGGCTGAGCATTGCTTCCCCTGTTCTCCCCAGGATCCTGGGAAATATGCTGGAGGAGGAGGGAAAGCAGCCTCCTGTGCCCTCACACCCACGCTGTTGGCAGCCAGAGCTGCCACTGCAGGGCACTGCTGGGTGTCACCAAGTCCTCCTGGGGAAGAAACTCAGTGCAAAGATGAAGCAGTTCCAGGGCTGCAATCCCCATGGAAACACATCACCTTTGCATCCCATTTGCCTTTTTTCTATAGTCCCTATAGGGAAAGGCATTCCGCTCCCAGCCTGCGCCCAGCTGTGCTGCTCCCTGCCCCCAGAAAGCGCTGTCCTGGGGAAGCGAACTCAGCTGCAACCTTGAACACAGAGAGAAGAGGATGACTTTGTTTTCTGTGTCATCTCTCCAGCCAGGGAAAAATAAATGCTTTACAAGAGAAAGCAAGCAAATAAATTAAACGTTGCAGAAGCACCGTGTGGTGGGTAAGAAAAAAATCTCCTTTTACAGATGGGAAATGTCAGCACAGGAGGAGGCTGGAGGGCTGCAGAGCTCCTGCCAGCCCTGCTTGCAGCCCTGCAGCGGCACTCTGGGGACACACAACAGCCCTATGAGATGCACATAGGTCCCAGTGGGTGTCGGGTGGCTCACACACCATCCTGACCACCCCAGGACAGACTAACTGGTGCCATCCAAATGGGGACAGCAGAACAGCGTGCATTGCTGGGCTGATAGCCAGTGCTTCTCAGCAAGACCTCCCCTGTGGGAACGTGGCTCTCAGGCTGAGATTATTGGGTGAGTTACTCAGAGCAAGAGCATCCCAATATTACATATTCCCTGTGCCTGCTGCCCTAGGCAGGAATTCCTTCCCTCCAACAGGAATTGCAAACCTCCAGGCAGGTCATGCTGTATGAGGTAAACGGTGTCTTGCTCTGACCAAACCCAAACCTTCCTGCGGGTTGCTAAGGGCAAACAGAAGGCTAAAAGATAAAAAAGCTGTAAGAGAAACAGTTGCACTTTTCCTTCTTCTGTCCTTTTCTATAGCTCAGCCACAGCTGCCTTGTTTCCATCCCACACACACCACAGCCCAATAGCTCTGGGGATAGTATGAACTGGCTGCTAAAGGCTCAGGGAATAAGAACAACTTCCAGAGGTCTCCCTCTGCCCTCCTTGCAGCAGGGATGCCCTGAGCAGCCCCACAGCCCAGCATGGGATTGTCTCAATTTGGAACGAAACCTAAACCTCTCTGACCTGGTTCTGACAACCTGGTCTGAGCACAGGACAAGCGTGGTGCTTCACAGAGGGACTGAGGGCACATTCACAGAATCACAGAACCATGAAGGTTGGAAAAGTCCTCTCAGATCACCAAGCCCAGCCCCAACTCATCGCACCATGCCTGCTGACCACGTCCTCAACGCCACATCTCCACAGTTCTGGAACACCTCCAGGGATGGTGACCCCACCACCTCCCTGTGCGGCAGTGCCAGCACCCGAACACTCTTTTGGAGAAGAAATTTCTATTACCCCACGTGAGCCTCCCAACAACCCTCAGCAGCAAACAGCAGGCAGAGCCAGATGAGCCTGGTCCTCCACTAAGGCACCACACAGATCAACTCTACACTGGGGCAGGAGGATCGAAAGGAACAGAGGCGTCGAACCCACCTCAGCAGATCCCAGGTGTGGGGTTGATTCCCTGCAGACCTCGCAAGACCAGCAAAACTCTGCTCGAAATTCCTTCAAGTGAGCTTTTTGAAGTGTATCAGCATTAAGAACAGAAACTGCCCTTCTTGCCTCACATGGTTAATGCTGCTACTTGGCTGCCACTATCGATACCAATACAATGCTGCTGTCCATGTAAATGTCACTCCATAGCAGTAATGTCAATGCCACGGTCCCCAGGGTCAATGAACAGCAATACTAAATGTCACCCTGCCAGAAAGCATCGAATAATTGGGAAATGCTAATAGAAAGGTAAAAATCGGGGAGGCACGTGGGACAGGAGGTTTGTTTTGAGGGGGAAACAAATTTCACCACGGAGCAGAGCATTGACAGGTGCTGGATTTGGTCCCACTGCTGCAGCCTTTGTTGTATCACCGTTGCTGCAGGCAGGGGCTGCCCAGCAGCCTGTAATGATTGCAATGGGGTACGATAAGGGTAACTCCTGCAAGGAGATGGCAGAGCAGAGAGCCTTTTCTTGTCCTTTTTCTTTTCTTTTTTTTTAACTGACTGCAATACTGAGAAAAAAAAAAGGGGGGGGGGGGGGGGGGGGGAATAAAATGAAATCCCCAATCAAACACTCCACGTTATACTTGGATCTATGGCACATTCTTCTGATGAATAGAGGCAATTATTTTCCAGAATAATTTAAGCAGCTTTGATTCAAGGGGCAGTTTAGATTGACATTTAAATTAGCTCAACTTTTAAACGAGCTGTATTATCAGCCTGTGAATTTCTACCTACTGCTTTAAATAACCCCATGTCCCATGGCTGCAGTGTGATAAACCCCCAAATTACAAGAGTCTCAGGATGCAGAAGACCTGCATGAGGGATGGGAGGAGCTCTGCTTTGGGCAGGTGATGGCAATGCCATAAGCAATGCGGGGTCCCTATGCAGTTGGGTACATAATGGGGCAGACACAGTGTTTTGCAAATTTGGGATGAAAATGGAAGAGGCAAATCCCAAAGCGGGATGCTGATGGACACAGAGGTGTCACAGTGCAGTGGGATGGGTTCTGGAGCTCACTGCCTCTCCCATCCATCCCCAGAAACTCATGTAATGTCAAGATAAAATGAGGCACATTTCCAACATGGCACGTCCAAGATAACAACTGATCCAAGCTATGCCTGATCAAAAAGCAGAAATAGCCCCAGCCCTCATCCCAGAGACACTGGAGGCACAAATTATGTACAGGCAGCAATGGCATGGTCCTGACTGCCTTTGCTGTTGCAGGTCCCTGTACTGCAGCAAAGGCCATAGGAGCTCTGCAATGTTTCGGATGGGGGAATATGACATTAATTGGGTAGAACGGTGATTTTGTAACAAGCTGCAGCCCTGCATGGATGGTCTCTCCGGCCCTGCAGCACTCATTGATCACGTTGGCAGTCAGCAGCGACATCAGCACAAAACCCATTGATTCTCCACTCCTCTGTTCCAGCAGGAATGTTTCACTAGGGGCATTTTGGCAAGGCTTGCTGGCCCTCCATGAGCAAAGTGGGAAAATACCCTCTCCAGCTGGCTTAGCTATCACAGCAGGGATAGAAAAAGGGGACAGGAAGAAACACAGTTATTCCAGTCTCTGGTGATGTACCCATTTGCATCATCAGTGGGCAAACCCAACATGCAAGCATCTGATTATCACCTTATGGTGGCACTGAAAATGGGATTTGTGCTGAAGTGCAAAAGCCAATGAAGCAAATCCTGGGAGCTCAGCCTCTCCCTGTGCACAGCCCTGCAGGGGGTAACTCCTGTCAGCCAGGGACCGAAATCCCACAGTGGGGCTGTTGTAGGATGGAGATGACGAAATGGGAAGGGACAAAAGTCCCTGGAACAACTTCTGAGGGACATGGTTGGTGGGCATGGTGGTGATGGGTTGGGGTTAGACCCGGTGACTTTAGAGGTCTTGTTTGACCTTAATGCAATATTTTGACTCTACGATTTTGCAGCTATCTGCATTCCACAGTGACCCTCACAGCCCTCATTTCTGTCTCTTCAGCCCTGTTATCTCTTGCTCCTGCCTCCAGCTGGAGCATCATCAAAGCAAATAGACAGTGGATCTGAGATGCAGCAGACGGAAGGAGGAGCACCGGCCATCCCTTTGGGTGGAGGGGACACGAGCCAGTTCTCAGCAGCTTTGGGCCACACAAGGCTCAGGCACACAGCCACCAGCCCAGACCTCACCCTGTGCTGAGCAGAGCTTTGATGGAGGGCTGCAGCTTTCTGCTATCTCAGTTATTTTTTTCTGTCTTGGTATAAATCAGTTTCAGTTTTGTCATTTTGAGGGTGGGGGATTTTTTTCCTCCAACCCCACTGTGCTGAGCAGCAGAGCCTGGTATTGCACTGACTGCTGATTGCTGTGGTGCACACTGTCTGGGGAGCAGATTCTGCACCCCAACCTTCTCATTACAATAGTGGTAATTAACACCTGCACTGCTAACAATGCAACAGGGTCAGGAGGGATGGAAGCCAAGGGATGCTGCTGCAAAGTGCCTCTCCTTCGCAGCTTGATGCACCCTGCCCTGCAAACCCTGACTATCTGCAACACTTGGAGAGCCATTGGATTGATGCGGGCATGCAAGGAGCTCACTCGCTGCATAAATCATAGAGTCCCCAGCGGGACTCTTTCTCCTGCATTATTTTTCCATTTAAAAGCCATCACCCAGGGCAGCTCCCCACGCTAAGCAGCACCCAGCGCTGCCCTGCTGCTGCCTGGGGAGCAGCTCCATCCATCTCCTGCTCACGGTCGACAAGCGAAATTGCTCTGTATCCTTCCCAAAATGCATGGAATGAAACTGAGATCTATTTTAACTGATACTCAAAAGGACGCTGTCAAGTAGCTTAGATCCAAAATGAGGGATTCTGTAAACAAACCAAGCAAACAAAAGACTTACAATGCTTGATATTAATAGAAAAGTTGTTGGGCTGCATTTTTTATTTTATTTTTAAACAGCAATAAAAGAAGGCTTTTTAAAAATTCCCCCTGCAGTGTTCACAATCCAAACAAAACAGCATTACCCCAGCACACGAGGAATGAGCCCGAGGAGGAGCGAGCACTGCAGACAGTGGCTCCAGAGCGGTGCCACAGAGCATCATTCCCATTGTCCCCCTCATGCCATGGCTGGCCATGAGGACGCACACCCAGCAGGACAAGATCAGGGCAGAAACAAGCAAGGAAATTCTGTCTTGCAAGCATGAAAAACATGGGAGCATTTCTCCCCTCTCCTGGCCTCAGGGAGCAGACAGCTCCCTTGTACTTCCTTAAGGCCCTGCTCGTTAGTAGGTTGGATGGGTTAGGAACAGCCTGACTTGAGGAGAGAGAGCAGGATGGAGAAGAAGGGGAAGAGAGGATGAAGATCTTAAAGGTCCTTTCCAACCCAAACCATTCTGTGATACTATGACATTATGAAAATGGTGCAGCGGTGGGGATGCAGGAACCCTGACATGCATAGCTGCTCCTGTACTACTGGGATGCAGGTGGGAGGGCAGCAAAGACACAGCAACAACCTCAGGGTGGGCCAGCAAAGCCCTGAACTCTGGCCCAGGCACAAGCCCTGAGCACTGGGAACGTTCAGATGTCAGTGTGGATGTGGGCTCCCAGCACTGCAGTTCACAGCAGGTCTGCCAACGGCTGTCATAACAAAATCCCATAGCATTCCAAACATCGCGAACAGAAAAATCCCCAAAGCACCCCCCACTGTTGTAAGTCCAGCTTCATATTGCAAAAATAGGAATAAATAATAAGAAGTGCATTTTACCGGGAAGTCATAGTTTTACATTGCTCCATGCTCCATCCCAGCAGAACGTGCTACTCCATTCAGACCTGAGCAAAGACCAAACTCACAACAGCACAGCACAGCCTGGTCAGGAGCAAAATAAGGCAAACCCTCAGCACCTGCTGCAGCTCAGTGAGGGCATTGCTGCTGGAGAAAACTGCTCCCAGCTGAGCACAGTGAAGCCCACGGGCGGCTGCACTGAGCTCAGCCAGCTCAGCTGCTCGTAATTGCTTGCCTGGGGTGGATGCTGGCACTGGGCGCTAGCGAGGAAGGGCTGAGGTTTTATTAAAAAACTCATTTTTCATAAAATTGGAGATTAAACTACTAATCGTACTCTGCTGTTGTATAAACCTTTATGTCCTCGGGCTTTAATAAGTTTTGCAAAGGAGGAGAAGGTTATCAGCCGTGTCCTGGTGGCAAACAACCTGCATGCAGTGTATCTCCCAGCCTGGGGAAGCCCCCAGCTCCCAGGTGTTGTATGGGAGGTGCTCAGAGAAGCCACAAAGAAAGCTTTGCTCAGCCAGGCCCAGGCTGCGAGACGAGAAAGCCGTCACAATTTACACCGTGGCAATTTACACTTTAAATGAGTTAATGCTCATGAAGTGCTCTCGTGTCGGTGCGGGCGGCTGTCAGAGCCAACGCAACAAAATGCTAATTCAGCCCCGCAATCAATGGTGCCTTTCTTAGAAGTGGCTGGGTAATTATGTCTAAACAGAAACGAGTTTTTAAAAGAGGTAAACAGCTGAAATTCATTACCTCTCTCTCCAGTTATCTGGAGTAAATTGGTAACATCGGCAGACATGGGAGCTTTCTGTGCACTGCGGAATTTGCAGAGGTGCTTCAGCTCAGTGGGAAGAAGGGCCCAGGGCTGCAGCGGGGAGCTCAGGGCAGATGGCAGCAAGCAATGGGGCAGAGCAAGGGGCCACCACTGAGGTCAACCCGATGGCAGCACCCAGGGTGTCCCAGTGCTGGGATGAGGGCTTGGAAATGCAGGAAGAACGACAACAGCAAGAGCAGGAGCATCTCAAGTGCAAGCACAGGGTGGAAAAATGAGAAGAGCAACGTGCATGGAGCAGCACGGGCAATTCTGTGAAGCCTCTGTGGTGCTGCCATACCATGGGGCTCTCTGCATGAGATGGCACTGAGGGAGGTGGGTTCCTGCTGGTATTTTGCTGGACAGTGCTTTCTCTCCATTGCACTTCAACAGGTCGATGCTACCTGCAGAAATGTGGAGGTTGGAACAGCCCTCTCAGATCCCCAAGTCCAACCCAACCCATCCCCACCATGCCCACTAACACAATAACACATATCCTCAGTGCCAGTTCTCCCCACCTGAGATACTGCATTAGGATGTGGCACTTTGCAGTGTCACCAGCACAGCCCCCAGTCCCCAGCTGATGGAAACGACCAGGACATGAGGCCTTGTTTTGGTGCTCTGAGCTGCAATTTCCAGTATTGTTCCTTTCTTGATCGTGTTGGGTAAACAGGCGGCTCTGGGACTCTGCAGGGCTGCGGTGAGAG
This sequence comes from Gallus gallus, assembly GCF_016699485.2. Classification (NCBI taxonomy): domain Eukaryota; kingdom Metazoa; phylum Chordata; class Aves; order Galliformes; family Phasianidae; genus Gallus; species Gallus gallus. Next base: position 5,366,372 of record NC_052545.1, read on the forward strand.
TGAAATTTGCTTGGCTGTGCTGAGCAGCCCAACAATCTTTCCAGAAACAAAAATATTTTGCTGTCTCCAGACTGCACCGAGTAAGAATAACTTTCGGTTCCCCACTCAATTAGCTAGGCATCGGAAGGGCCAAAACGTGCATCTCACTGTGCCAATCTGGTCTCAAACCAGCCTCGAGAAAGCAGCTCAGACCCCACGTCAGTGCTGGTGCATGGGATGCGTGCTGGGATGGGGTGGTCAACCAGTGGGGTCTACAGGGGGAAGGGAGAAAGATTTGGGGGGAAAAGGGAGAGAAGAAGCCTGCAATGGCCAAGGGAGGGGGATGGTCAGAGCCACTGAGGGTTGTGGGGACAGAAGTGGGGTGTGGAAGCAGACAGGGTGAGGCCGGCAGTCTGGAGGATGCTCTCGCTCTAAGGCACGCAGAGAAATATATTTGACATAGGGAAAAAAAAAATCCAAGAAGAAAGAACTATTTGCCTGTGGACCAGAATTCATTAATTGCAACAGACAAATTTAGGCTTAGTGCATCGTTGGCCAACAAACTGCTGGAAAACATTTAATTAAAGAATTGATGGGGAAGCCTTTAGCGCACAGGGTGGATGGGCTTCCAGCCCTGCGTGCCCTCAGGGAGCTGCTCTGTGCCAAAACCCCCCCCAAGGCTACGTCCCCATCAGTGGCTCAGAGCCTTGCAGACAAGGAGACCCCACACAGCCCCCAGGGAGCCCCACAGCAGCTCCTCTTGCTCTGTTTTGCTCTCCGGGTGATGAATAATGAGAAGAAAAATGAGAAAGAAAGCACTATGACAGTCAATTACTGCCTTGTGATTAACCACCCAAGAGCAGCCCCTGCTCAGAACGGCACTCGATGCTCTGTTGGAATGAAACTATCCCACTGGATCCCTTGATGGACGTTTAACCAGGAAGATAAAGTACCTGCTGATTTATTTTCTTGTTTTCTTATACAATCACAGCTTCCCAAATGTTAATGACTCTGCGCTATACAACTGCTGGTGATATTTGCATATCAGCTTTGCTTTTGTACGGGTGAATGTGCTCAGCTCTGGCTGGCAGTGGGACTGGGGTGTCATAGAGGCACAGAACCATTAAGGTTGGAAAAGACTTCTCAGATCACCAAGTCCAGCCCCAATCCACCCCCTTGTGCCCACGGACCACATCCCTTAGTGCCGCATCTCCATGGTTCTTGAACACCTCCAGGGATGGCGATCCTATCACTTCCCAGGAGCTGTGCCCTGGGCTCCCTTTCCATCTGCAGCTCTTTGCAGGTAAAAGCAAGGTGCTCAGCCCTCTGAGAGTCTCAGCACAGGGTGACAAAGCTCAGACAAAGCACAGAATGAACACTGCTATTTCCCAGGAAGGGAGGCAGCTCCCGTATCTGGGCTGGCAACAGGAGCTGGAGATTGCTGAGCTCCTGGAACAAAGTACCTCAATCAAAGGCAACCCATCCTTCCCATGCAGACAAACCCAAGGATAAAACCTATCCTATAAAGAGAGGGAATAGCTCCAAGGACAAAACCTTCCCCAGCATTTTATGGGAGGTTCAGTTGCTCAGTATCAGCACATGAGAAGAGCAGGATACCTGCAGGAAGGCCACCCTGTCCCCAGCGATGGCTGTCTGTGCTCAGATCACATGCTGGCATCACACAAAGCTCTCAAAGCTGCTCACTCAGCCCATCCCAGCAAAGCAGCCCAGAACTCAAAGAAGAAAACGCAGCATCTCCATTCGAGGTGAGCAAGGTACGAAACAACAAGCAAAGCACAGGTATCAATGCTTAAACTCCAGCAATTAACCTCAGAAAGTTCTGACTTTCCCCACTGTGCCCACTGAACTTCACCACCTGCGAGCACAGCACTGAGGTCCCTTCAGCCCACCTCTGGGCTTTTCCCTAACCACCACCAAAATCGCATCGTGATGGACCGAGTGCTGCTACGCCCCACACTGCAGCACGTTCATAAACCGCCTTTTGGGGTCAACGTGGGGGTTTCAAACAAAGCAGGATTCTCTCTGAATTGTTGGGGGACTCCAACCAACACATCTTCCCCCTCGGAATCCTCAGTCCCGGGTCTCAGTGCAATGCCATGGCTGAAGCTGCCTCGCCGCTGAGATGCTCCAACACAACCAAGCACCACTTCCAATAACATATTCCGAACGAAGGTACCGTTTAGAAATGTTTTATGAATATGTATTAAATGATTATTAGAGGCAATGACAGTGCATTCTTTAAGGGCTTATTGTAAATCACCGTGCAATAAAATACATCAAAAATAAATTCTCATCCACTGACGCTCTAATAAGCTTCAATAAAAACACACATCAGAGCTCGTCGTGCTGCTGAGCAGCGCCTCGTGCAGCTCTAATGAACTAATTTAACTCTGCTCGGCACCTCCAGCCTGCAAACCCCAGTGCACAAACCTGCAGCTCCCAAAGTGCTGTGCATGGAGACATTGTGCAGGGATGGCCAAGCACTGGGCTGGGACACCAGTTGCATGAGAAGGGTTTTTTTTTCCAGCAAAAGCTTTTCAACAGCTCTTCTGCAAAACGAGCAATGTTCCTGCAATGCAGCAGCTGCCCTGGTGCAGGTCGTCCCTTGCTGCAAGGACCTGGCCCAGCCCATAGCATCACCACACAGCTTTCCTCCTTTTCCTAGTTTCTTACTTGGCAAAATGAGTTTCCACAGAGGATGACCCTTTTGGTAACAGTAACAGAAATCTGGCTTTTCACTTAAAAAATACAGCCCACAAGATGAAATTCCAAAGATTATTCTCATTTGGCAACTGGCAATCACAGGATGGGTTGGTGGGAATTTTCATGCAAATCCAGGACATTTCCTTCTGCTGATCTGTGGGTTTTCTTTCTTTGGTTGTTTATTTGGTTCTTCCCATATGGAAAATGTGCCTGTAAAGTCCTCTTGCACAAAAGGAAAAAGCCCACTGCCACCAACACACATTTCTGCTCATCCCAAGCGCTGCTCCACCTGGGCTGCTCCACCATTCCTCCTGACTGGAAGTGGCTTTTGTGGCTCAGGGACTCTGAGCAGCCTCTGTGATGGACATTCCAAACTCATCCGGACAAAAGCTCTTCTTCACTTCAAGTCCAACTTGTGCTGTGTGCACTCTGCTAAACATGGTGTCAAGCAGGCTGAAGGTACCTGAAGGCATTAAGAGACCCTGACGTTAAAATCAAACAAAAAACTACACCCAGAAATCCCACGTGTGCTGTATTTATGCACTCTGGTTTGAGTTAAGTCCTGAACCAATGGAAGTAAGGAGCAGAAGGTCCCATGTGGCACCTGCAGTTGACCCTCAGCCTCATGGATGGATGACAACAGCAAAAATTCACATTCTGGGGTTTCCATCCATGTACATCTCCTGAACTCACCCAGCAGGTCTGACAACATCAACGGAAGTCATGCTTGTGCAACGCTTGGAAGTCTGATGTGTGTGAGAATCAGATTTCCCACCTTTCTGTAAGGAAAGCCGTGGGAGACCGTGAGCTGGAGCTGGGGAAGCTCACAGAGCAGCAGCCGTCTGCCCTCTGTTCATTCCAAGTCCATCAATCCTGAGGAGCAGCAAACAGCGAAGCGCTGCAAATCTGCATTAACCCACAGTAACGTGGCAGCCCCGGACAGCACCGGCACACTGCTCAATCTAAGTGTCAGACAGCAATGAAATTAGGACTGGATAAAATTGCACTCATAGCCCAGCAGTGACAGCTAGGGCATGTGCATATGCATCCTTTTCTCCTCTCCCACGCCTCACTGTAGCAGGCAGAGATGAATTTACGGAGCTGAGAAGTAACAGCAGATCTCTCTTTTCATCCTTTGTAACGACACGGTGAAGGCTCGTTCTGAGGAGCTTAGGAGATAACCAGTGCCAATTAAAGCTAAATCTGTGGTTAGGCACTGGGACAGTCTGTCCAGGGACATGGTGGAGTCACTGCCCCTGGAGGTGCTTAAGGAAGGAGCAGACCTAGTACTTAGGGACATGGTGTAGTGGGCAGTATAGCTGGGAGGTGGATGGTTGGACTAGACAATGTTAGATGTCTTTTCCAACCTTAATGATTCTAAGATTCTATTCCACAGTCTCCTTGTTCTTCTTGATACCCTTCAGATGGCAAACAGAAGAGGACAGGACAAACTTCTCAAATCCTGGATCTTACATCAGCCTCATTTCTGGCTCTGAAAGTCACATTGCTCTCTTCACCCTCACCGCCACAAGGCTGATCTCCACCAGCAAAGCCATCCACACAGACACCATGGTATGGGACCCCACGATGGGGCTGCACCATGGCACAAGTCCTGACTGAGAGCTTTGGCCCAAGGACACACTGCCCTGCATAGGTGTGCCAAGCTCAAGTTCTCCTTCACTCACTGCAACCCTCAAGTTCAACCTGGCAGCACACACACGGTCACCCCCAAGATGCTCCTTGCTGGTATGGAGCTGCAGACATCACAACCTGAGCTCTCGCACCCTGCAGTTTACTAGCAGAAAGCAAAGTATGTTGCACACTGCAGAGGAAAACACGTAGTACAGAACCTTCCACAACCACCATAAATTCTTTTGAAATATTAATATTAATAATTAACCATGTTCCACTGCATTATCTCCTCTCATCCTCTTCGATGCAACTTTCTTGTCTCGCAGATCTGAAAGTGAATGTGAGTGGCATAAAATGTTAATACTTAGGGACAACATAAAAGCATCCCACCCCTTCCTTTATCCATCTCATGATTTATTCTGTTTTCACATTCTCCCTACAGTTGTTTTGCAATGACAAAGTCGCATCTTTCACAAAACATAGAAATACGGGTCCTCGTTGAGTCGTGACTAAGCAGTCCATTGAAGGATTAAAAAATAAGAAACAAACCCTCTGATTCTTTCCCCACCAGCAGAACCCAGCATATTAAATTTGAGACCAAGGCCACGATGGGGAACATTCTCGAGCTGCAGAAAGTATGTGCCGAAGGAGATGGGGCTGTTTTGGAGCACGGGCAGTTGGGCAAGAATGCATTCTTTGTTGCTTTCCTACAGTTTTAAAAAGTAGCTTAAATAATAAGAACCCACAGGGAGAAGGAGCACATGAAGCCAGAGATATGCAGAGGGGTTCCACTTGTAGGAGCCGATGCTATCCGTTGTCATGTCTGCTTCAGATGCCTTATCATCATCACTGCCATCAGAAGGGAATGACTTTGGTCTCTCCCTCTCAGCAGCCCTCTTATCTGCCCTCTGCACTGCTTTAATCTGTTTACTTGTTTGTTTGCTCTTCCTCCCCAGCTGGATACAGAGGTTGAACTGAAAAATATTTGCATTCCAGCTCAGAGGCATCCAGACCTCTCGGTCACATGCAAATGGGAAATCTTTGCATTTAAGATCTGTCTGGCTGCAGAAAACCCTAAGAAGCCACTCAAAGCCACTTGTCTGTGGTGCCACACGGCTAATGGACAGAGCACAACAAGAGCGCGAAAACCCATGGGGTGAAGCAACTTGCTCTGCTCTATGGCAGAGCCTGCCCCTGGGTCAGCTGCTCTCAGTGCCTTTCTACGTTCGTCATTTCTTTAATTAAAGTGGGATTGCGCCATTGCAGTGGGAGGAAAGCAAGAGCCCGATACCCTTTCCAGGAATCCCAGGAATATTTGCAAGGGAGCTCTGTTTCTCGTTGGTTTGCAAGAAGCTCGTGCCTACTGAGGAATTCTACTAAAAATACTGAGGGTGTTTTGACGTTGAATGGTGCCAGAAATACACCCTGTCCGCGGCGTAAGCAGGGAAACATATGCTGTGCTCCATTTCAAGGTCTTCTCCCAAAGCCTTGCTGGGAGCTCGGGGGTGGAGAGCGCTCGTTAAAATAGCGTTTTGCAAAGTTCTGGGGAGGCTGCTGGCAATCGGACGTGTAATTCTGGAAACGTCTCAGCAGTGAGAAATGACTAAGTGAAAGAGGAGGATTTCCCCCGTTACCTCACTCGGGTTTAGGAACACAGCGTCACCTCCGCCCGCGCCGTCCCTGCATCCCCACGTGCGCCCGCACCGCTGCTCTCGTGCCTAATTGCTTCTGACAACCTCCCACCACTACCCCAGCACTTGTCACCTTCAAGAGACGATCTCCTCTTTGATTTATCTTTTTTCCCTTCCCCACAGTGTGTCACCCGCTCCATTACAGCTCGGCTGCTCGTCCTGTGAAAATTCACACAGCTGCAGAGACAGAGTTGGATACAGCCATGGATCTTTGCAACCCAATGCAAGGCTCAGGTGGACGTCCAAGGGGTGATCTTACCTTCTTGAATGTCCATGCCATTAATACTATATTTCCATGCGAATAGAAAGTGCTTCAGCTGAGAAAACCCCTCAAACATGGTTCGTAGCTCTGTACCAAGCTCTGCATCTCAGTCTCCAAATGATCTGGCTGCAACCTACATGAGCACAAGGACTTCTTGCAAGCAAGGTGAGGACAACCTGAAGGCAGGAAGAGCTGAAGCCTTTGGCAAGAGGCAATGCACCATCAGACCTCCCTGTAGAAGGGGACCTGAGCTCTTGATTTACAAGGATTATGACAGCTTGGCTCTCACTAGCTACTGTTGGAATTTTTTATTATTTTTTTTGTAATCATAGAATCACAAAACCATGAAGGTTGGAAAAAACCTCTGAGATCCCCAAATCCAACCTCAGCCCATCCCACCATGCTCACTGACCACGACCCTCAGTGCCACATCTCCACAGCTCTGGAACACCTCCAGGGATGGTGACCCCACCACCTTCCTGGGCAGCTGTGCCAGCGTCCAACCATTCTTCTGGAGAATAAATTTTTCCTAATATACAATCTGAATTATCCCTCATTATGGGATGAAGGTCTTCATGTAGCACATGGGAGAGGAAATAGTAACATCACAGCCTCCTTGGCCTATCTGGCCCAAAGATTTGGGTAAGGAATAAGGGCGTGAGCATCTACTCTTTGGTTGAGGAACCAAACGGGGAGGAACTGAGAAGGTGACATAAGGAAGGGGACTTTGATTCCTCTCACATGTTATCTAAATCAAAGGTTACAGACTGACAGCTCTAAATGAGGACTTGCCAAGTATTGGCCTCCTCATTCTCAGAGCCTAAGAAAGCATGACAGAAGTGGTGGGTGTGAATTTTAATGTTATGTCTTGCCTGATCTTGGGAGAGCTCCACTCATTTGCATTTGAAGTTCCTTAGCAAATCATTCTGACTTCTTTCTTTTTATTTTTTCTTCTTTTTTTTTTCTTTTTCTAAAGAGCAACATCTGGAGTGCTACAACCAGCATATTAACTTTTAGGCACCTCTGAAGGATGGGAAGGGGAAGAGAAGAGCCTCACCAGCAGACCTGCATAGCATCCAAATTGGCATCCTCTTTGCCAGAGGTCTCTTAACCCAGTACTGCAGCACTGAATATGGGGCAGCCGACCCAGCTCAGAGCTGAACCCAGATGCAACCCAGAGCAGAAAGCTCCCAAGCACCCCAGAGCACTACCCTTCTACCCACTACTGCTTAGCTGATGGTTTTATTGCAAATCTCTGCTCGGGAAATTGCAATCCCCACAAATCCTTTGGCCATCGCTTGTTTCAGAAAGCTGAGACATGGAAAAATGCAACTGTGTACAGAGAGGAACGCTGCTTGGAGGGGCTGGAGGCAGTGTTCCAATATGCATGAGAAAGGCAAGCTCCTTTGCCCCTCTTATCACTTTCTTTCTCCCACAATCATGCCATCGTTTTTAATGCCACAGACTACCTTAGAGCCATTTCTGTATCAGATGGCCACTCACAGCCTGATCTGCCCAACCTTTCTCAAAAGGAACAAGGTTGCATTGGAAGAGAAAAGAAAATCCATCCTCTCTAAAACACTGCTGAGGCTGCAACAGCTCCAGTTCCGAGTCCCAGCAATGACTGATTTTAAGACCTGTTCCAGTTCTGATCTGTTGCCACCATAACTCACCCCAAGAAATGCCTCATATGCATCCCTTGTGCTCATGCTGCTTTAGGATGGAACGTGCAGCTCTGGTTTCTCCACAGCCAGGGCTATTTTCACTCTGTATTCCCTAATCTTTTCCATAGTATTTCCTTTTGCTGGGTTAAGATTCAATGCTGCTGAGCAAATAAGCAGCAGGCAGGTCTAATTTATTGAACGGACTCTTTCTATGGCTCTTACTGAGCACTCTGCCTTGGATGAACAATGAATAAGCTTAAAGAACAATACTCACTCTTAATTAAATGGTGCTGCAAAAAATATGCATTGGTGTTGGCCCATGGCCACGCTGTTTAAGATTTATTAAATTTGACAGTTTAATATGCTCTGAATATCCATGCTCCTTCATAAGTAGTGCTCAGAAAACAGTTTAAATATGCTTTCAATTTAATTATACTTCATGCCTACTTCCCTCGTTGTCAGCAGGGTGGTGTGCTGCAACCTGACCTCGCCTGCAGAGACCCTGACGAGAGGAGAACAGCAAAGCCATGTGGGCTGTGAGCGATGCTGAGAGGCAGGGAGGTGTGCAGAGCCACAGTGATGGGAGATGGGATGTTCCTACGGCATGCACGATGTCACCACCGTGCAGCCATGGGATGCTGTGCCATGGGATGGACCCTGGAGCCCACGGCTCTGTATCAGTGCCAGGAGCAGCTCCTGCAGCCACATGGTGACAAAGTGTTGAAACAGCTGCTGAGCTGCAGCCTGCCTCGTCACACAGCTGGCAGCTGGTCACACAGCTGGCAGCCTGCTCCTGGCTCACAGACACCAGGAGAGCAACGGGCACAGAGATCGGTCTGCACAGCAACCAGGAAGCCTGGCTTCCCACACCTCTCCACAGCACACCTCCACTGCTGGTAGAAAAGGGGATCCAAACTCCATTGGCTTCCAGACCTATGAACCATGAGATACAGCCTTGACTCGCCAAATACGGGCCCTATGTCTCACTTCAGTGCTCAGGTTGGATATTAGGAACAATTTCTTCTCCAAAAGAGCGGTTGGGCACTGGCACTGCTGCCCAGAGAGGGGGTGGGATCACTGTCCCTGGAGGTATTCCAGTGCTGTGGAGATGTGGCACTGAGGGTTGTGGTCAGTGGGCACAGTGGGGCGGGCTGAGGTTGGATTTGGGGATCTCAGAGGTTTTTTCCAACCTTCATGATTCTATGAATGTGCCACCTGGCTGCTCAATATTGCTTCAGAAACAAAACTTGTACTTAAGCCATGGATGAAGAAGACTTACCAAAAAGCAGCCTTTTTTTGAGAGCTCACAAAAAGGAGGACTTGAAAGTAGTGTCCCCATTACTTAGAGAATGTCCCTTACTTAGAGAATTACTTTGCATGTTGATGGCAAAGTGACGAAGTTGCCAGCGCTCAAGTCACCAGCAGATTAATTATTCCTGCTTTTGGAAGGGAGATATCTAATTTAATCAAGCACACTTCAAAAAGCACTAATTGCTGTGGAAAAGCCTATCAGTTACCTAAAGGGCAACCACATTCGGAAAAGCAGAAGAGGTGCCTTTGCTTTCATCCCACCACCGTCACCTTTCATTATTTCTGATAGCTACTAATGACACCGTGGACACAGAGAAGCTGCCTCATAATTACAAAACCATCTTCTTGGGAGCCAGGTAACACATGCTATAATTTATCCCTGGGCACTGAGAGCTGGTGGTGGTCCTGGCAGTGACACTCACGCTGTCCCTTTTCAAACCCAGAGTGCCCATCCGATGAGCTGTGGGAAAAGGTCCCCACCCTGGAAGACATGCTCAGCCAACCCATGGCAGCTGAAGGCAAGCAGCACGTTGGGGGAAAATGGTGAGGATTTGGGGCCAAAAAAACTCCTGCAGAATTCTGTGTGCGTATTCAGAGATCAATGAAGAATTTGTACTGGAAGAGCATTAAGATTACAGCCATTGAGAAACATGAGCTTATGGAAGCAGATTTAACAAGCTCAATCCCTAAATTGCTTTACACCAGTGAGGGTTTTGGCCTGTGGCTTTCCTTTGTGAATTGCTACTTACTTTTACAGTGCTCTGCTATCATGAGGAGTGGTAGTAACAGTAACAACAAGCAGACATTTTCTTTTTCCTAGCATCTTTACGTGCTGTATTTGCCAGCTTCTGCCATGCTCCGCAGTCACATCTGTACCATGGCTCCTGGGGCACCCAGCATCACTGCACCTGGGAGCACTTTGAGGCCTCAAATGGGTTTATCCCTGCAACACCTCATGGAAAGCTCCTTTAGGAGGGATTATCCGCCCATTATGCACAAAGGAAATGGGACATAATGAGGCTGAGCAGCTGGCATGGAGATCACAAGGGAAGGAATTGCTCCTGGGTGCTGCCAGGCTGCAGCAGTATCTCCCCTGCTGAGCAGTCCCAAGGGCTTGGTCATCCATGGCCATGGCAATGCAGAGGGCACACCACTGCTTCTCCCATCACCAGTCCCCGTGAGCAACGAAACCCCACAATGTTAAGAGCTGATGGCTGGGAACATGGTGCAACTTTCCATGATGGATCCAGAGATGGGGCTCAAACTGATTGCCAAAGGCTCTCCTTTCCCACTCTCTAATTGTGGAGCACTTGTGCTACCGTGACCTCAAGGGAGAACACAGGGGTTGAGCTAAGGTCTGCCTGACCGAGGCCACCAACATCCTTCCTTTTATGGCTCAACAGCCTCCCTCTGTGCTAAATCCAATACACTTTGGGAAAGCAAATGGCCCGGTGTCGTCATAGCCTGCCCTTATTTAATCACGTTAAAAGCCACAGAGATAGTATTATTCTGGATTAGAGATGAATAAGGCTTTTAAAAACAAACTCCAACCAAACCAATCTGCTTACAAAAAAAAAAAAAAAAAAAAAAAAAAAAAAAAAGCATTACAATAAACAAAAGTCAAATTGTTGCTATCAAATACACTCTAAACCAATAAAACTTGCAAAGGCTGAACTGCTGGGGCACGAGAAGGCTTGTGGAGGAGACAATCTCTCCCTGAGCTGCAGCACATTCAATCATTCATGGGACAGATAGTGGATAATTTGGGTCAGTGCTTAAGACATTAAACCATTGCTACGAACCTTCTGATTTAACAAGCTTTGTGACTAAGCAAGCAAGGGATAAAGAAGCTCAAGTTTATAGACCTCCATGGATGCTTGTATTTCTCCATGCAATGCTAAACCTTTATAACAGTGTCCTTTGTCTCATTTTGGAGCAACTGCTTGGTAAAACAAAAGTTGATGAACAGAGTCAAGATGGATAGATAGATCCTATGATTCTAGGAAGGATGACATTTCCAAACCATGTGTGGATCTAGGAAGCCAAACCTCCACAGAGGTGATGCACACACAGCTGATTCCAGTGTGATGCTCCCCTCAGCTCAATGCTTATCCTAGAGATCCCTCAAATCTTGCCCTGAGTGAGCACGCCCTGAGCAGAGATGCCATTAGGTTTGTTCTCTCTGGATGCCCAAATGACTGAAGCACCCAGAGGGGTCTACCTTTAAGTCATATCCCCATGATGGAGTCTTCGGCAAAAGGAAAGAAGAGAATGAACACGACCTTATCTGTGGGTTTCATGTATCCTCCTTGGGATGAGCATGAGATACCTTTCCCAGCCCTGAACAAGGCACCTTGAAGCAACGAGGCTGCACCGGGAGCCCACTTGCACTGCACCTCATGGTACATACACAAAAGTTATTTCAGACATAAAAACATAGGAGGCTTTTGTTTGCATTTACCATTTAGAGGATAATAGACCCATTAATTCCATGTTTTCATAACAGTTCCCTCGTACAATCACCCAAGAGCTGAAGTAGCAATATTGGTTTTAATCTTCATTAAGACATTTTGTGCTCTCAGGCCTCCCTGTTCTCTCCTACATCTGCACTTTCTGTCTTTTTTCTCCTTTCTGTCGCCTTAGGAATTAAAACTTGAATCACACATTTTACTTGCCACGAAGCCAGGCTCATTTTGTCACAACTGCTGACTTTAAGAACACATTTCCTAATTGCTAATTAGGAGTTTCCTACTTTCTCGCTACAGGCTGAGCTTGCAAACGTGAACCGCTGCTTCCTCCACCAAAACTGAACATTCTGGTAAAGCCTGGGTTTCCCATTCCCTCTCTTTTTGTGCCCTGCCCCAGAGAAGTCCAATGGGAAATGCTATACTTGAGCATTTGCACAGGACTAGCTCCTCAACGAGCTGCTCAGGACACCCCAGTTTGGGCATATATGCTTCCCACCCCATCAGCAACACTGCCAGCACCCCAAATACCCGCTGCCTCCCTCACCTCAAAGCTACACTCACTTGGACTCAAAGTGCCCTCACTGTCTCCAGCAAGAGGCTGCAGCCAATACATCACCCAGCAGAAAAAACACAGTAGAGCCAAAAAGAAAAGGAATAACAACAACAACAACAAAAAAAAAGAACATAGAAATTCCGTCTTTCCATTGTGTTTTTGTAGGCTATTTTGGTGAGCAGCATGGAATTACTCACTACTGACATGTGCTACCGGCGCATCGACCCAACCATTCTTTTATTTACTTTTTTCTAAGTCATTATGAGCAGAGGCTACTGGGGACAGACTGCAATGCTCCGGAGCAACGGCTCATCCTTGGGCAGGGATGCAGCACTCAGAGCTTCCAACCAGCACTGAAAAAGGAGCAGAAGGCTCGACGTGAAAATTCCCAACCAAAAAAAAAAAAAAGAGCCTTGAATTCTCAGATGAAAGCTCAACAAAAACAAATTCGGGAAAAGAAAACGTGTTTATTTCATGAATCCCCTTCAGGATTTTCTTAATTGACATGTTTTGGAAAGGCGTGCGTATTAACTGAATGCAAGCAAAACAGTTTTGTTTGGAAGAAGTTGATGAAAGAACTCTCACCAGCCTTGCAGTCCCTGAAATTGCCTTTTACTTCAACATCTTGGCTCAGCCCGCACCAGAAATACCGCAGAACAGCAGTGGTTTGGTTTTACAACCAGCGCTCACTCTGATGCTCCGATCATCACTTCAAAAGCACTTTAAGGCTGTCAGATGATCTGCATCAATATTATATACGACTCTTATCAGCCACGAACATAAGAATGCTGGAAGACCAATGCGAGGGGAGAAGCACAGCCCTGGCGCAGCAGAGGGACTGATACTATGGAGAAGTTCCAGGGGAGCTCAAGGTGTCCTTGGCCAGGACAGCAGCCTGGAACTGTGGCTGGAGGAGACCTGGCTCTATCCCAGTGTAGCCCTTTTGCTGGCAGGGCTGGATGGTCGAACTAGGCAATCTTAAAGGTCTTTTCCAACCTTAGTGATTCTATGATTCTTCAGCGTAGGGGAAGGATTTAAATTTCTCCTTGGAATTGCTTTGGGTCTGTTGCTCTATCTTTTTGATCACGGCTCCAACAAGAGGTTGTTTGCTGGTGCTGCTGTGACACAGAAGCATGCACTTCTCCCACGCATGGGTGGGTGGGTGCAAACTACAAAGAGCCCCGCGCTCTCTTCTAGAAGCTCCCCAGCAGCTGTTTGTTGGCAGCTCTGTCACCCCTCTGCTCCCGAGGTGTTCCCAAATCCTCTTTCACACCAAAGGCACAAGAAAAGCAGCGAGGAGCCAAACCTTCTGGCCAGCAGATGTGTGCCTGTGCCACCATGGGTGCCTGCTAGAAAGCAGGTTCACATGGGTTTCCCACAGCCCCAGCCCTCCTCCAGCTCTGCAGACACTCTGCACTGCTAACAAGATTTCTGCCTTCTGCACTACTGTCCTTACACTCCCATACGGGTCCTGCTTCAGCCAGGCCCTCTCATACATGTGTGATGTCTGGCATTTTGTGCTAAAATCAGGGCATGTAATGAGCTAATTGTTTTCTGAAATGGCAATCCTGCCTTACTATAGCAACAGAGATGCACAGAAGCTTTCCAGTAAACACAGTGGACCAGTTACCTTAGAGCCACAGAATCGTTTGAGCTGCAAGGGTCCCTTAAAGGTCATCTAGTTCAACTGCCTTGCAATGATCAGGGTACCCACAGCTCAATCAGGTTGCACAGAGAGTGCCTGACCTTGAGTATCTCCAAGGATGGGGCGTTTGACCTTGTGCATACCCTATCAATAAGCACTGCAGATGGGAGCTGTGAAGGCAAAAAAAATTGCATTTGCAAGCCACAAAGTTAGGGAAGCAGCAGGGTGGGACAATCCCTGCAAGCCCTCCATGGGGACATGCTGCTGTCTTCTCCCCAGAGTTCCTCCTGTGGTATAAAGCACCGTGTGCAGCATCACAGCCTGTATCACAGCTGACTTGAACCATACCTTGCGCTGAATGTATAGCGAGGAGCTGCCAGCGGACAGCAATAACACTGCCACCTTGTGAGACCTTGCAGGGATAACAGACAGACTGCAGGAAGGAGGGAAAGGCCAGGTCATGGGTTTAAAGAAAAGTACGGATAGAAAAGAGTGGATTGGTGACACTGGAGGGGGCACAGAGGAGCACACAGAGCACACGCATCTGTGCTGCTCCCCGAAGCTGTGAGCACATCACTCCTCCTGCCTGGCATCCTCCATGTACTCCTCTGAGCATCCTGCATGCCATGTGAGCAGAGAGCTGCCAAGTTTGGGGCTGACATGATTACAGTGAACTAGAGCAAGCAAGAAGTTGCAAGCACGAGTAGCAGAGAGCACAGGGAACCAGTCTGCAGCACAGCAGCAAGTTCAGGGTTCAGAGACAAGAGCCAGCAGAAATTCTCTGAGGGTAAAAAGCCAAACTGTTCACTATCAGAGGTACATAGGCAAAAGAATAAAACCCCACAGTCTGCACATGCAGACCTTCAGCTTGCTGATGCTGTTATCCCAAGGACAGGGATGCTAAGGGGCAGCAATGGACACAGGAGAGGCTTGGGTCTCAGCAGTGCTGCCCTGCAGCCCAGGCTGTACATGTAACAAGTGCTGGGAGCTCCCCACTACGCTCCCTGAGCAGAAAGGATGGAGATTTCCAGCAGATTACCAACCACTGAGGTAGGCCCACCCCAGCCCTTCTCCAGATACTTTACAACTGCTGCAAATCTGAGCACAAAAGGACAAAACCCACAGATAACGCTATTTTATGCCCAACTTGCTGCCGAAGAACTATTATCAGCGTTCTCTGCTTTCATCTCTCCTCCGTGCCTCCTTGTTCCAGATGACTGAATAAACTAAAACCAAAATAAAATCAAAAGGGTGAGACCAAGGAAGAAAGGGCTACTGTCAAATAAGCCCAGCTTGATGGTTTCAAGACCCAGATTGTGGCACAATGGGATGGCCTACATTTCCCAGATGATATTTCTTTTTCCCCGTTTTCCCGGACTGCGAAAAGGAAAGAGAAAACCCCCAGTCCCACTTCTCTCACTCTCCCTTGAAGCAGATGGACAAATTAATAAAGCGAGTGGCTGGTGGAAGGAGAACAGAGCTGCCAGGGAGCTCTAATGAACCCACACTGCCACGGACTGAACGCGAAGTTCATTTTTCTTTCCCCCCTCCCTTGCTTTAAAAGCTTCTGCATGAACCCTTTTGCACGCTCCAGCAGTCATCCTTGCAGATGGGGATGGCTGCGCTGAGCAGCCCTATTGCACCCTATGAACACTCAGTGGAGTGTGCAGCGAGCAAAGCCAGGTCCTGCTGAGGGTCCCATGGGGATGGACCCACACTGCCAAGGCCTGTCCAGCCCAAAGCCCCCGGGCATGCAGCAGCAGCCGGTGGGGACGCCTGGGGAAATCCAGCCTTGTCCTGGGCAGCCGGGGCTGGTCTCAACTTACACAGTAAATCCCGAGGGTTCCCCCGCATGAATTCCCCAGCACTGTGCAGAGAGCATCCGATCCTACAGATGACTTGATACGGGTAACGTGCTGGAACTAAAAATAACAGCCGCGTAAACCTCACAGGCAGTTGGGGAATAGGAATCGCCGTGCGCTCAATGCTCTGATGGGACAGCGCTCCCTGTGTCATTGGGCAGCTGGCTGCAGGGCTCTGCTTTTCTCCTACACGCTTTTGAAAGCGTTACCAAGAGAATGCTGCTGAAGTGTTGACAAGAGTCCAGGCTGGATGGTGTGAGCTGATGCGCCCCATCCTCGTGTGGTGTGGTGCTGCTGACTCCAAAGCAGCAAGCATGGGAACAAGCCCAACTAATTGGAGATCTTCCTTCTTCCACTAATGGACAGCGCTGTGTTCTACTTCTTAAACATCAGCCCAATTCACCTGCTGCTTCTTGTCCTCCTGTCTCCCAAATTCATTCCTTCTCCATGCGGCCCTCTTGGTAACTCCAGTTAAAAGCAGCAGACACATCTTTATCCTTAAATCATACAACTGAACTTTCCTACTCAAATCTATCCACTGGGAAAAATGAAATCAATGAAGCTCACTTATTTCCATTGTAACGCACTGAGAGACCCAATGCTGTCTGCAGCACTCGGATGGAGATCACCAGCTCACAACACATCACTGGGCTGTTAGAGGATGTAGGCTGGATACTACCAGAAAGAACAAGCTCAAGCAAGTGACCCCAACAGCACAGAGCTCTTCATTCTCCTCCATCAACAGCCCTTGAGGTGGCCAAGCCCTTTGGGTACACTGGGATGAGAAATTCCAAATCCCACCTTGGAGGGCTCAGAGCTGGGCAATGGTACAGCTGGCAGCCCTCCTTCCTCTCTGTCTCACATTTTGGGGATAGCAGAGCCACGAGGCAAGTCTATCACCCTGAACAACGTGGTTTACAGCAGCCTGTGAGCTCCATAATAAGCCACTCTTTAATACTTGGCCACACAACTCTTATTAACGTTAAAGTAACTAATGGACAGAAACCTCCCTGGGCATAAAGATAGGAATTATCTGTTCCTGAAAATATCTCTTTCCATTGCAAGCTGTCAGATGTTGTCTTTTCTCATTGCTTTGCTTTTCCTTCTCGCTGTCACATTCTTATTATATCATCTTCCTCCCCCCAGCAGAGGTTCCAAAAGGGGCCCCAGTGTCTGCACAGATGAAAGCAGCTCCCGCCAGGCTGGGGGCATTCCAGGAAATTCCAGGAAAGCTGCAGGAACCAGGATTCAGCCCCCCTGACCCACCCAGTGCCAGCCCCATCGCTGCTGTGCCCAGTGTTGGTGATGGGGTTCCTCAGGCTCCTGCAAACCTGCTGCCCTACTCTGTATTTTTTTGCTCTTTATAGCACTATCTGACTCAAGATAAAAGCAATGGAGCTTGATTCGTGTCTTTAGGCAGGCACACTCCTAACTTGTGTTGAGCAGGGAGAACGGGGAAGAAAAGAGCCTGATATTTTACCCTTATCTCAGCAACAAGGGTCAGCGATCCTTTATGCTTGACTAGTGACATGGCTCTTCCTCAAAGGCTGAAGGAGATATAATTTCAATTTGCTAAAGAAGCCCAGAACAGCTTTGCAGTTATCTCTGTGTGTGACACTGGGAATGCCAATGTGCTCGGTGGCAGGAAAACAGCAGCAATGATGGAGAAGTGATTTAACCATTGAAATCTCAACCTGGGAGAACCTGGTGCAGAGAAAGGGCAAAGGACCCTTCATATGAGCCCAAGTTTCGGCCAGTTCTATGGGCCATAAACCTCACTACACATATAGCCCATGTATGTACCTCATACTGGAGGACGCACTTCTTCCTCCTGTCCTAATTTATGAGATAACTGATGTAATTTGTTGTTTGCACCCTTATTTCACCTCTTCCCCTATTATGAGGAGTTTGTCCTTCAGTACCTTAGCTAAAGCCATACATTTTCTGAGGGAGCTTTTATCCAAATGAAGGCGAAGTGGGTTTGTCCATGAAACAAGAACCTCCACAAAGAGTTTCCTCTTGAGAGAAGAGCACAATTTGTCACTGAAATAGTCCGAAGCCATTTTCAATTGGTTCTGCACGATATTTGGGGGCTCGGGTTTCTCACAGTCAGCATTTTTGCCTGAAAACCTGAAATGTGCACTGCATCGACTCCTTTCCTTTGGGCTGCAGATTTCCGTGAGACGAAAACCACCGTGACCAGTTCCATCCTATCTGCAGTGCTTGCGATGCGGCCAACTGTGAGCTCTTCAAGGAGCAGGATTACTCAAGGAGTTGATTTTAGCTTTTTATGCAAACGAATTAAAAACCAGGCTCAAACAGCTCCGGAAAAGAAAACAACAGCTCTCCCCTGATGCTGCACTTCTTGGCAGGGATGATGGGAGAAGGAGGCACCCCCTGGGTCATGAAGATGCTCCACCAAAGGCAAATCCATCACACAATCCTTGAAACTTCTCATCCCCCCAAAACAGCACAACTAAGCATGGCAAAAAGAAGCTGCAACGCAGCCTGTGCCACTGTGTCTTCCCAGCCCAACATGCCACCAATATCCCAGATCGCTCTTAGAATCCTATCATCATGGAATGGTTGGGTTGGAAGGGACCTTAAACTCCCTCCAGCCCCACCCCTGCTGTCGGCTGGCTACCTCCAGCTCAGGCTGCCCAGGGCCCATCCATGGCCTCAGGCACCTCCAGGGATGGGGCACCCACAGCTCTGTTTGCGCCTCAGCTATCCGGGCCTCCATTCCCATGGGGCAGTGGAGCAGAAAGATGTCTCCAAAACATTGAGCTCAGTGGATGTTAAAGGGGACAGATAAGTTTTTGCCTCTGCTTGAATCTTGCACGAGCTCTAGAAACACCAGAGAGCACCTTCAGCACACTTAAGAAGTACCAGCAACAGCCTCTTTGGAGACCACACAGCTACCAAGAGAAGCCAAGGTGAACCAGTGGCTGTGAGCTGACCTGACTTTTCCTCCCAATGGCTCGTGAAACCCAGCTCAGCAGAATGCAAGGAGCATGGCTTTTAACAGCAGTTAATAGGAGTGGCAATGGGCATTTAATTAAAACCTCATACACAGCTAGACGACCACGATTATTGCTGCTGCTTTTCTTTCTCCAGTTAAATAAGTCTTTAATGCCTCAAAATGGAACTAAAGAAAACGTTTGAGATATATACAAGTCAAAAGCATGCCGAAGTGACACAACTCATGGCACTGCATCTCTCACCCCTGTGCCTTGGCTTCATCCTTAGTCCCCCCAGTGGACAGGGAGACAGCACAGAGATGGAAGCTGGGGAGCATCAGCACAGGAAAACCCTGAAAACTAACACAAGTTCGAGAACCCATGTGTGGGTTCTCAGCAATGATGTGAGCACTGCTTCTAGAGAAGAGTGCGTTGCCATGAAATCACCCAAATTATCAGCTGCCAGAACCTGCTTCACAGCTGTCGATGGGCAGAATTGCACTGAGTGGTGCACAATTATTCTCTAATAATGTGTCACCGCCACGCACAGATGAAGTGCCGAGGTGCTGCACAGCCCGCTGCTAGCTGGTCTGAGCCATCATGCTGTTCCAGTGGTGGTCTCCCATTCATGGAAGCCAATTTTTTTCCTCTATGCTTAATACATTCACATTTTAAAGAATCACCTCCATCAGCATCCTGCAGAAGAGGCTACCACAGGGCTCCAGCTCCCACCTGCTGCATGCATGACTCCAGATGATGGAAAATCCAGCAGGGATTTACGTAAAGCCTTTCCTCTTGCTAAACTGCCCCTAAATTCTTCAGGGAATCCCAACACAGAACACAACCCCTGGATGAAACAAACCTTTGCCTCCATCAGAGCAAACACACAGATAGAATTGAAAATCAATTTTAGCTTGGAGTTTGGTCCCAGAAAGCCCCGGGGTGGATGCAGTAGCTCCCAAAAGAAATCTCCAGGAGCAGCATCAGCTCCCAACCTCTGCCCGTGAGCAGGGAGATGTCCATTTGCTCCCATGGCAGAGCAGCACACAGTGCTTGGAGCAGGGGGCAGCCTGGAGAGCTGGGGAGCAGCAGGACGCCCCAGGACACCCCAGGTGTTGCTGCACCGCTCTGCATCCCACCAGCCAAGCCAGCCACGTGCTGTTTGAGGGCTGTCCTCACACTTACCCATAACGTATTTTATGTATCGCCTCCAGCAACTGTGTTCTGCAGTAATTACAACTCTTCAGCAAGGCAGCTCCGGCGATGTTTAATACCAATTACTTCATAAGCGCTGTTTAATTCACGCTCCTTCCACGCTGCTCCTGCCATTTACCCTCTATAGAGCTGCAAGGACCTCTGCCTCCAGCGGGCTCCTCGCAGGTATGCCCATACAGGATCATTTTGATCACTGCCGGCAATAAAAGCTGTTGGCAGTCACCTGGAGCACACGGGCTGGAAGGCAGCACCAGGGCCATGATATTTCTTCAGGTGTTTTGCTGGGGTTTGTAATTAACCACAGAATCATTATCTTCCTGCATGCTGAATGTTTTTCTATTTCAGGTATCACAAGCGTCATCTGTCTTCATTAGGGGACCTCATAAATAAGTTCCCAACCGAAGACTATGCTCCCACTGAGCCAAATGAGGTTTCTCATCATTTGATCAATTGTGTAACAGCTTCCGAGAAAAACCCAAAAGTGAGCACATTCGCTGCATTTCTGTTCAATCAAGGGATGATTAAACATCATTTCCTGAGCACAGCATCTGCATGGGAATGGAAAGCCCTCCAGCAGAAACACAAAGGGAGGCAAAGCAGGGCTTTACAATCTGCAGCTCGGCCATGGGGCTGGAGGGTGAGAATGGGTGGGGAGCAGCCCTACAGCCTGGAACCTATTTGGGTTGGGGGAAAATGCACTGAAGAGGGACATAAAAACAAGAGAAAATACAACGGGTATCCAAGCAAGAGGATTACAGGCTAAGGGAGACCAGGGCAGCGCCAGGACCCAGACAGGGAATGTGGTCCTCACGTGGAAGTGCAGCCAAATTCTTTGGGGGAAGTGAGTGGATTTGCAGCCGTATCCACCAGAGAAAAAATTGTCCCTTCATGTGTTATTCTGTTGTTTAAGCTCAACTTGACATTTACTCTCTCTAATGTCAGATCTTTAATCTAAACACTTCAACGAGGTTATTTCCCAGCCTTCCATTTGCCTGCCTTGATTAAGGTTAACTGGTCCCCCTGGTCCGGGCCAAACAAACAGACCGGTGTGGAGTGATGGAGAAATTCATGGGGAGGGAGAGCACGGAGAGCGACCTCTGTCCAAGAAGAGCCAGACTTTGGGCACACAAATGGTTGAGGAAGTGCACGGGAAAAGTCAGCAAATGGGCAGGGTGGAGAATGGGAGGTCAGGGGGGAGGAAGGGCTGCAGGAGAAGAAGATGCCACGCTCCCACTGCCCTGCCAAGGCAATGGGAACAGATGGTCTTCCGACTGATAACGTTTTATCATCTCTGGTTATTTAAAGAAACTGCCCGAATGCATTTACAGAGACTCTGAAAACCGTGTTTCACAAGAATACAAATATATAAAACATCACAAACAGGTTTAACCTCCTGCCAGCCACTGCCAAGGAGATCACAGCATCTGGGGCAGCTTTGCCAACAGATATTGCAGGAATAGCACTTCCAAAATTGTAATTAACCAACAACTCCTGATTCTGAGCACCCCCAAATTGTAACTCTGTGCAACTGTCCAAAAAGAAAAGGTATAAGCAAGAAGGAGTCTTACCCTGGTGCATCAGTGAGGGAGCACTCCCATCCTGGGAAGACCCCAACATACAGTGATGGAAACCACGGCCTCACTTAGAGCAATCCCAAATGTAAAGCACACAAGTGGGATTTCTCATCTGTACCCTGAAACTGTACAGCAATTGAGTCTTTCGACATAGATAACCCGGAATAAGCAGAACCTGTCTGTCCCTGCTCTCTCTGCCATTTTCCCCACCTTTTTTTTTTTTTTAATAAGGAGTCAAAGAATCATAGAATCATTAAGGTTGGCAAAGCCCTTCAAATCCCCAAGTCCAACCCTAAAACGACCATGTCCCTTAGTGCCACATCTCCACGGTTCATGAACACTTCCAGGAATGGTGACCCAACCACAACCAGTGCATCATTGCTCTTTCAGAGAAGACTTTTTTTCCTAACATCCAACCAATCTTCCATCCCTGTGCATCTCCCTGAACCACAGACCCAAGCACTCCTACCTCAGGTTTAGGAGAAGAGAAGGTTTGAGCAAGGCCAGAAGTGAAACCAGTCACTGGCAATTTGGGAACGGGCTGTGATTTCACCAGCTGGTTTCACCAAACAGAAACAAACTGTCTCCAGTCTACCCCAGAGAAAGAGCCTTCCCATGGCTTACAATGGAGCTTGAATGAGGAGCCGCATCCCAGGGCCATTAGCAAGATTTAAGAATGTGCTTTCAATTTGGGGCCCCAATTCTGTCTGCTCCTAGCAAGTGAGAAGTCTGGTTCTCAGCGTTTCTTATTTAGTCTCCTGGTGGAAAGAGAGCAGGAATCACAGCCATCCAAGATTCTTTATGACTCGCGTTGCTAAGGCTGCCTTTGCAGTTCCATACCCTCGTCGGCTCAAATTTCTCCACAAAAATAATTAAACCGAGTAAAAATGAGTTTGCGCCCGACAAAACAAAACAAAACACCAAAAAAACACCTATTTATTTTAAGGGTTCACAAACTCTGGTGCCTCACTTTGTCCGTCAGCCCCAGGGCTGCATCCTGCATTCCTTCTGCGCCAGCGCATGGGCGACATACAGGCTTTGCTGGAGGGATTTATCCCCGTCCTCACTGCACCACTCTGCCCTCAGCAGCACCGGGAGCTCACGGGGAAGCAGAGGGCTGA
The DNA here is from genome assembly GCF_016699485.2 of Gallus gallus. Classification (NCBI taxonomy): domain Eukaryota; kingdom Metazoa; phylum Chordata; class Aves; order Galliformes; family Phasianidae; genus Gallus; species Gallus gallus. The sequence continues at coordinate 5,389,033 of NC_052545.1, forward strand.
AGGTAATTCCCACTTCAAGGGCTGCTTATTGTAGGGTTGCACGAGTGCTTTTAAAGCACTTTAGGACGTCGGTGCAAACATGCTAGGGAAATACTGCGTGGAAGTACCCACAATAAGACCTCAGACAATGGCACATCTCCTTGCACACGTGGAGCTTTGTGGAAATACCATATTTAGATTCACTTAGGACCACCATCCGGCCCCTCACTTAAAAGGAAAAACCAAACAACATCTTACTTTTCTCCCCTACCCCATGACTTCGAAGCTATGCAAAACACTGCCATTTCAACAACGGCCCCGATTTTGTTTAACAGGGGGAAAATTGAAAATGCAAGAGTGGAGGAAAAAACCAAAAGCACAGTGAAAAATAAATCTAGCGATCCCAAATGATTTTCCAGAGGGAATAAAAGCCCTCCAGGCCGGCTCCATCTTGCTGCTCAGCAGTTTTTCTGTTTGGGGGTGAGGAAGCATTGGGTATGGCAGCTCCTTGTCTGATATATTGATTTAATCAAGTTTCTGTTTCATCTTTGTGTTGTTACCATAGTTGCAAGCTGCTGACAAGGTATAAAAGAAGGAAAAAAAAAAAAAGCAACAACCAACAAAAAACCCCACAACTCACATATGCATAACAATCTATGAAGTTCCCATTTTACTGTTTAGAGCCCAATTAAATACGTTTCCCAGGAGGTTTCTAGGGAAGCTTGGTTTCCAACCACTCTGCAAGGGAGGGACACACTTGCTCTCAACCTGGCAACACGGGCAGGTGAGGTGTGATTGGCAGAGCTGCAATGACAACGCCTGCTCCCCATTGCCCCCGAAGCACTGCATCCTTCTATTGCAGCCTCCTCCATGGCAATGAGCTACAAAGCAAAGCTCAAAAACAAAGTCGCAGCCCTGGCTTGCTTTTTGTATTACTCGTGGCTCCCTGCCTAAAACATCCTGCTGGCTCCAACAGGAATGCCAAACCCACTGGGAAAGAAGGCATGGCATTCCGACCCCTGCGGACAATGCAGCTCATGGGTGGTGGAAGCTATATGCCCATCGGCTGCATATCTGCATGCACCCATATGTGCACATCAGCATACGTATATACCACCATGGATTTATAAGCAATGAAGAACCGAGTGGAAAATGCCACACTGGTGCATTTGGTTACAGCACCACCATCGCTTCTCCTCTACAAATACAGAAATGGTGGTGAGGAAACGGTTATGGCTCATCGAAATCAGAGTGTTTCCTGCAATTGGCACAAGTCCTGTATGGGTGTCCCCAGCCCAGCTCTCACTGCAGGGCTGCAGAGCGTCACCATGCACGTCCGGTCCCTCCAAACCCGGGAGGACTATTTATGGGCGTCAGTGCAAACAGGAATTCATCTTTACGGGATGGGGACTGGCTCACATCAAAACAAAGTGGGATTTTCTTTGCTGGTGCCAAGGCAGTTCCCACTGGAGAGCGCAGCTTAATTTTAAATGAAAAGCTTGGTATTTTGATGAGAATCAGGGGGTGGCCAGAGGAACACAGGGCTCTGGGCATTGGGAGGGAGGGCAGCTTGGGGCTCTCCAGCCCAGCAACCACAAATTCTTGTTCTCCTTCCAGCCTTGGAGCCGAGCAGTGGACAAGTGCCTTGCTGAGCCCAGAGAAATTCAGAAGGGAACTAAAGCAGAGAACATTTTCCAGCGTGCCACCTTGTGACAGAGGAAGAATCCTTAAAACAATTCCATGAAGCCAGGCAAGCAATGATGGGATGCACGAGGATGGGTGGCAGCCAGAAACCAATCACAGAACTGAGAGGAGTTCACAGCAGCGGTGGTTCCCATTCCAATATTTTATCTCCAAGACCCTTCATATTTTAGGTTGCCAAGCACAGCTCCCCCAGCACTCCTTCTGCAACATCCTCAGGGCTTCCTACAGCTGGGAAACCCAAGGGAAACAAATGCACACGTGGGAAATCCCCTCCTCCAGCCGCCCCTTTGGAAGCAGTGCTTTGGCTGCGGTTGGATGGCAGCATCCATCCACACACACACCGGGCTGGACATAGAATCGTAGAATCATAGAATCACCAAGGTTGGAAAAGACCCACAGGATCACCCAGTCCAACCATCCACCCATCACCAATAGTTCTCACTAAACCACGTCCCTCAACACAACGTCCAAATGTTCCTTGAACACCTCCAGGGTCGGTGACTCCACCACCTCCCTGGGCAGCCATCCATTCCAATGTCTGACCACTCTTCCAGAGAAGTGGTATCTCCTAACGTCCAGCCTGAACATGAGCTCAGTGAGGAAGCCCTTAGGATTCCTCCCAGCTCCTGCAGAGCACTCTGGCTGTGCACTGCAGCTCCACGACCCAACAAGCTGACTGTGTCCCCGCTGAGCCCCAAAACTTGGGGCAAGACCTGGCATCCCCACCCCGCCCGCATTCACACTTACTCACTCTTATGGCAGGTGTAGTGGAAAGGGTTTTTTCCTCCCTCATGGCAAACTTAAGATCAGATCCTAAATATGAATCTGAATTTTGATAAAAGGACTTTTGTGCACAGGAAGCGGAAGCTGCAATGAGCACTGCTTGCTATCTGCATTTTACATAGATCTGTGCAATCTCTACTTGAGTTTTCCAGGCAGCACTGGATTAGCACAGAGCTCGGTGTTAGCACCGCCCTATTACCAAGAAACAGCAAGGATGGATGCAAACCCAACTCCTGCAAAGGCATTTCCCAAAACATTTGCAACCAGAGAGTTCAGACGTACACACACGTACACGTTTAGTTTCATTCTCCCTCTTCTAAACCAATAGATGTTAACTTCAGCTGAGGGGAAAACACTGAACGTTAATTTAAAGGATTTATGAAACCATCAAAGAGGAAAAAGTTGGCAGCTGGAACTTTTGGATACTGTGTTTTTTGAAATAAATTAAGAAACACGAGATGCGGTCAAAGCAGCAAAGCTTTCATTTCTTTCCTTCCTTTTATACTCTTTTCTCCTCACTGAGTATTTTCCAGCCATCAGAACAGCACTGAAGCTGCTCTCTGGGCCAGGATGTGGAGGGCTTGTGCAAAGTCCCCCAAAGATAACACACTGGGTTTTCTGACCATGGCAGGTTATGATTAGGGATCACTGGGGACTGCTGCTCTGCAAGCCCTAAAAAGGAGTTTTTGAGCATGAAGTTATTAGATTTCGAATGAAATGTCCAACAAGATGAGCTGGGGATGGGGGAAAAGAGGGAAGAGGTTCCAACTGGACAATGCTGAGCGTGCCTCATAGTTATGGGGCTGGGGTAAGTCTTAGTGAGTTTTATCAGTAAATAAATAGGTTTTGGGAAGTGTCCCTGTGCGCTGCCATTGGGGTTTAGCAATGCCACCAGCACCCTTCTGACCACAGTGCTCTCTGCACTCCCATATGATGGATTTTTGTAATGCCTCCCATGTGAGAAAGCTAATTAAGTCCTTTGCTGGAGGAGCTGCATCTTTGTCACTGGTGAGCAGTCATCATTTCATTCCATTTCTCCTTTTTTGGAGAAACAAATCAGGAGTTCGGGGGATGTGTCTGACTGATTCGGTCCACTTCGATGCACCGGAGCTCATAGATTTGTATCTATCGATTGCCAAAGAAAGACCTTTTTGTTGGCTGTAAATTGGAAATGCTCACATCCCCATCAGCCTATTTAATTATCACACCGCTCTAATTATATCTTTAAAGTTATCCCTCATCAAACTGCAATTTTGCAGAGCATTAATTAAAGAGCCCGGGCGTCCAGCGGAAGAACCTCCGCCAATTTTTACTCTCATCCACCTCCCAACCCGCTGCTGCGAGGATTAAAGCCAGAAGTCAACATTTACATTTAAATCCAACACAGAGAAGAGAAGGCAGGAAGGGGATATAAATACACGGCGGTCACACTTTGGGGCATGGTTAATGAGCTCCCTGGGGAAAGGTGCCCAGTTGCCACATGGACCGAGCAGGATGACAGCATCCTCTATGTCACGTCCCTGCCCCACTATGCATGGCTCCCAATGCAGCATTACCCCAGGGCAATGCTCCTGCTGTTCTGCTAAAACCAGAGGGGAAAAAACAAGGAATGGGGGAAGAAGCATTAAATGGAAGAAAACCTGTCTGGCGGCTGAGGGTGTGTGAGATGTTGGACCTTTGAGTCCAAGCTCTGAGTGCAGACCCTCAGCTCCCACCAGGCAGCTCGGGTTGGTATTTGTGCTGCTGGGAAGGGATTCTGATGAGTCACCCTTCAGCAAAAGTTCACGCAGAGAGGATGGGGGGGGAGCACCAGGGAGATTTCCAAACATGGCAATGTTTGTTTTAAATTCAGGCTGAAGTAGATATTCTGAAAGGTCTATAGAAAATATTTGCTTGTGATTAAGCTTGCTGGCTACTGGATGTCACCCATGGGCCAAGGAAATGGCACGGCCGGTGCTGCAAAGCACAATGCACGTGGGCGTGAAAATAACACGGTGATGGCTTTCCTCTCTACTGGAAAAGGTATCTCACAGGTTGTCTGATGGCAACATGACCTTTGGCTTTGCCTGACCTTACCAGATGTTGGGCATCCCTTCAACAGATGTGCAGGCTGCAGCTGCTGCCTTTGTGCAGCAGGACTGGTGACCTGAGCTCACTTCGCTCCCACCCCATCCACAGCTCAGCCACAAACGTCTGGCCACAGATCCTGGCAGACTCAGGTAGGACAATGATGCTAAGTGCCAAATCCCACTGCTGACTCAGCATCGTTGCTGGGATGTGGCTCCTGGCAGGAACCGGGGGGAGCGGGTCAGAGTGTGGGGAGCAGGAATGGGGCAATGCACAGCAAAAAGAGCAGCAAAACACACAGCTACAAAGCATGAGAAGCAAAGCATGAGGCCAGCAGCTCCCCCAGGCCAGGGCACACGGGTGCGAGCCCTGCCATGCTCCCTAACCTCAGTGTGTGCACACACAGCTGAGTCGCTCCCTGGGATATGGCAATTAGTCATCCTGCAAACAGCGGGCACATTGCAATTACGTTGTGATACCTATAATTACTCTTAATTCATTTAACCAGGAAGTTCACTACCTGATGGAGAATAATTACACGGTGGTGCAGCGTGCTTGGTGTACCTGGGCTCTATGTGCATGCAGCCGGGGGGTGATGGTCAGTGACCTGTCCATGCCATAAGCTGCTATCACAACCTGGGACACCCCATAGCCGCTGCCTCCCAGCAGCCCCATTTGGGGATCTCTGTAATGCCACTCACAGCCCAAACAGTGCACTGAGAGCTTTGCTCGAGGCTCCCACTCCCTTCCCTCACTCTGCTCTGACTGCACTCATGCAAACCCTCCCAGTGGCAATGCCCATGCTGTGGATGTAGGATTTGGAGGGATCAGTGCATCCCCGGGGTTTCTTATCCTATTTTGCAAACCCTTCTCGCTTCCCCACCGTTCTACAGCTGATTCATTGCCTTATGAGCCCGGTGACAAAGTTTGCTAAATAAAATCTCCTCCAGCTTAACATCAATACATTTCCCACACACTGGGCACAGACGCTCTCTGCTGTCTCCCCAAATCCTACAGCATTACAAGTAAACCAGGTGGGTTCACTGAGTGGAAGTGGCAGTTACTGCTGTTCTAATGGGGGATGAGAAGGGTGGAAGGAGCCATGTCCCATCTGCCCACACCTGCATGGAGGCAGGCACAACCACACTGGGCTTTGCAACAGCAACTGAGCACCATTGGTACAGGTTTGCTAGGGAAAGGAGGTGGTTTTGTGCACTCATCCTTCTTAATGAAGAAGCGTGAAATTCCAAAGACCAAATCCCATCCAGTTTTGCTTTCAGCTTCAGACAGAAAACAGAATCACCACTGGCAGCAGCATCCCAATGAGCAGCCAAGACATTTTCATGGCTTCTAAGGTGGCTGTGGGGATTCCTCACTGAAATCCCATGTAAGACACCCGGGGAAAGCCCAGTGGGTTTTGATGGGAGTTCAGAGCCTACAGATCTACCTCCAGACACTAAGCCAACACTGTGTCTCGCACCACGTCCACACATCTTTGGGGAGCAGCATTGCCTCGGTGCCTGGTCCAGGGGACTGAGGAGGCTTCCACCCCACCTAACCATCACATGGGGACAGAGCCATCAGCTGAGCCCTGTCAGCTGGAGAGGAGCTGTGCTGCCATGTGTGTGTCATATAAAAGGAAAGGCTATAGGAGTATGGGGGAAAAACGAAACCTTCATGACAGTGCACATTTGACCTTGATATTTTCACTGTCTCAGCCAAGGATTAAAGTATGCTATCGAGTTCCTCTGCCTCGGAGAGCTTCAGTGCTGTGAGCTGGGCTGCGTGTGGGTGTAGGATGTCTGTGCAGATGTCGGGGCTCCTGGAGCATGGGGTGCAAGGATAAATACCCCTCTGGACCGGGATGCCAAGGGAGCCTTGCTGCTGCTCCCTTTAAAGGGTGCCTCTAGGCAGAGATGGCTCAGCACGACACGTGCAGCCAGCACCCCACATTTTTTACCCTGCCCTGCAGACCCATCGGTGGGCAGAGCTTGTGTTGCTGCTGCTGATTGCTCATTAGCTCCAGTTAATTACAACTTGGCTGACTGCGAACCTAGCAGTTCTATAAATGCCCATTCATTTAGGTAAACGAGAAAGAAACTCACAGATCTCACAGCCCCCAACCCTACCTCTGCTGGGGGCTCATTGCCCTCCCCAGCTCAGGCTACCCAGGGCCCATCCATAGCCTCAGGCACCCCCAGGGATGGGGCACCCACTCCTCTGGGAGCAGTGCCAGCACCTCACCACTCTCTGAGTGAAGGATTTCCCCCAGCATCTATCAAAATCTCCTTCCTTCTAGTTTAAAACTATTCTCCCTTGTCCAGACTATGCCAAAATACACGTGCATCCCTGAGAACTTCATGGACGAACAAGCAGACCCCGAGGAACAAGCCTCATGCTATTCCCTCCCTTTCTAAGCCCCTCTTTGAAGTCAAATTTGACATTTACAATGGAAAGCAACTGGTAAGAGGCACGGGACCTCGTGCCTGACTGCTGAGATTCCCCTAGCTTTGGCTCCTGCTCCAAGCAATCACCTACACCGAGTGCTCTCCAAACACTTTTCTTTTTGCTCCATTTCACCACAGGGAAGTTTTCTCCTCTTCTAATTTTATTCAAAAACAGACCCACCCCCCATTAATGCCACAGGGCTCAAAATGAGATTCTCCTAAGCGTTGCCTTATAAGTCCGTATTTTTCAGAAGTTTATAACTCAGCTGCAAACACACACTCTCTCTGACTGACTTTTCCTCTCTTTCCCCCAAGCACTCCATTAACCCCCTCCATGGAGGAGGTGAATCCAGGGACCTTCCTCCTCCAATTCCCAGGCCCTGAGCCCCCACCACGGCCTTGCACACTCCCTGGGCAGCCTTCACAGCCTGGGAGAACCCCCACAGAATTCTTAAAGCTGTCCTCATTTATTGTTTTCTTTTTAATTGCCCAGGGTTGTGGCAGGAGAAGGCTTTCCTATGGCATTTTCCTGGCACTTTAGGCTGCGTTCGCTCCTTTCCATTTGGAAAGGAAAGCCTGAAGACATCAAAATGACAGCCTTGGAAACCCAAGCTGTCCTGTCATGCAATAAATCTGGCTTCAGGGCTTTTTCTATCACATAAATGCTACATCAGGCATTTTTTGGTCCTCTACAGTCTGCGAGATGCCAACACAAAAGCACAGAGCTGACTTGAGTGTTGTATTTGGGGCAGAGAGGAATTCCTCTCCGTGTGCATGCTGGGTCCGGACCCCCTCCCAGCTGCCCCCAGTTCCACTGTGCTCCGTTGCTGCTCAGCTTTAAGCCCCTTTGGGAGCTCGGATTGCTTTCAGCAGCCATCAGGCAGAGCGGGGTTAGATCTGTTTGGTGATAACATCGCGGCACGCATCATCATTTTAAACACTCACTTCAATATCTGTATTCACATCAACACAGAGGGGCCTCGCATTACTCACTGACACAATAAGTAAAACGTAAAAGCACCAAAGGAGACATTCCTGCCTGCTGAGTACCTGCTTTGTCTTTCAAAATATAAGAAAATGTACTTTTGCGATAAATAAAACTACTGAGTGATGTCTCAGACCCGAGGCTGTACCGTCTTTGGCTTCATGTCTAACACAAAGTGACATTGCAAATGCTTTTTTCAACATCAGAAACATTTCCCATCCTCTAATGGGTGCTGAGCGGGCTTGTCTGGCCTTGCTGCAATCCCCTTCCAAATCCACTCTTGTTGAACACAGAGGGTCTCGGAAAAGAGAGTAGAGAAGAAAAAGGAAAACAATGTGTGAAAGTGCCATTGCTCACTAAGAAGAGTTTGTGTGGGGCCCGGATAGATGCAGAATAGGGAAACCATCAGAGAAAGTCATGGAATACCAGGACTGCGAGCCCTGCTCCCAACACCATCCCAATGCATGGGAGAGCATCCCTGGCAGAGCTTTTCCACATGGCCAGGGCTTATTCCCAGTGGTGAATGTCACCTTCCCAGGAGGACACATCCAGATGCATCATCTAAACAGTTCACTGCCATATATCAACTTAATCCTATTTTGGCTTCCCACGGCTGGGTTTCCCTGGACAAGAAACCATACCAACGGAAAGCTCCAAAAGCAAAAAGTTGCAAACCACAACCACACCATTGTGGCGTGTGGGCATCTACCCAACCACGACCAACACATCCCATGAAACATCACTTATCACATCCCACGAGGGCCGGACCCATGCTGGCACAAACTACCCCAAAGGGCACTGAGAAGGGCACCAAACTGTTCCTTTCTCCCACTACAGTTCTGTGTCTTCTCAAAGAGTACAACAGTGTGAGGCTTTTGTGAGATGTCTATGAGACGATGAGTCAATAGAATTTGATAATACGATTAATATTGAAGAATGTGCTCATTAACCCTGCTGCTCACAATGACAGAACGTGTTGCCAACATTCTGACAAAGAAGCACAGAAATTAATTTAGTGACTAACAACATGGAGAATCGCATTACTCCGGTATTCTCCCCGTGTCACAATGTGTGAACACCCCTAATAGCACAAGAATTTTCCTTCGGAAGAAAAAAAAAGGCACAAGATCAGACAGAGTTGTACCATTTGCTTATTAAAGTGTTTTCTTGATGCCTTTTAAAACCAGACATACAATCATAGAACCTTACAGGTTGGAAAAGGCCTCCCAGATCCCCAAGTCAAACCCCACTCCATCCCACCATGCCCACTGACCACATCCCTCAGTGCCACCTCTTGGAACAACCTCCAGGGATGGTGACCCCACCACTCCCTGGGCAGCGTTTCCAGTGCCCAACTGCTCTTTTGGAGAAGAAACTCCTAATATCCAACCTGAACCTCCATTGTCAATGTACAGCAGCAGCTGCTGGGGCTCAGAAGCCTTAAAGGTCCTTTTGAACAATTTTTCTCTGCTTGGGGGTGAAAGGCACAGTCCAAAAGCAGCAGGTGAGCTGGGCCCATGGGATGCTCTGCATCTCCAGGTTCTGCCTCACGTTTATTTTTCCTATCACATGCAACAACGCTTTAGGATTCATAGTGCCAGATACTGGAACATTTGTTTACTTGAGTTGAGAAAGCAGCCAATGGAAATAAATAGAGAAAAGGAATATCTCTGAACTCGTGGCTAGAGAAGGGCCGTTCACTTTGCAAAGCAGCTGGCTGAAAGAAAGCACTCCAAGAAAAGAAAGCAGAAAAGTAGCTCACCCAAACTTTGCAGTTATTATTTTGGATTGGTTTTCCAACTACACAAGTCTGATGAATTTTAGGGGGAGGAACTGCATCAATATGGGATAAAGGGCACTTCTGCTGAGCACAGCAGCGGGGCTGTGCATGTTGGCACTGCCTGATGGGCATCACCTCCACCCCGCACTGCACTGCGCTGCTCAGTGATGACGCTCAGAAAGAAGAAAGGGGAAAAAAAAGGGAGCAGCTGCTCCCCAGAGAAACCCCGACACAGTTCAGGCAAAGAATTTCATATCTGTCAGGCAACCCAGTTCAATAAACAGCCAATCCATCTGGCTCGCTGCTGCTGCCTGGCAATATTTGCACTAAGTTGCTGCATTTTCCCCTCCTCCTTACTCCTGCAAGTAATAAAGGTGACAGCTCTTTGCTTCAGCCACGGGGAGGGTTGCCAGCTAAATAAAACAGTCATTAAAAAGAAACGTACCAGCCTGAGGATGCTCGTTTTCATGTGTGCCATTGGTTGGAGGCCACCTCCGCCCCGTGCCCAGCTCTTGCCAAGGAGGCAGCAGCCTGGCATCATCCCCAGCCCTACCCAAGTCATCCCCCCCTCTGTCATTTCAAACCACCTCTTCCCCTCCGTGCCTGCTCTCATCATACCATCCCTTCACGGGTCAACCCAAAGTTTCACAAAAAATCCCTGAGAAGATCCCATTAACTCCTTAGCACTTCACTGTCAGGCCATTCTTCTTCACAGCAGCCTGATCTTATAGCTGTGGGTGATGAAATAACGGGAGGATAAACGAGCTGCTCCAGACCACAGTGACCCAGAGCTACAGACGGAGAAGGGCTTTCACCTCACAGGGAGTCCTTGGGCAAAAAGAAGTTCCTGTGCAACGTGTATGAGTGCAGAGAAGAAGCAAAAATTCTTAAAGGAATATTTGTTTGAATACGTTATGAATGGGAAGCTTGCAAAGCTGGCTGTCTGCAAGGGGAAAGAAAAGCCAAAGTTGGGAATGCGAGTTTTTTCTGCCAGCCCTTATTAGGTAAAAGGGCTATTTATAATGCTCCCTGCTCCTCCCCATCCAAACCCAAAGCCTCTGGCATGACACCACAAACTTTCTCTGTTATCACAACATGAACTCCGATGTCACGGATTCAAGATTATCACTGGCCAAATTCACATCCATGAAACAGCCCCTGTGAATCCTAGCCAGTCTGGCCCATTAATTAACACTCAACAGCAGGAAGATGAACGAACAGAGCAAATGTTATTGCCTCCTTGGTAACTTTTTCCCCCTTTTTTGTGCGCTAAGAGCTGATGACCTTCCTCCTATTCACTGCACAGCCCTATGTGAGGCTGAGAGGACCCAAGCAGGGAGTTGTGCCCCCCAGCACCGGGTCCAGCTGGGCACAGCTCCGAGCACACCCTCTCTGCCCCTAACCCACACACCCAGCAACAGACCCCCCACGGTACCCCAAAATACAAATGGAATTATTCAGACACTGCTTGGAAGAGCCCTTGAAAAACCCTAAAAAAGAAATACATGCAAAGGCACAGATGGCTGAGAGTAACTTGCCCTGCCCCGTGCACTCAGTTTGGCATTCGTTACAAGGACCTTTCTGAGCTCTTCCAAGAGCTTTAATCTGAGCCACGCTGCCCCCAAGGACGTCCCCAACGCATGGATTCCTCCCCATCCCTTCCCCATGTGCTTCCAAGCTTTTGTCTCAGTGCCTTGCGAGCCTCGTGCCAGAGAGAGACACGTTGGCAGCGACAGAGCCAATTTAATTGCTGCCATCAACTCGTTTCCAGACAAATGAACTCATTCATGATACACATACGCTGTGAACATATAAAACATCCCAAAGTTCTCGTGGTAAAGCACAACGCCATCAGTGCTCTAGAGAGGGGCAGAGGGGGCCACTGCTTTCCAAATGACAGACTGCTAGGGCTGATTTCCCACCAACCATTCCAACGGGGGGGGGGGGGGGGCCTGGTAACTGAAAGCACTCACACAAAGGGCCCATTTTCCCCTACTGTTGGCTGCTTTGCCCTAAACACACCAACCCTGAAACAAAAGGGTAAAAGAAAAAATAACAACAATTTTGATGAAGTCAGAAGATTTTGCAGTCATAAAATCTGTTTCTATATTTCCTTTGATGGATACGAACTGGAGCCCTGTGTTCATCCCATTGTAAAGCTGCCATCCATGTCCTAATACAGTTTCCCAGCTCAAGCAGCGCTATGGGACATGGCGACTCCTATAGCACAGTGCAGCCCTGGGGTACCTGGCAGGTATCCATGGCCCTGGGATGCTCTCTGCCTCTCCTTCCAGCCACACGCAGGCACAGGGAAGTGAGATGGCTTTTTGGGCATGGTTGTTTTTTTCTGGCATGGTGGGGATGGGTTGATGGTTGGACTTGGTGATCTTAGCGGTCTCTTCCAACCTTAATGATTCTATGACTGTATGAAAGGGCTGTCCCCAGGCTAGCAGGGAGCTGAATTCCAGCAGGAAAAGGTTTGTACCTGCAGCACACCAACACAGAGGCGACGCTCAGAAACTTTTCATCCCTTGTGCAATGACACCATTGCAGGGAGATAGCACAGGTGCAGTTTTCCCTGCTGACATATGGGAAGAAGCAAAAGTATGGAGAGAAGGGAGCATTCCTCTTTCCCCCTCCCTCTCTCTGTACACATCCTTCGCGCTCCGATCTCAGCACGCAGCACATTCGGGATGTGGCACATTGTCATTATGAATGCAACAGCATAAATGCTAAAATGCGATCCCTACAGATGTTGGTTGCATTGCATAAACCAGACACGGGCAGTTAGCTTCATTTACTGGAGGTGGGAACAGAGCTTTGCACAGCAAAGGAAAAAAAGAGAAAACCCTCAGCAATGAACATGCAACATATTAGCTTCAACTCCAACAGCTCCTGCATCTCGAGCAGACAGAGGTTTCTTCCTTTCAGATTTCTACTGGAGGCACAGCTACTTAAGAGCCAACTTCCAGGCGAGTTTTTATATGAAACAGCACTGCTCGGTATTCCTAATAATCTTTTAATTTTGGATGGAGGCTGTTCCCCGCTGCTGCGGGCAGGAGCTTGTGCTTGCACGTTTATGCCGAAGTACTGGGATGCTGCCACTGTTTAGATTAGAGTCCTACTGGGAGGTTTCTGCTGGAAACACCCCTTATATGGATTGTGCAAAGAGAACAAAAAGGAGTGAGCAGTGCTGGGGCTCGGCAGCCACCAGTATCCCCTGGCCCCACTGGTGGGAGCGTCCTGGGGGGCTCAAAGGAGTGGGGCAGAGCCGGCTCACCTGGCTACCCAACAGTTCAGTGAACAAAGTAGGCAGAAAGCAGGCAGGATGCTCAGCAACCCTGCATGGCAGCCCCAGACACACCTCCATCGCTATGGACAGTGCCACGAAGGCTCCATACCCCCATCTCAGTCGCAGACCCATCCCTCACCACTGGTTTAGGCAGAGCATCCCTGAGCATCCATTACCCAGCTCACCCTACCCCCGAGCTTCATGCTCCTGCCAAAACCGGAGTCAGCACTGAATTGAGTGATTAGGTCAAATGCTTTCGAGGACTTGGGATTCATGGTGCTTCCTCCTCAGCCCAGAGGAGAAACAGAAAAGCCCAAATGATGCCAAGAAAGTCCCACTCTGTGCAGAAACGCGGCACTTTTCCCCACATAAGAACTCTGTAATTGCCTTTCCAAGACAACAGAAGAAACGTGGATGTATTTGCTTGTCCTAAATGCCATCCCATGGCGCAGGGCTTGGAGAACGCAGATTTGTGCTCCAGATCCTGGTCTGCATCAGCACTAATGGCTTCGGCCCCGTTACAAATTGCATTCCGATAACAAGCTGTTGAAATACCAAAGTTTTCCAATTCTTTGCTTTATCCCTGCTGACTATAAATAGCCCTGGCATTTCCAATGGTACAGCCTGCCTTGTTGAAATTTGATTTAAAAGTAAAATTGGCCGGACTCCTTGTTAAATTATCATTGTTATTCATCTTTACAGACATCCTCCCCTATAAACGCTGCAGCGTTCTAAACTTGAAGCTCAGAGCAGTGACATGAAGCAAAGGCATCGAGAGAGACCTGACCAGCCCTGAGTGCACTGCTCAGTGCACTTTTGTCCTCCTATTGGAGGAAGCCCTTCTCTTCCCCAGCATAAAGTCAACCCCCCAAGTCCCATCACCATCCATGCACCCACATGATGCAAACTGGAAGGAAAATCAAATCCAGATGCAGCCCCGAGCGACAGCCCCATGCCAGCACCGCTCTCCTCTTGGCGCTGAATACTTCTCTGCCACCACATCGAGGGAGACAATGGAAGGAAAGGATCAGATAAAAAGTGGTTTAATTTTATAAGGCGTTCCAGCAGCCAATTTACGTTTCAGATCAGGTGTTAATTGCTGCTCTCGGTGTCTGGCGCACGCGGTGCCAGCACAAATATTGCAAATGTCACATTATTTGTGTGCAGCGGGCGAAACGTGCGGCACTCCTGTTGGGGGAACCCAGCAGAGCTGTTCTGCATCCAGACTCATTGAGAGCAGGAAAAAAAAAAACCAAACACTGCATTTAGAAGCCATGAAGGGCAGGGGATTGAAGAGGGATATCGGGAAAGGCAGCTCCAAGGACTGCAAGGTGAGATGCTCTGAGATGCACAACGTGCATCTAAAACAAAAGGAAGAGGGTTTTTATGAGTTGCATTCCTCTTCCCAATCCTATCTGCCTCTGTTGTGCCAGTGCCTTTGAGCAACACACTTGGGGCTTGGAGCAAGGGGGACAAAACCTCTGATTTTTTAGTGTTGCATCAGATAAATATCTTGTCCTCTGTGTATTTCATGTAACCAAAGCCCTGTTCCAACAGGAGCAGCATGACGACCTGCAGGATGTCACTGCTTCCTCCCACACTCTGTGATATAAACAGTTGGATAGTGTGGGTATGGAGTTGGATTGTTCTGAAGGGGTTTGGAAGGGAAAGGGGCTCCTGCCCAGCACTGCTGGGGAACTGCAGGCACATTTCCCAGAAGCCAAGGGCTTGAGGCAATGCAGGGACCAGCTCCAGCGGCAAGGAAACACCAAGGAGTCCTGCACACATCTCCAGAGCGTTGCAAGAGTCTCCTCTAGCAAGAAGAACTGGCCAAACCCCCCCACATGGGCTTCCTTCACCTGGCACAGACCCGGTTCTGGAGGCTCAGTGAGATGCTGAGCATCCTTCATCCCTTTACATTGGATTGACTACCCGAAATCATGGCAACTCGCAGTTTTAGTTCTGAAACAACTGGACAAGAGATGCAGAAAATAGCAGAGCCAACATACAGAAGATAACGTGACTCTTATTTCTGCATGACTTGTGCAACTTCTAGTCCAGGAACAGGGACAGAAACCACAACTTGAGAGCTCTTTCAGACCTATGGAGCAGGACATCCCAGACTGGCAGCAGCTGCAGAAGGGAGGCAGAGGAAATTACCTGCCCTCCTCCACCTGCAAGATCCCTTACTGCTTATTATTCCCAGGTTCAAAATCCTCAAACTCATTCAAAAAAACAGAGAAAAATGAATGTTATCCACACATCCAGAATTACTACTAAATGACACGGTGATGAACCCTGGGGCTGACCACAGCCCAGCACAGCCCAGAAAGGTTGCTCCTGGCCAGCACAGGACCAAAGCAACATTGAAAACAGACTCCCACCCACAGCTTCACACGTGGCACTGCCCCACAGCTCAGGTTTGCAGTTGGGAAGGAGTGCTGCACAATGCTCCTTATTGCTCTGAATTAAAATGGGGAAGCTGGAATTTGGGTGCTTGCTCACCACTGGATCAAACCTGGACTGAGAACTAAGAACAGTAAAAAATACCCAAAACATTTCAACTACACATCATCTGTAATGGTATTTGATAGAAAAAGAAAGAAGAAAGCCACACTTTATGTTATCTTGCCTATCCTTTGCTCTGCGTATTTCTTAGCCATCCGGAGTGCACTCACACAACTGGATGTCAGGTCAGTGCGTTCTGCAAAACCACCACCCTTAATTGATAATTAACTGGGTGACTTTAGCTCAACATGAAGAAAACTGGGCTTCTTGGCCACGTTTCCCCTGTGCTGGGCTATGGGAAGCGGGTGTTGTGCTCCTCCCAACATCTCTGCTATTTCACTTCCATTAATTCTGTTCCCATCCTCTGTTGTCACTGCACTTCTCTTACACATTCAGTGGCTCTGCAATTCCCCACCGACACTGTGCCTGGCGCTCAGTCATCCACTGAGGCTCTAGATGTGACTTTTAATTTTTCCCATTAAAAGCCATAAGTGCTTTCATGAGTGCCAAATGTCAGTAATTAATACGAAATCAATGAAGGCCCTATATCTGCTCCTGATCCTTTGTTGGGCAAAACGGAGAGGGATGACCGGTGCCACTGAGCCCAAATCTGGGCTGTTGTTTCCCCCATGCCCAGGCAGCTAATTGTAATTATCTCCACTGAGCTTAAAGAGAGCAATTTGTGTGGCCACTCTACGTGTGCCAAGCCGATCCATTTATTCCAACATAAATCTTTCATGCCTGCTACACAAGAGAACACATCTTCCAATCGTAAAAATTCATGAACCAAAGAAATAATTAAAAAAAAACACAGCTCTGTCAATTAAATTAATGCAGCAAAAAAGAAAAAAAAATAAATAAAAAGAGTGAATAATTCCGTCACAAAGTCCAACCAATACAAAAGCCTTTTGATAGCCAAAATCCAACACCCAGGCGGGGCTGGAGGCTGTCCAACACATTTCCAGTTGGTACCTATGCATGAAGAGCGAGCTATGCTCGCCTTGTGCTTTGGCACTCGGAACAATACCGAGTGATCTCAACCAGAGCTCATTTATTGACGGGAATCAATGATGCTGCAACAGACTGCATACCCCCGTCCTGCCTGTACGCCGCAAATGGAGAGCTGCACCCTCAGACGAGCTGAGGCTGATGGAAATGCAGTGCCTGCTAATGGCAGTGGCTGCATTCTGATGATTATGTATTCTTTTTTGCCTCCATTCAGGGCGTAAAAGCCTTTTCCATGACGCACTGCACCCGGCGCGAGCCTGCCCGCTTCCCGAATTAGCAGGAGTTGGAAATCTGAATCCTTTACAGGCCATTAAGTGTATGGGAGAGTTTATATAGGATGCGATGCCTGAGGTGGGAGGGAATGGCAATGGGTGGGGAGCCAGGAAAGTGCACTGTGTCCAATGGGAGGCTTTGGAATTTTTGATCAAAGCCAGGAGAAGGCTTGGAGAAGGGCAACTCCAAGGGAAAAATAACTGAAACGAAGTCAAGGGGAAAGGACAAATCTAACAGAAACATTCGTTCATCTCTTATTGACAGACTGGGTTTTGAACCACTCTTATTTTTAATTCAGAATCAGGGCGACTCCGGGAAAAAGATTAAAAGAACAACAGTCAATGCAATCACCCTACAAAAGAGGGGGGATTAGAGTCCATAAGTACACAGATATGGATTATTTTGTAGTTCTGCAAAAGGAAAATAAATCATCCTATTATTTAGAGCAAGACAAATGCAACAAGGCTCCAAACACCCATCCCAGTGCTGGAGTCGCTCTCCAAAAAGCCACAGCTCACAAGCAAGCACAAAGTGCCATCAGGAAGTTTAAAGAGCACTTCTTCCCCGGTTTTATTTCCATAACGAAACGAAAAAGAAAAAAAAAAACAACCCACCAAAAAAACAATAGGTAATTAATACGTGGATCAGCAAAGCATCAATTTAGACGTCTCAAAGGGGAGAGCGCAACAAGCGGCAGCCCCACGGGCTCACATCTATTTCTCTCTCCTCTCGCTTTGATCTCATTTCATCGCTCCTTGTGAGGATGTTGTCAACAAAATGGGAACCACTGACGGCAGCAGAAAAGCAAAGGGCAGATGGGCTGCTCCATTTAGCATCTCCCCCCTATCCCTACCCTGAACCTCCCCCTTCCTGTCCCCCAGGGATCGAGTTAAACTGACACAACCCAAATTGCGGATCAAAAGGGCCGTTTGGTTCTGACACAGACTACAGGGGGACTGTTGTACGGAGTAAATGCTGTGGGATAAATAATGAATCAGAGCAGGAGGATTCGTACCCTCACAGCACAACCCCACAGCACACTGCAGTGCAGAATTAGCACTTTGGGACCAAACACAGCAGGAAATCCCAAAGTGGTTAATTCCTTCATAATCCCTGTTAGGGCAATGGGAATCTTCACCTTTTTCTATTGACTGAGCCATAGGAGAGATTCCATGCTACTCCTTGCTGAGAAACCTCATTTCTTAATGGCAGCGAGGTGAGAAATGCCCCAAAAAGGGGCTGAGCAAGCCTTGAATCAGTGTTAGGCCAGGAAAATCCTCAAGAAAATCTGCATAAAGCACTACCAAACCCAGCACTTGCCAGCACCAAGACGAGTGAGTGGGCATAGAACTGAAACGAGGAAATAAACTCCTCTATTTCCCCCTGAAAAAGGGCTCTATGTTCACTATTCAGTGCTGGGTGAGTCCCAGCCCTTGTGGACTCTCAGTGATGAAGCCACATCTCAAAGCTGTGGCTGGATAAAGATACTGGGAAAGCTGTGGGGTGATGCAGCTTTGCACTGGGGACCATCCCATCCCACACACACAAAGCTGAGTGTCCCCATATCCCAAAGACCATGACCAACTGCCACAGCAAGAGGAACCCCCTGGGATGGTCACCTGCACTTTACAGTTGGAACAAACACTCCATTGTGTTACAGTACAAAGCACAGCATCACCCCATCACTACAGAGATACACAGGGGACTTTGATTTTCAGTCCATCATCAGGGAAACTGTGGGGTTACTGCAGCTGTGGGGTCCCCTGCTTATTGCCTGCATGCTGGAGATGCTGGGGCTTTGCAAAATCCTCCTGTGCAGAAAGCAAACAGAGCAAGGGACCAGAGAGACATGACAGAGCGGGACAGGCTCTGCAGAGAACCTGGCACAGCCACTCCTGAAACATCAATTAGAGAAATCGATGTTGCTATCAATTAAGCAGCAGCTGTACAGTTTCTCTTGCCTTTCCTCCTCATTAGCTCCTCAGCTGAAATTCAGCTTAGTGTGGCCTTTTGCAGAAGCAGGAGAAAGTGCCCAGCTGGACACGTGCTCCATGTCCTACACAATACTGAAAGCATACAGGAGGCACAGAAAACCCGGGATACATCCCAGGCACCTGCTGTCCTCAGGCCCTCCAGATGTTGGGGTTGCCATCTGCAGCTGGGAAGGTCATTACGTCTTTTTGAAAATGAATTTGAGGGAGAGCAAAGCAAGCTCCTTGCTGCTGTCACCTCAGTCTCTTTCTTGCAGCAGCCAACTCATCCTCCCCACAAAGATCCAAGGGGCTTTATTTGAGGGCTTTTCCCTTCCCACAAACATCCACAGCTCCTTGTCACCACTAAGGGCCCACAACTCTCTTTTGAATGTGAGCACTGGATCAAACCCAAGATCTTGATTTTAAAAGAATGACCTCCAAATTCACTATTCCTAAACAACTCCATCTAGATATATTAGCTTCAGAATAAACCACTTGATTCCTCTTTATGTCGATCTGTTTTTAAGGTGTTTCCCTGAGAGACAAAGCCATAATAAATTTGTGGCCTCAGAGGCATACTGTGGCCAACGTTAGCCTGGCTGGAATTCAGCCCAAGCAATTAGCAACAGCAGGAAGAGTTCTGGGCCCAGCGAGCTCCTAAACCTCGGAAAAAAAACCCAAAGAGAGCACTCTTATATCCATCCAACCTCTGATATCCATGGATGTGTAGCCCTGGAGGAAGATGATCTGTCTATAGTTAGGGCTTCCTGCTGGATGAGTACTCCCTAACTTCCATCCCTGCCACAGACATGTTGTTTCTCCAACTCAACCAGCCATCCAGGGTCTGCTTTGCCCCAAGTATGCCCAAACCCAGAACTCAACACAAACTCCCAAACTGAATCACAGAATCACAGAACCATTAAGGTTGAAAAAACCCTCTCAGATCACCAAGTCCAACCCCAACCCATCCCACCAACCCATGTCCTTCAGTGCCACATCTCCACAGTTCTTGAACACCTCCAGGGATGGTGACTCCAGCACCTCCCTGGGCAGCCTGTGCCAGTGCATCACCACCATTCCTGGAGAATAATTTTCTTTCCTAATATCCAACTTTCATGCAGCATGCTGCAGGAGGTGACCCCAGCTGAGCTACAGCACAGAGGAGAGCTGTCGATGACAATCCCCCCAGAGAGGAACCCCCAACGTACCTCCAAAGCACCACTGAGCCCAGGCTTCACGCTCTGCCAACCTTGTCCCCATCCACTACTCTGCTGGGTTCTAGGGCGGACCCGCAGGGTGCGACTGTGAAGTCACAAGGCTCAAGAGGGATGGGTGACAGTACAGATATCCTCTGGCACCAGCCAAGCTGGTGGCTGTCCTCCCCTGTCACCTTCCTAACTGGTGGCCATCCTCCTGTGGGCTTCCCTGTCCCCCCAAGCTCATCTCCATCACAACCCTTGTGGCCAAAAACAAAGCTCCCCAGCACTGTACACGCTGCTACTGACCAATCAATGCTATTGATTAAGTTATAAGGGCAACCTGCAGGACAGTGAGGCAGCAGGAACTGCTAATCTCATTTGGAAGCCAGCTATAAACCATCAGCACCTTTTTTGTTGTTGCTCCTGAGCGCGCTGATGGCTTCCTGTCTCTTCCGCTGGCCAGCCCTGTGCAATCTAATTGGGTAACAGCTTGCTGTCAGAAATAAGGGATATCGGGGATTTTTCTTTCTTGATGCAGGAGATGTCCCTTCACGACACGGAGGCAGCAGCACCATGAGTTCCCTGGGAGTCCCAGTAGGACACACCGTGCTCAGAGACATTGAGAGCAACAGCTGGCCTTGGGATGGGAGAGCACAGTAGGTCAAGAGCATGCAAAAGAGCTTGGCTGAAAAGTTAAGCTAAAAAAAATATAGTAAAAAAGCTGGTTGCACGAGCAAGCACCTGTTTTCACAGTGCTCCTTAGCTCCTACCAGAGCTCAATGCAACACATCAGCTGCTGCCTTATTTACTTGCTTTATTTACCTGCCATTCCTGCAAGGCAGAGCAGCCCTAGTGAGCACTGAAATGCCACAATCTTTCTGAAATCCCCATGAAAATCTTTCTGACATCCCAGGAGTGCACCAGGTAGACATATAAGGAGGTTTGCACAGAATTCCTCATTTACAGTGCAAGCTTAGTGCTTCAATTTTGGCTTCAAACAGCACAACTTACAGAGCACACACAGTTAAGTGCAATTTGGGAGCTCAGAGGCTGAATGAATCAGTGATGCTGAAACAGACCCAGAAGGGATGGGAGCTCTGTCCCAGGCAGACAATGGAAGGGAAAGGGAAATGACTTCCACATGGACCGTGCCAGTTAAAAATTCAAAATAATAATAATAAAAAAAAACCCCATCATCATTTTAACATTACAGATCAGCAAATGAGTCATGCAGCAATTGGACATGGAGGTTTTCTCTTGGCCACGGGAAGCCAAGAGCAGCAAAGTCTCATGCCAAGAAGCTGGGTGCTTCGGAGGCAATGCAAGAAATCCATGAAATATTTAACTAGTCTCTTAAAATGAGAGAGCTTTAAATTCAACCTAATGCCTAGTAGTTTTACATCTTCCTTTTTGCTTTCTACTGATTACGAGCAATAAAAGCAGAGGGCTTAATCAGCCCTGACCATGCTCCATGCCTGGCCTCAAAGACAGCCAGCCAGCCAACAGCCATTGCTTTAGCTGGGACAAAGATCTGCACAAAATTAATTCTTTTGGAAAATATTTCTATTATACCACTGTTTTTTTGGTTTCTCTCATTAAACAACAAATGCCACCTCTGTAACACAGAAGGATGTGCTGCTAATTCAAACGCTGGTTGCACAGAAATATGCTAAAGGATTTTCTAGTTACTTTTGTTTGATTAGAGAAGGCACAGCACAAAATCAATTGATGAAGTCCATTAACGGCTTCACCCCCATCAAGGTACAAAAAAAAAAAATCCACATCCTTCGTCTCTCCCATTCAGTACTATTAAATTGGAAATGAAAGGCTGAAAACCTGCAGCATTTCAATGTTCACAGAAATATAGGCAAAGCCCCTTTCTAATGGCATTTTCTGCACTCTGGAGATGAGTTTTGTGTTCCAACTCGCTCATGCCTTTTGACAGAAGTCAAAGCAAAGAACTTGTAGAATTTGGATTACGCCAACCAAAATCATCCCTGGCAATGCCACTGCCCCACAAATTGAATCGGGCTCGTGTAGGAGGTTCTTTCTTCAGCCACCAGATTTTGCAAAGGAGGAGGTGACACGGCATGGCCCATCCCAAGCTCACTTGTCGCTATAATAACGCTTTGGAGACACACTCAGCTTTTTAGCACAGTATCTCCAAGCTTTTCAGACACTTACAGCGGGTCTAAAGGCAAGGAAGAATCAGCAATTTGTCCAACATCATATGGCAAGAGTGCAGCAGAGGCAGGATACAGAAGCCAAGCCTTCCGATGCTCTGCTCCATTATTCCCAGCACTTTTGTGATCTGTGTAAGCAATTCTTTCATCCTCCTCTGATTTTTTTCAGGTCAAGTTACTCTGCTATCAGCGCAGTGCTTAATTTCAAACTTGACCTTATTTTATTTAAAAAAAAAAAAGCTTTGCTCTAAAAATGCATTTGATGGGAATTTTAAGACCAAAAGAAGATGCAAAGGAAAGAAACCATACAGTTCTGTTTTGATCTGAAAATTTGCTTACCTTCTGCTTTTCCCCAGACCAACAACTCAGAAGTGCCAATCCCAAGCCCCAGCCCACCCCAACCCCAACACCTTCCCTTTGCTTTATGCTACCCATTCCAATAGCTCTACCAGCAGCAGAAGCAAATACGTATTTCAGTTGGAATCTTGAGTCAGCAGTGTTTTGTTAAACATAACCATATCATATCATTATTGAAGACAATACGGCTATTGTAACTACTTCAAAACAGGAAAGAAAGGAGTGAAAGGGACACCAGTTTCATTGCATTTTTCTATAAGGCTAGATGCAAAGCAGTATAATCCAGGAAAAGAGGCAATATATCATTTGGCAAGGGATCATTTGGGCTTCCCAAATACTTCATAAGAAAAGGAAATGCTATCAGAACTAGCGCCTGATTCCCAATCTTCTGTAAAAGCAATAAAAATCTAACATCTGGGCTGGTTGTGTGCTGGGTGACATTGTGTAACATGGGAACAGCACCAAAACTAATCAACAAAATTATCTCCCTGTAAATCACTGCAGTCCAATGACAAATCTTTTATGAATTCTGTAGCTTTTCCCATTTTTCCCTGCTGCCTAGGTTGAATAAAAGACACGCATCTTCGTAATCTAAAGACTGTTCTATCGGCTGGGGGGAGAAAAACCTTCCCCCAGCAGCAACAATCTACCCAAGCGTCCCAACGCAGCACTACATTTTCATATGCAAATAACACAAATAACTCTTCCAAGGGGCTGGGGAAGGTGCTACACACTGGAAGGTGCTTTTCTCTGCCAGGAAAGCCAAGCTTTGTGTGCATGACCTCTTTTGTTTCCACTTGCTTCTTAGAATCATAGAATCCTTACTGTTGGGAGGGACGTTTAAAGGTCATCTGGTCCAACTCCCACAGCCTCAAATTCAGACTATTGCAGTGAGGAGGGAAAGAGAGAAAAGCAATTTCCCCCAACTCTGACCCCAAAAAGAGCACCTTTCCTCTACACCCTCATTTGGGGAGTTTTGCTGCCAGTGCTGCACACACTGCTTGAAGCTAACTCAGGAAGACAGCTCAAGGACTTCCAGAGCCACAATCTGCAGGGAAGAGGCTTTGGTGGGATGAGGGGGAACACACCGCTTGCTGCTGCTGCTGCTCTGATTCCACATCATTTTCTGTCATTGCTGCCACTGTGACTTTCTATAGAGGACGGGCACAAACGCAGAGGGACTCTGCAAGAAGAGCTCCACAAACGACATGAGCTGTAAGAAATCTGCCTTTCAATCAAAGTAGTCCGAACACCTAAATAATAAAATCTCCTCTCAACGTGATGTGATCAAAAATGACAGAAAAGAAATAAAGGGGGAAGGAGAAAAAAAAAATAAAGAAAAATAGGTTGTCCTGGCAACTGGCATACCTTTCCAGCACTCTGGCATTATTGGATGAAATAAAACAAATGTTTTCTAATTAAATTCATAAAGAGTGGCATATATCAGAGTGTGACCACTTAACGTTATGTTGTAGAAATTGTTATTTCTTGCAACTGGAAGATTTCATAATGGGCTGGCTTTGATCTAAATGAAATACTTAAATCCTCTTTTCATTGAGCAGTGGGGTTTGTTCTGTTGTTTGTGTTTTTGTGTTTTTTTTTAATGATAGCAGCAGAAATCATAAATAAAACTTAAATTGGTCCCTCAGATAAAGGAGGCAAGGCCACGGAAAGCCTCTCGCGAGCAATGATTTAATTCCCTTGGAATCAACCCAAGTGAGATGAAATCACATCCACCAAACCCAAACCCGGACCTCATTGAGAACATCAGCGTTTCGACCTGGTTTGACAGCCCAGGGACTTCATGCCAGCAAACCAACTGGCAACCAACCTGCAGTCCTGCCCCGCACACCCTATCCAAGGTCAGGACTGCAACGACAGCCTTGGAGAGGGGCTGCCAGATTCAATAAATCCTCCTCACTCCTGACTGCTCTTCTTCAAAGCAAGCAATGGAGCGGTGGGAGCTGTGCACACAACGCTGTGCTGGCTGGTGTGTTTTTCTCTGGAAATTTTGGAATTCCAGAAAGAAAGAAGAGTAAGAAGAGTCCAGTTGGGTTACCCAGCTGTGAAGAAGCAGAAATCTTAAGCAGATGGATTAGGATGCTCTGCACAGGCATCCCAAGATGGTCAACCTGCAGCTGGGATCATTGCACCCGAGAGGCAGCTGCTGCGGAGAGCAAGAATGGCTTCGGCACATCTCTTCGGCTTTGAACTCCGGGACCTCTTGAGATAAACAGTCTAAATTAAGCAGCAAAACATTCCAGGCTCCCTAGCAAAGCCATCCATTTCAGAGGAGCCCTTGGAAGGCAAAGCATCTACTGGAGACGAGCACGGGACTTCAAAACATTTTTTGGTGACTCCAAGTGGCCTTCCACAGATTTAAACACAAGATGACCGGCCTGCTCCAAAACTCAGCTTTCTTAGGAAAAGCAAACAGCTCCTCTGAGTGCTTCTAATCTAAATACATCTATTTAGATCACTATACATACTGTACTGGAAGTGCTGAAAGAGAGCAAAGGCCAGAAGGCAGGCATTTGATGAAATATTTATCATTCCAAAACAACTAAAAACAACAACAAAAAAAGGATTTTTTTTTTCCCCCCCAAAGGCTTCTTTGCAACGTGTAGTTCTGAGAGAGAACACTGGAACAACAGAAATATATCTATGAGATATAATGAACTGGGAGGAGAGGGAGGCAGGCAGACCTCACCCCTTCCTTATGGACACACTGCTATCATTTCCTGCATTGACGTGTGAAAACACTGGTGATGGGGAGGATATCATTCACGTGCTGCAGCCAACAGCTCCTGCAAGGCAATGGGTGGGGAGATCATCTCTCTTCTGTCCGCAGTATTCAGTAGGAACGTGGGAGCAGATGGGATGGCTCCAACATCAGCCAAACAGCTGCTTAATGATGAGCTGAGATTTTTCAGTACTGGAGGAACTCCATCCCGAGAAGTCACTGCCAGCAGAGATGGGAGAGTGGGATGTGGGGAACCACCTGGAGCGCGTCGGGTGCAGAGGCACCAAACAGCCTCCAGCAGAAAGGAAGCAAAAAGGAGCAAGGGGAAGCGTTTCACCTACAGCTCCTTCTCCGCGGTTCTCCTAGATGCAAACAGCCTATTGCATATTGCAGCACAAGGCAGCTACATGAGCGCTGCTCAAAGTGCATTAGATTTGCACCACTATTATATTTCCTGAACTGGAAAGAGGCAATAAGCAGCACACAGAGCACATCTTTTCCCAGGGGGTAGTTTTGTCCCCATGCCCATTCTTCCCCAATCATGTCTTTGCACGCCACTGAGGTAAAACAACTCTTCCCTCTGTCATTGGTGGGAATCTGGGCAGACACAATGGCTAACTCAATTAGCTGAACCCCACTTCACTTGCCAATCACTTGGTGGGCTGCATTTATTTAATTTTCCTTTCCCTGCATCATGGTAATTTCATGCTGCCAAGAGCCTTCCTCCTCTTTCAGATAAAAAAAAAATATCAACAGCAACATCCTGTATTACAACACATCCAATTTATTTATGATCTCTCGAAGACTCAATTAGCTTCAGTTTACTCATCTGTGAGATGGGTACAGGATCTCATATCTACTTCAGAGCTACCATCAACCGCAAGATAAATTATTCATCATTTTACAAGGTATCATTAGCCATGCTCTTTCATACCTCGGAATACACGCACATGGAAAGCTTTAGATGATCGTCATTAACGCTTGATAGCTTTCATCCCAGTGATAGCAATCCTGGGAGAAACACCCTCAGCTATTCTCATTTTATTAAGGAGCCAAAGTCTGACCGTGGAACGAGGATTTGGGAGTCCTCAGTGCTGCCTCCCTCCCCTGGTGGACTCTGGCCTTCTCTTGCCTCGCTTCTTCCACCTCAATCACAGAGCTTTGATTTACTCACACCTACAAAGCGCTACCAACAAAAAATATCACTGTACAAGAGGTGCCACGAGAGGGGAAAAATATCATCATGCCCAAAGCCCGTGATGAGAGGTGACTTGGCTTTAACAGATTAGTCAATACCGCCTGGTGAAAAATAGACCTTCTGATGGATTTTGGTGTCTGCTCTGCCTTGAATAGCAAAAGCACTTAAGTGCTTACGCACACTGCTTCTCCCTTTGTTGACAATTTACAGCCAGGGCTAGTGGCTGGGAGATAGCTGGCACAAGGAGATAAACTGCCAGGCCTCACAGATACTAATCATCCATTATACGCCTTGCCATTGCTTGCCAATGAGACAGTGCTGAGACAGAGGAGATTTTGGTCACATTGCATTCATGACATAACTCAAAGAAAAAAAACACCTTTTTTTTTTTCTTTTCTTTTGGGTGGTTGTTACCGACATTATTGTATCTTCTCAATTGCTCCACTCTTGTTCCTGCTGAAAAACAGCTTTTAGATGAAAGGAAATCCACTGGCCAGACCAACCGTAGCAAGCAGTGCCACGCTGACTCGGCGGACAGCCTCGGTTCAGGGCTGCCATTAGCACTGTGGTCTCATAATGAATTTGTGTTGCATAACGAGCTCATGGCGCCAGGCAGCACCGGCCACTCCGGCAGCTAGAGCAGACACGGAGGCACACTTCCCATTAACGAAATGCACCTCTTTTACCATCCTTACCAGAATATTGGTACTAAACAAGAATGCAAATGTGTTTTTCTTGCCTCTTTCTCTTTTTATCACACACCATTTGCACAGGGACAGGGATGCCCAAGTATGAGTCCCAGAGTGGATAACTGACCCTATGACAGGCAGTGGGGCCACTGCCATCCATGCCGACATCCACAGACCTAACTTGGATCAAAGCTCCCAAATTGACGCACTTTGTAATGGCAGAAAAATAAGTGAAAAAACAAAGATGAGCAACTTCTGTGCATCTCGGATGGGCGATGGGAGCAGAGTGCGGACCTTGTCCTGAAGTGCCTCTAAGCCCTCCTGCTTCCAGCCAGAAAATTCACTGTGAGCACTGCACACTTTGGGCTGTTTGCCACCCATCAGCCACACTCATAGCACTGCTCACAGCCCCAGCTAAGCACACCCTTTGCAAAAACACACGGCTGCAAACTAATTACCTTACGGTAATTATCTGACAGCTCCCACATTCTGCCACTGGGCTGAACACAAAGAACCTGGGGAGAAATTCACCAATTTCCCAGGTTCTGCCTCCAGAACTGGCACCAGCTGCTGCAGCACTGAACCCAATAGTGATGCAGAGGAAGCTGCAAGCACCAGTATGTGGGAAGCAAAGGTCATGTTTGCAGCAGTGTTCAGCTTTGGATGGAAAGCAAGCAGAGAGAAGGGGATCACGTCTGGGATTTTGGGTAAATGTTAAACTCTTTGTTTAAAAAAGAAAAGAAAAAAGGAAAAAGAGAAGTTTCCAAACTTGCAGGAGGCGCAAGGTGGGACGGCTGGTTTATGGTGTGAATCAGCCGACACAGTGAGCAGCACTATCTGCACATCCATGGCGGGGGACAGAGCCAGTGGGGTACCGGTGACATCCGTTGCCATGGGAACACTATTACCAGGAAACTCAAGGCTCAAGGTGGAGAGGAAACCCCAGAGATTCATTAGCAACAGGTTCCCATGGTAACGGCTCCAAACTCATTAATAATTCTCCCTTCCCCCTCCAAAAAAAAAAAAAAAAAAAAAAAGACAACAACTTTTGGTGTGTGGGTGTGTAAACCCCCGGGGAGGGCTGAGCCGATGGAGGATGCGCACACGCATGGCACCGCGCCGCCCCCCACCACCCACCCCCAGGATCTGCCATTTTAACCCTTGATATAAAATAACAGCACGCGGTGAGGGTGGACAAACCCCCTCTGCAGAGCAGCACCATGCTACAGGGGTACGTCATGCTGGAGAAGGCAAAGTTAAAAGGCTTCTCCATTGAGGTGGAGACCAAACAGTTCTGGGGTGGGCTGAGAGCAGACATTTCTCCCTCCTGCTCCACCCCCACAGGTTCCCCCTTCCTCTGCCATGGCCGAGGGAGTTTTCTCCCTCTTGCTTTCCGCTTCCTAAATCTGCTCACAGAAAATATTGGTACATTCAGAGTGAGACCAAAACTCCAGCACTGTCCCCTCCCTCTCGACTTTCTCCATGCAAAGTGGGCAGCGATGGGCAGGGACACCCCAGTGGTGTACAGGGACACATCAGTAACGGGCTGGGACACCCCAGCATTGGGCAGGGACACCCCAATGATGGGCAGGGACACCCCAGCTCATACGGCATCACGGGAGATCACACGCAGAGGCGCTGTGGAGACATGGCAGCATCGGTCTGATTGGAAGGAGACAGGAAGGAGATGCAAGCACTAAGAGGGCTTAGAGAGCAACCTAGGAAACCTCTGCATTCTCTGCTGTAACAGCAAATTTGCTGCAGACGAGGAAACATCTGTAGCATAATGCAAGCTCTGCAAAGCTTTGCAAAGTGTTTTTGGAGGAGGTGGTGGAACGGGATGTTCTGCATGGCAGTGCTCTGTGCTTTGCACTGAGCTGGGCGCTGGGCAGGCATGGGCACACAGCGCTCCCACTGCCTGGCACAGAGCTGGGGAAGGGGAGCAGGAATTATCAGGAGCAAAAACAACACCTGTGGCAGTACCAGCAGGACACACACTACAGATCAACATAGAAGAATCCCTGCTTGTTTGTTTGTTTGCAACAAACATTCCCTTTCCAGATGAGTTGAGGTTTTCCTCATTTACACAGAACCATTCAGGTTGGAAAAGCCCTCTCAGATCACCAACCCCGACCCATCCCCACCTTGCCCACTGACCAGGACCCTCAACGTAAGTTCTTGAACACCTCCAGGGACAGTGATTTCCCCACACCCTGGGCAGCAGTGCCAGTGCCTGACCACTCTTTCAGAGAAGAAACGTTTCCTAATATCCAAACTGAGCCTCCCCTCACACAACTTGAGGCCATCACCTCTTGTCCTATCACATTTGAAGTTCCAGGGAGAAACGTGGCTTCAGGGACAGCAATATTTGATCCCTAAAGCATTCTTTTATTCCAAGATACCACCACCACGCATCTTTCAAATCCCAACACGTTCCCCAAACCATGTACAGACTCCAACGCATAGAGCTTGTGCTGAACTCAAACACAGTGGATCAAGGAGGTTGAAAAGCATTTCCTCAGCTTTCCTTTGCTGTTATTCTGCTGTTGTTCTGCATGCCTTCTCAACAAGGGAGCTCTAGTATTTCAAAAACTGTCCAAAAAGCACAGGACAAAGCAGAGCTAACCTCAAACCTTCTCCTTTTATTTTTATTTACAGATCCTGCTGAGGTTGCTCACAGGACCATTAGGGAGCGTTCATAGTATGAAGTGCTCTGGAGCACCTCTATAACAACCACTATTCCTTTCAAAGGCAAATAATACTGAATTAACCGTATTAATAGTATAATAACTAAACAAGCCTGGGGGAAGAATGTATGGCTTCTACTTTTTCATGTTTGTTTGCTTTGTGTAAATGAGACAATCTCTTACGATAAACTATTATGAATATCAAACAAATCAAGCTGTCTCTATGGTTTTTATCCTCTGCAGTTACAATAAAAAAAGTCTCAGCAATGTTAACCCAATACCTTTCACGTGCAAATATTACATCCCAGCCTACTGCTGTCAGACTTTCAAGAGAAGCTTCATTTCCTATGCCTCCAGCCTAATCTCTCATTTAGATGTTAAATAGTAACACTGACATCTTGGGTGAAAGAACCTCCCACTTCAGAGAAGCTGTCAGATAGTATGGATTAACACATTTGGGAACTCTACACAATACATGAATTAAAAAGAGTTCTGTTTATGAGGACAGCAGAATGAGCTCACCAAGTCAGACTGCTGGTACGAGTCAGAAAACTCATTAAATCAATAAGAACTCAGGTTCACTGCTGTTTCTCTCCGCTCGTTAACATAAGGATGACGCTTCCACACCTTTCCACTCACAGCATCACCTCTGGATAAGGGGACTCTTTGGGAATCACTGTGCAGCACCAGCAATGAACATTAACACAGACCTGTTACGAAGTTGCTAAGTTTCAATAGAACTGAATCTTCCAATTCTCCAAACAGCAACAAATGTAAGTAAATGAGCTGAACAATAGGATGTTCATAATGCAGAAGTACCCCTGAGCCCCAGACAGAGCGGGATCCCATCATGCTCAGTATGGCACAAACATGCTATGAGGACAGCCCTGCTCCCACTGAGCTCCCAGTCTAGGATTGTTCTTTCAATTTTAATAAGCCAAGCCCCAGACACCTCATAACCTGGCATCTTAACTGTTTTCCCATGTAGCAATTAAGCGACAACAGCAAGAAGCAACTTCAGTGCTTCTCTTTATTACAATTGCTTAGGCTGCTGTTAAAGTTCATCGTAACATGGGGGCTGAAAAGAGAGAGATAGCAGTCAGAAAATTAATAAACTGCCAAAAAGAAAGCCTTCATCTGAATACGTTCTGAAATGGGACTTCCTTTTAATTCTGGCTGAATAGGACAGAGCCTTTTTCCCATCACGTGATGGGTCAAAAATACATATACTTGTTAGAACGCACTTGGATCGAAGGAGCAAAGGTCAGGGAAAATGCTTTCATTATTCACCATAATAAGACTGTAAGACTTGGAAAGAAATATTAATAGTGCTCAAGAGGGAATTGCTTGGCTCGCTGCGGTGGACTCCACAGGACCAGCATGAAGACGATGGCACTGGAGAAAGTTCCAGTCTGATGCTGCAGTTCTGAGGAGAGAAGGCAACCCGATGACTTCCTTGTGATTGAAGCTGTGTGCACATTTCTGGCTGCACTCAGCCCCCATCCCACTGCAAGGCACGGAACATCCTGCGTGACTTGGCCACAGAAACTCAAACCCATCTTCTTGCAGCAGGGATGAGCAGGTTCCCACAGAACAGCACTGCATATGGATGATCTACCCTGGTTTTGAGGTAGCTGCCTCGTTTGCTGCTCAGGGATGTAATAACCAGGCCTGCAATTCCTTCAGTGCCAGCCAACATAGAATCACAGAATGGTTTAGGTTGAAAGGGACCTTTAAGATCATCTAGTGCCAAACCCCCCTCTACTATAAGCAGAGACACCTCCCTCTAGACCAGGTTGCTCAAAGCCCTATCCAGCCGGGCCCTGAATGCTTCCAGGGAGGGTGCATCCACAACATTGCTAGCCAACCTGTTCCAGTGTCTCACCACCCTCACAGTAAAGATGGCAGAATCGAGTATGCAAAATTGCTGAGAGCTTGTTAAAGCTCACGTGCATGCACATTTATGGGGTGAAATTCTTCTGAAATAAGAGAAAAAGCATCTGCTCAGTGTCCATACATGTGAAGTTGGGTCAGCTGCTGAAGATGCACCTCTGGGAGGACTCAGGTGTGCATTCTGCAACAGCCGTAACTTGGGGGGGATGTCCCAAGGTCTGCACGCCATCAGGAGCACTGCATCTATAAAACGCACTTAGCATCTCACTGCTGTTTAAACTTAGGGATGGGATGCTGATGGGACAGAAGCTGAAGGCGGCGAGGTTAAAGCCTCCTGAAACATCTCTGTCATAAAGCATTGCTTTGCACAAAAAACCCCGTAACGCTGGCCGTCTGATGAAACCCAAGCTTAACAACAGTCATCTCCCCCCAGGGACCAGTGCCTGATGATGCTCCTGGCTTCAAATGCTTCGGGGATGACATTACCACCCGGCAGATGCCCAAACCATGCAAACACGAAACATCCCCACTATCACGCACCCTGAACACAAGAGAGGGGACCGTCCCTCTCTTTTGTCACACCTACCCACAAGCAGTGTCATCTCTCTGGACTCGAGGGCAGAAATGTACTGGGAAGGATGGCAGCAGAATGCGAAACGCTCCTATCAATGGAGTCACCACATCTCTCAGCTGTGGAGTGCTGTTGAGGCACACAATAAATACCACCCACAGGAATGTGCTCTTCAAAAAAATAAAAAAATAAATAAAAAAAATGAGGTACAGAATTACAAGTTGTTTTTAGAAACGCCTATAGCTTTAACCTAAATAATTATACTAGTTGTGGGGCTTAATTAGCTTAACAAGCGGAATTAAAAACAACTTACACAGAGCAGGATTAGAGTAAAGATGTTAAATGCTGCTTGTTTTGTCCTATTAAATGCTGCTGTTGGGTTAATGTAGGTCTTTAGAAATGTAATGCTATCATGGCTTTGAAAAGCAAAGCTTTCCAGGGAACTGATTAGTTTAATGTATACGACCCAAACAGCACAGGGGAAAGGATGTCACCTTGGACGGGTTGGTTCCATCATTCCAGTGCCTCTCACCACAGCCCAATCTCACTTTAAATAAGCAGGCTTCATAGAGAAGAAAAAGCTCGGTATCTTAAGCCTTTGTACAGAGCAGTGATTCCTTTCCTCAAGGACAGCATTTTATCTGCTGCATAATGAGATGAAGAAATCCCATCAGACTAAAACAAGAGTTAAAAGCGCTGTGCAGACTGCTCCGGGTTCCCTCAAAAAATGAAAGAAAATAAATTAAAGGAAAAAAAAAAAAAAATCACCGGATCTCTCCAGTGTGGCTCCAGGAGATGGTTTCATCTTTCAGCACACAGAACGCTGCAGGCCTCTTTCAGCTTATAAATGGCCCAAAACCATAAGGAGAGCCACGTCCCCTCTGAGCGCTCACACATCTCACTTCATTAAGGATCTGTGCAGGGAAGTTTTCAGAGCACCAAAACAACAGGAGGTAGAATGCAGGGAGGGAGGAGCTGATGCCTCCTGTGCACTGCAGGGAAGGACGGTCCACCAAACTGCACTGCCCGTAGGATTGCTTTAGATGTGAAGAAACCCAAATATTCTCACTTCCCTCTAACTTTAAGCAGAGCCATGAATGTGTGCCAAGAGCTCAGTCCAGCAGCTGGCTGCACAAGGGAGCAAACCCAAACCAGAGATCAGACAGAAGTGGGTTATGAGCAGCTCGACTTCACATTTCTATGGTAACTGAAATAATGGCACCATGAGCCTAAAGCTCCCCAGCCTGAGCCCCTGGGGCATTGAGCTCAAGGCCCAGCTTTCAGTAGCCCTGAATGACTGACTGTAAGTCATAGGATCACAGAATGGCTTGCGTTGGAGGGAACCTCAAAGGTCACCCAGTTCCAACCCCTGCCATGGGCAGAGCTGCCACCCACCAGATCAGGCTGCCCAGGGCCAATCCAGCCTGGCCTTGAATGTCTCCAGACATGGGGCATCCACAGCCTCTCTGGGCAAACAGCTCCTGTGGCCAACAAGGTGCTCCACAGCCCTGCACAATCCCAAATAGACACCAAGCGATTCCCTCCCAGCTTGTGAAGCTGGCACAAACCCATCCTGCAAGGTCACCGCGTGTCCTCCCTGCGGCAGCATGGCACGGCTCAGCCCAAGGCAGGTGCAAACCCCATAGTGAAAACTGCTTATCTGTGTAAAGTACTGCTCCTCCCTCCACCTTTCTGCTGATCACAGTCACCGTGGATTTTCAGTGGCTGAATGTGGCCCAGCAAAGGGAACAGCACCGCGTGAACTTGCTGCAAGCACAGCTTCTCTTCTGCTGCAAAACCCAACAAATTCAGGTGCAGACATTCTCCATTCTAGGATCTGCCCGGGGAATTTGTATGCAGGAGCAAAAATGCACCAGGACACAAAAAAAATCATCAAAAATCCTCAGAAGTGTCAAAAGTTGCACATTTTGCTCAAGCCACGATTCTGAGCCCCAAAGCTTATTGGTGTCCTTCCCCTGTTGATAAATTATTTGGCCTAAAGAAAGTGTTTCTCTGGCCTCGTCTTTCTTTCATCCTTTACACCACTACAGCTGCATCAGTGCTCCCACTCACTGAAACAACTTGGCTTTCATAAAGCAAACAAACGTTTGGATCAATGTGCTGAAAAAAATGCAAGCTGAGAAACTGTAGATGTAACAGTAGGGATTTGTTTGTTTGTTTTTAAATCAACAATTGGACTGCACAGCTCACCAGGGCTGGGAGATGGAGTGCAGGTCCCAGAGGTTGGCCAACGTCCGCCATGCAAACCACAAGACAGCCAAGGAAAACCAATGGCACGCCATGCTGCTGCTGGAAGCACCTTCACCAAAAGGGAAATGCAAGATGCTGACAGCATGATTGGGTCTGGACTGGGCTTCCCTGCTGACCTCAAGGCACTGGCTGCTCCCCTGGATTTGATTACTGTTCCTCACTAGGCCAGGGCAATGGGATGCTGCTCCCATTGCGCTGCCTTGGCTCAGCCCCATGTCATCACAGCCATGCAGAGATGTGCCTATATCCAGCCCTGTATCATGGTTCCATGTGCGCAAAAGTCCAAATATGAGTTCCATTCTACCAAGGCAAGACAAAATGCCCTAAAGCTAAAGCTACTCAGCAGGACCCTAATCAGGTCCATCACCCCCCTATGGAAACCCTACACACTTTTTCCCTCAAATTCTTTAGGTTTCTCCAGAGCATTCAGCTCATGCAGGAGGATCTGCTCCATCTCAAGGATGGAGGTGCTCCTGGAGCTGTTCAAGAGCCCTGGAGATGTGGCACTGAGGGACACGGTGGGGATGGGTTGGAGTTGGATTTTGGGATCCTAAAGGTCTTTTCCAACCATAATGACTCTATGGAGGAGAAGGTGAGAAGGCTCAGCCCACAGTAGTGCCCACACTACTGTATTTCACACCCCACAGCACTACCCAGCACTAAATACAGCTACAAAGTTAGCAATAAAAATAACAGCACAGAGAGGCAAAGTAAGAGTTATAAGGAAGGAGAAAAAGTGATGCTTTCAGCTGAGATTTAAAGCGAGCAGCTGAGTCAATGAGGCAGAGAGGGAGTGGAGGGAAACGCCGCGGTGCAATAACTGCTTGTCCTCAGCCACGGAAGGGAAAGATGAACAAATTGCCTCCAAATTGCCCTCCTTAATTTTACAGCCTGCTGCACATCCCTCACCCGCCTGGCTGCTCAGCTCGGCTGCCTGCCCCATGCAGACGGACAGATCCCCTCCTCATCACACTGAGCTCCATGTAGCACCTGCACACACACCTCCCAACCCCAATTTCCCACACTTTGCAGCAATATACATCCCTTTGCTATTAATTTGCTCTCCCAGTGCTCTTATTATTTAAGCTCTGCATTACTTAACTCTCCAACGTGTTTTGAGACACATAGTTTGCAGAAAAGGCACTATGCAAAATAAAATTGTATCTTCTCTTCTAATTTGTTTCAGGGGCTAATTACCAGTTTTATTGGGTTTTTGAATACGATCGTGCGTTGCATATTATGTACGGCACAGCTGCATACCATAAGTGATCCTCTGTGCATTACAAGTTTTGAAAACAGTAAAGGAAAGGGAAATAATAGATGGTCATTAGGCTTTACATAGGTTCCATTTCTCAAAGTGATGGGTTTTTTTTGTTTTAGAGTCAATACAGAGCTTTTTCTCACAGCCAAGGAACCATAGGATGGTTTGAGTAGGAAGGGACCTCTAAAAGCCATCTGGTCCAACTCCCTGCAGTGAGCAGGGACACCCACAGCTCCATCAGCGCTCAGAGTCCGTCCCTCTCATAGTCCTGAAGCCACAATCACAATGAACTGAGCTAAGCCTAAAGAGACCATTACTGGGACTATAATGCTAATGTCTTAAACACATATAGAGTAAGCCCTTGTGATGGGCTGCTATGGACGGTGGCTCTGCATAGAACCAAACTGGGTGGCCTATGTCCTTGCCCCACAGACCCAACCTGGAGTGCTAAACCTGGAATCAGTTTCAGCACAGCTCTACACCAAGTTTTTGAAAGGGTGAAGATGCAGGGATGTGTGGTTTTATTGGTAAAAGCAGGAAGAAAATCCTTTTTTTTTTTTTGTAAAAAAAAAATGGCATGACATTTCCCTCAGCAAAAGGTGAAAAATCAGTTTTGTCGAAAAAAATGAGGAAAAAAAGAAAAAGTAGCGTTCGTGAAAAGACTCACTTGAGGAGCAAGGGGAGGTAAAGGCCTTTTCAGCAGGCAGAAAGAATAATGAAACAATTCCCTGTGGTGAGAAGAGCAGTGATGGGCACAGGAGGAGGGCAGGGCGAGGGCAGCGCTGGGACCCCCACAGCAGCAAGCAGCTCCCTCCTGGCACTGCCCTACCACCATGAGATCAGCTTGAAAGGCTGAAGACAACAAAACCCATCCAGAGAGCATGTGCCATGGCAGGAAAGCTCCCTGGAGCTGGGTTGGTGGCTGCCTGGCACATGGAGTACTGGGGATGGAGCTCATCCATCCCACTGGCAGTCACCACCCATGCCTGCCTCCCTCCCATCAATGGCCTCGTGCTGGTTGGGAAGCAAAGGGCAGAGATTTGTTTTTACAACCCAGGTAGCATTCCTTTTTCAGGGATAAATAAAAAGAGTCAGCAAAACAAGCTTGCATGTAAAAATCACAACCTGTATCCCCTGAGCAGAAGGGTGCCAGAGAGTAGGTAGCCTGCAAGTGACCCAAACTCACATACGGGTTGGCACCAGGCCCAGTGTCAGCAAAGGACAGCCTCTGAGCTCAGCACTGATAGAAATAACCATAAGTGAAGGAAAAAAAATCCCATCAGAAGCCCTGTGGTGGCACCAGGTCCCCATTCCTGCTGCTTTCCATGGCCCCTAGCTGCAGGTGCTTGGGCTGCAGACTTGGGAACTGCCAAAACTCAGCAACACACGTGGTTTCAGGGCAGGGAGCTCCTGCCAGGGCTGTCCTGCAGCTCATCATCCCCCGCAAGGGGCCCGGCCCCGTGACAGCTCACCCAGACATACACCATATTCCTGGCAGGATTTATAGCTGACACCACAGCACTCGGCTTGGATGCTAATTCCAGTTAAATTCCCGTGACGGATGAAGCACGAGCTCCCCATGCCCTCCCTGGCTCTCACCCTTGCCAACCTTAGCATTGCTGAGGGGATATTAATGATCACAGCCAACCCTGCTGCAATGGAGAGGGGACTCATGCCCAAAACCTCTCCCTACAAACATTGCCCACTTGTGCACCACCACGACCTCTCCGACCATTCACCCCTTTAACACAGAGAACCACAGAGTCAGTAAGGTTGGAAAAGACCTCTCAGATCACCATGTCCAACTCCAACCCATCACCACCGACCACGTCCCTCAGTGCCAAATCTCCACAGCTCTTGAACACCTCCAGGGACGATGACTCCACCATTTCCCCAGGCAGCCTGTACTGATGCACCACCATTCTGACACAGAATCAATGTTTCCTAAAATCCAACCTTTATCTACTCCTCCTGTCTCAGGTTTTAACCATGCAACAAGTTTTAACCCCTAACACTATGGTTTATGTTTGGTTCACCCTGCGGATCAACCTCCGAAGACCAAACTACAAAACAGTGACCGTGACCAACCACAAACCAGCCCCAGGAGCACCTGAAACCACACACCTCAGTTGAGGGAATCCTGCACCAACGTGCAAGAGAGGAGGAGCAGGGGCTGGGTGAGAGCTGCTCACGCCATGGGGTCATGCTGTAAGATGTAGGCGCATCTCCTCCTCCATGTAGCCCAAAGTAATTCAGCCAGGTCAGGGACAGCCTTTGCAAGCATGAGCCATACCCAGTGGGGACCCAAACATCCAAGTGCACAGCTTGGACCATGTCATGATGACATCTTTTCCCTCCAGCCTTGACTTCCCAAGTTTGTTGCAGACAGGTGTCAGGAGGCGTGAGGACTCCTAAGCAAACTGACGCTGTCTGGCTGCTGTAACCAAGGGCACTGCAATGCAATTACATGGTGTCTAACAACAAGCATTTTCTTCCCTCGTGGAGCTCCTAAAATTACCAATTTCATGGTTGATTTTGCTCCCTGCTCATTTCTGTCTGTAACTCGCATCCCCCACATTTCCTGGCTCCCCGTGTGTCGCAGCGGGGATGGGCTCATGGAGCTGCCTGGAGCCTAGTGACAGGGATGTGTCACCAGTTTGTATCTGTCCTGGTGCTTGAGTCATTTTCAAGTGCACTGGAGATGCCAACATCACACGTGCATGGGGACAGGGTATGCAGACCTGGTGCTGCGGCAAAGCACAAAGTCATTGACTGCAGGCACAGTGCCCAAAGGCACTGGGCATCCCTGTGCACGCTGTCACCTACAACACAACCAGCCCCGTAACTAGGCCCTGTCGCTTCCCAAATGCTCTTTGCAGTCCTTAAAGCCCCCATTTTCCTCCAAATCACAGTTTTACACAAAACTCTTTTCCATGCAGGGTGCGTTTTAGCTTGAGGGAAGAAGATGAGTACTGCACGAAGCTCCTAACCTGCCATGCAGTTATTGGGTTAAGGTTTTCCTCTCTAACCCAATCCCTGTGGGCCTGAGAGGCATTTTACATCCCTTTAGCAACACACTGACGAATTTGCATGGTTGCATTTCCACACACAAGAAGGTCCCTCCATGCTGCTGCCTGCCTATAAAATGCTCCGCCCATCCCATCCCTTCACAGAATGGTGAGGTTTTACCCTACTGCACTTTTCTTGCCACACTCACCCCTTTGCATTAACCTCTTCAAACATCACACAAGTATCCTGACCTTACAGCACAGCCTGGAGCTCCACCACATACTCAGGACACCCAACCCATGTCCACCGCCTTTCACAGCTCTTCAAATGAGACATAAAAATCTAAAGTCTCGTTAATCCCAACGTCAGATATTCATTTTTGGCCAAGACTTGTGTATCTGGCTGGTGGGGAATGGGGCTGATCAGTCCCGTGCTGATTTCTCACATCAGGTTTGCTTTTATTTAACAGTATGGCTCTCTGAAGTCATACGTCTCCGGCAGCTTCAGCTTAAGGAAGCGTAGCCTGATGTTTATAGTAACAAATCTAATAATCAAATACAGTCTGGTAAATGACAAACTGTTTATTTTCCCCTCACATGAGGAATTCTTATAAAACTGCTGAAACATTCCATTTAAAAGTCATTTACATGACGATGTGCTGGGTGCTGTCATAAATCAGGAAAAGCAGCCTCATGAATAATTTCAGAGACTAAAAATAATCCCAAACAGGAATCTTGCATGTGCTTTTCGCTGAGGAACACACAAGCATAGATATGTTTTGCTTCATTAAGACAAAAGGAGACCACGATTGATGGGAATGGTGAGGCAAGTTGAGCAGCACGTGCCAAGGGTTAGATGTGTTTGGCTTTTGGTGTGATGGGGTCATGGCACACTTGGGGCTGCCTGCTGTTTTGCAGAAGCACTCTCCCTTCTTTCCTTTGGGGCATCCAAACACGGGGCCCAGCCAAGCCTTCAGGGGACAGGCACACACTGGGGAATACACGCAATGCTCCGACCTCCATCCATGCCTGCACCACCAGAAATTTGTCTATGTCCTGTCTTTGGCAGCAGGCAGGAGCAAAGAAGCAGAGAAAAAAGAATATAAAATCCAAATGAAAGTGAAATGATAAGATCCAAGACTAAAGAAACACCAAATTCCTGTCGTAAGCTGATAATAAGTAAAATTGGAGCAAGCAACAGCACCAGAGACATCCAGTCTGCATGAGAGCAGAGGTTCTGACTGCACTCCAGCCCCATCCATGTCCAGCAACAGCCCAAGGGACACATTCTGCTCCATGTTGTGCTCATGATGATCAACAGCTATTCGTGTTACAGCAGGTGTTTCCCATTAAAAACAAACAAACAAACAAGGGTATAAAAGAAAGATAAGGTCAGAAGCGGGTCCTTGTAGGCTTACTTCTCAATCTGGAAGCCCCTTCAGTCTGAAGCCCTCATCTGCAGGAGAACTGAAGCCTTGAAATACTTCACTTGAAATAATTCATACGCTTCCAAGAAAAAAAAAGAAAAAAAGAAAAAAAAAAGCAGTTCTTTCCCACTCTGTTTTAACCTGAAATGTGTCAGCAGGGAAAGCCAGCTGAAACCCTGCATGCTTCCCAGATGGGCAGTGAGGTCATCGGTGGACGTCCGCCCATGTCAGACTTTGAATCCCAATTTGCTCCCTACACGTCATCGGTGTTTGAAACCTCCCTGCGTGCTGGAGCACCCCTTCTGCAGCGGAGGTTTGACATCTAGTGGACAGATGGCTCCCATGAAGCTGTCACCGTGCAGGCAGGGGACATAAGTGTGAAGTCACCTCCCCGCTGGATGAGACTCAAAGAGCAGGGGCTCACCAGCCCCCATAGACAACCACACGACAGCTGGGGTGTTCCTGCAGCCAAAGGACACCGGGCAGCATCAAGATCAGGGAGAGGTTACCCAGGCCCAGTGCTGGAGGGAGATCCAAGAGCAAAGCAGGCTCCAGGAGATGCTGGGACATGGAGAAAGCACACAAGCTGTGGTTCTCTATTTCTGAAATGCCAAAAACAAGCCAGCGTCTCCCTGCTTCACTGCTATAGGATGACCAAAACCCAAAGGGGCTGCATGGAGCCATCAGACCCACAGGCTGCCAGCTGTTGCAATGTGGGTCCAGAAGGGGCAGCTCAATAGGGTCACCCGCTCTCAGCCCTTCTAAAGGCTCCCTCCCACCTGGCAGTTGCAGCAAGGCCTGGCCTACCAGTCTCACCTTGCATAAATCAAAGCATCTGCACCCATCAGAACGGCAAACCAGACTGCCCACAGTCAGACGACTTCATTACT
The DNA here is from genome assembly GCF_016699485.2 of Gallus gallus. Lineage (NCBI taxonomy): Eukaryota > Metazoa > Chordata > Aves > Galliformes > Phasianidae > Gallus > Gallus gallus. The sequence goes on from NC_052545.1 coordinate 5,430,209, forward strand.
TAATTTAGACAATGCTGCTCAGACACAAAGCATTATCCTCCTCAACTCACCAGAGCCTCTGCAAACAATGTCTTGAGATAAATTGATCAGTTCTCACAAATTGCCATGAGATACAAACTCAAGCACCAAGGTTCAACCCCGACACCAGGATAAGAAAGAACTTTAGGCTTGAGTACTTGTGATTCGGTTCAGAAGAGGCTGAGATTTGCATAGCCACCTAGGGATTCAGTATGCCCAATTCCCATTAAAATTTATGGGCTGGAGAGGACAAGAGCTTCCACAGGAAGGCCAATTTTCGCTCAAACTTTCTTTCCAATTTACAGACTACAGCAGCTCGGGATAGAAGCTTGGACAGGCTCTGAATGAGAAAGTGAAGCTTTTGGAAGGCTCTCCAGCTCTCCACCAAGGGCGATGTGTCACAATGTACCAAAGAAAACAACACTGCGGGATGAGAGCCCAATAGATCTTGTTCTTCTTGGCAGCCCTATTAAATGCAACACAACAGTGCAACTCTTTAAGGATGCTGGTCTGGGCGTTACAATGCAGAGGGCACCTCGTGGACATCCAGTCCTCTTGCTGTGAAACAACGGGTGGTAACAGACTGCATCAAGAGCCCTCTGATGCTGCATAAAACCTGGAGAGCATCCAATGTGGGACTGGATGAGGACATACTCATAGGGCCAAACACATTCCGTGGTCTTTGAAGGAGGATAGGTCTCCCTGTTTTACAGTCTGGTGACCCAGAGCCCATCCTGACCCCAGCCTCTGACCATGTAAATAGGGAGCAGTCAACCTGGAACAAGACCTCTGTGAGATCTGCAGCAGGGAAAAATGCAAACGTCACTTCTCAAGACTTATTCACCACCGCCTGCTCCCAGACATAGCGTGATGTCAGCCTGTCGCTCCATTTTGCTGATACCTTATCCTATTTTGCACGATGTGCTTTTCTGTGTTGTGACATTGCCTCGCCTGCCAAGGACACAAAGGGGCGAGGGGGGAACTCGGCGATAAGGGAGCTCAGAGCAGGAGAGGCGAGCATCGTGGGCCAGACAGAAAGACACACAACTGTATTTGCAGAACAACAGACTCAGTTAAGTCTCCAGACATCACAAGACAATGTAATGTGGAACTGTGTTGTCTGGGGAATGCTTTAGAGGAACCCCAGCATCCAACCGTAGAGTCCCATATGTTTTGATAAGAGACTGTTAAAGGCACACTTCTATAAACACAAGTCACATTTTGTATAGATAGGGGCTGTAAATGCTACGTTAAAATACCTCAATTGCCTCAAAGCCGATTCATGCTCTGCAACTGCCAAGAAAAAAGAGAAAAAAAAAGCAAGCCCGGGATATTTCATCTATCTGAAGTTATTTATAATAAACTCTGACTGAACTGAACATAACGGGCCAAAAGAGCACAGGAAGCAGCGATGAAGGGTGGTAAAGCTCACACTGCAATCCATCACCCCCGCCGCAAAGCCAGTGTGCAAACAAGGCAATAGGTCTGGCTTACATCAGGCAGAGCCAGGAAACGCAGGGTTAAGGTCAGCTGAACTCGGTCCTTATGTGACCCCTCGACATGACAGCCAAGGACCTGTTTGCTTCAGTGTGTCCCCAAGTACGGCCATGGGGGGACACGGAGTCCCCTTCATGCACTTTCAGCTCCTCGTCGTCACAGTCCCTATTAGTGCCATTAAACTGCAGGGATGGCTCAGAGATATTTTAGCCTACCAAATTTCTCTCCAACCTGTGGAAGATCAGAGGCTGCCAAGAAGTGATGCCTCAGACGTCGCTCCCCTTTCTTGTGACGAGCTGGAGGCTTAAATCCATCCTTCAGCTGATACTGCTGTTGACATTGACCCATCCTGGAGAGCAGAGATGTGCTTTCAAATGCAGTGTTTAGAGCCAGTGACAGCTTATCAGGACAAAGTGATATGAAGCAGGCAGGGGATTGATTTTGCCTAACTGATGCCTCTTGTCTTGCTTAAGGGCAAACTCTACAGCCCTTACTAAAATGAGCAGTTGTGCTAGGTTGCAATGGGATGGTAGGAATGCACAAGTGCAATAGAGGACTATCTCTCCGTGGTGGAAGCTCCCTGTACATGGAGCCGACTGGTCTCTGATAAACAGCAACAGGAAAATATCAGAAAAGCTCACAGCAAGACAAGATTCCTGATGACCACGTAACGCCCAAAGGTTTCTATGATTTAGCTTAAATTATTCCTTTCCATCATCCCCAAGCTCTGCCTGTCCTCCTCAGGCCAACACTGGGGCAATTGAAGTTCTGGAGCATTTGGAGAGCACTGACCATATGCAGTGCACTACTTCATAAATTGATACTCACCCCTAGTACCCATTTCTTAGAAGAAGTTCTGTGCTGCTCACAGGGATATGAACTATTTCGGTGATGCTTTACAGGAGGAATTACAGCCCCAGCCTCAGCCTTGACTATCAACCTGTGTCTCACACCTCAGCTGCATGGCCCCTTACATGTCACCTCCTTGCTTCTCGGCTTTGGTTCCTTTCTTTCTTTCTTTCTGCAAGATGATGACCTTTCTTCCCTGAAGCTCTCCAAGCCCATGATCTACTCATACCACGTAAGTGCTGCCCCGTAAACGTTAATAACACAACAGCAAATGGGCTCCATAATTGATTGCCTGTGCACACGAGAAGCAGCTCAGTGAGCTCCATCCCCTGACAAACATACACAGGAAAGCCTGGTAGGTGCCTGTCAAAAACTCAACAGGCTTCCAAGAAAACAGCCATGACTCAGCAGGGCCTGGGAAATTTCAATAAGAGACATGTTTAATTTTTTTTTTTTTTAATGTAAAAACAGACGGAATACAGCCTTAAGACGACCCTCCATTTGGCTATGGCCAAGCATTGATTTTTTCCAGTCAAACCCTGCCCCAGCAATACAGTAAGATTTTAGCTCATCTTAATGGGTGTGTGTGGAGCTGCGGGTTGGGGATGGAGCCATCTCATACGCGCGATAAACACTGAGACAGGATCAGAAAAATGGAGCTAATCCACAGCATGCGAGACGAGCATCTAGCTGAGTCCCCAGCAATGAAACCCTGTCCTTTACTGCAACCCTGGCCCTCAACGACCAAGTTTCTCCCAGTCTAAGCAGGCTGTGAGCATGGCAGGTGGTTACGGCACAGGTGTATGCCTGGAATTGCAGAAACAACATTTGAGATCAACAATAAAAGGAAAATTCTGCAACCATATCAGAACCAGAAAGCCATTCTGGCTACTCTTTCATTGCCAGTATTGAGAGAGATGAAACCAAAGCGTGTACTGGGAAGGGAGGTGAAGGAAACCCCAGCAGACTTATAGATGTGGCGTTTCCCAGTGCCTTTGGGAATGAATCCAAACCCTCTTCCCTGAGAGCCTATTTCATAGGACACCAACATCCCAGGGTTTGTTTCCCACCATTGGCATCTCTCCCAACCCTCTGCGCCCAGAAGTCCGAGTCCGTAAAATGAGAAGAGAAAAAAAAAAAATCAATCCGGAAAAGAAATGCAGGAGAAATACATGGGGTATTATTTTTTTTCCCCTACAAGAGTTGCTCTGTGCGGTTCAGTCCCCCAGGCTATGAAATTCAATAAGCCCTAATGTGCCGATCGCTATAAGCCGTCTAGTCCCCACCATGCCAAAGTGGCTCAGATTTAACAACAAAATTACAGTGTACATTATACCATTACAGGTTCCGCACAAACACACTTACAAAAGGGCTTGGTAATAAGAGGCTGGGGATACAGTGTGTTTAGGGCTAAATCCTGCTCCTGGATCCATCCGCCTTGCTGGCATTGGAGTTACCTATCCAGAACATGGGGCCAAAAAACAAGAATAAAGTCTTGTTTTCTTTTCCAAACCCAACCCACTGTCCCCTGCTGAACCTTCCCCGTACTTCTTCTCTGGTAGGGACCCAAAGTCAATGGCAAAGCTCTCGTAGATTCGTTATTTCAGTCCAGGATTTCCATTAACACCTCCAAATCCATCTGAATACATCCTCATGGACAAACACAACCAAGGAAAAAGCTTGATTGCTATCAAGCTGCACATGAAGGGCTTCCATTCCTTTGCAACAAATAAAAAAAAGTAGTGCCAAGTCTATTCCACCAGGAACAAAAGCATAGGTACACACAGATAAGTATTATGTATGTATCACATGGATATGCACACATACACATTGCTTTCATCTGTCCCTCTGCTTTTCCATCATCTGTGCCTGGAAACTGAGCCCAAGCTCTTCATCCTTCCCCGCATCTGTAATCACCAACAGGGGAGGTGTCACTTGCTGCTTCCTCTCCTAAGCCATGTCAAGGAGAAACCTGTGTTGCAGCTCCTCTGAGACAGGAGCTCTGCGCAAATTGCTGCATTTCCAACACAAATCTCAGAGGGCTTAAGCCCTTGCATCAGAACAACAGTAAACCACAACAAACATGGGCACTGGGGGGGAACCAAAGAGTTGGGTATGCCAATGGCCCCAGGGGACACCCAGTCCCAAGGCATCCCTGTTTGTAACACCCACAGCTCGTGTTACTCTCCAGCCTTCTGGAACGCAACAGATGTCCCAACCATCACATCCCATCCTTTCTGGCTGACTTTTCGCAGCAAGGTTTGTGGAATCTTAGAAAATCTGGCAAGCCCTTCTCCTGCCTTGCAGGACAAGGATGGGAGCAGGAGGCGTGGAGCAGTGCCCAGCCTGAACTCACCGCCTGAAGGAACCGCACAGGAGAAGGAGTGGCACAGAGATGTGCACACAGAGTTGCCTTATTTCTCCAGATGGCTTCCAGGGGCCTGGCTGCTGAGCAGAAATGGCAAGATACTGGTAGCATTGCGAAAGTGCACCATTTCCATCTGTCAACTGAAACCAGCATCATTAGATCCTGAGTCCGTGCATTTAATCCATTGCCAAAACCAGTCCGCCTGGTACAGGGCTCAGCACAGATTTTTATTACGGGGAAGAAAGAGGAAAACGGTTTCTTACGGCTGCATCCCATCAGAGCTCTGACGCCCACCCAGCTCTGATTGACCACCCCATGGCCTCCAGCCCCAGTTCTCTCCCAGTTCCCCCCCTATGCAGCCCAGAGGCTCCCAATCGCTGGTTCGAAGATACAGCACGCATCCCAGTGATTTTGAGCTTTCTGAAATCTTAGGATTAACTATTAGGGGAGATCGCATCATAACTTTCCCACCACCCCGAAAGCTAAACATTCACTTAAAGGTATATCTCATTTAAAATCACAGCGCTGCTTCACCAGTGGGATTAACGGATTGGACACGAACGCCAGATGCTACCTTAAGAATTAAGGGCAGAAGCTGAGCTCAAGTTCTCTTAAAACATCTGTGCAAATAGAGGTAACATATTTCTTGCATGAGCTTTAATGTTAATGGCAGAGGTTGCTGCGGTATGGTTTGGGGGCCCAGGAGGGTCGAATTCAGGGAGGAAGGTGGGGTAAGAATGCAGCCCACCATGTGTTTATGGCATGCAGATATGAGGCTGGGGCTGTATTGCATCTCCTCCTCATTTACATGGGCACAAGATCATGAGCTCTGAGCATAATCCAGGGAAAACTAATCGCAGCTCTGTCAGCGGGCACTCACGGCGCTCCTTGTCTGCAGAAGCAATTTAAAACAACCAACCAACACAGAAACATGATTCAGAGTTCATTCACTGTAAACTAATGCGATCCTGGTTGCTCTAATGGAGTTACTCCAAACATGTCATTTAGGCAGAGCCCATCGGATAAATCTCATCTTCTGCTTCCCAGTAAGGTGGGTGGATGCTGCTGGCCCCAAACTCGAAATGTGGGTGACAAAAGCCAAGGAAAAGATAAACAGGGGCTGGCTGCAACCTGAGCGGCTCTGGGAAGGTGCTGCTCAGAGCTTAAGCTCCATTATAAACCTAAACCTACTTTTCTAGTTAAGAAAACACACCAAAATATAGTAGAACATCTTAGAGACAGCTAGATGGTAATTAGGAAGAGATCTAGAGGCAGAGTAGCCCCAAACTGCCTAAAGCTCCTCCGCAACATGAAGAAATAGCACTGACTCTGAGCTCCGGACTTCTGCTCCCATTAATCAGCAGAGTTCAACTGGGTAGCATGGTTTATGATGGAGCAGACCTCAAAGATCACCCAGTTCCACCCCCTCTGCCATAGGCTGGCTGAGCCTGGCCCATCCATGACCTTGAACATCTCCAGAGACAGGGCAAAGCCATTGCCTCCTGTTTCAGGGAATGGTGGATCTGACATGGAGACATGCTGGGAAAAAGACACGTGGTCTGCGTGCATAAGGCAAACTAGTAAAGAAACTGCAAACTGAAATTGCATTCATTGGTTCCTCCCAAATCTGAGAGGTGAGAACTCGGAAGGCAACCAAAGCACAGTCTGGGATGCAGCTTCTAAGTGCCTCAAAAAGCAAATGAATTGCTCTGAGGCATTATAAATTACGGCCTGAAAATAAGAAGTAGGGCCTGTGAAACAGCTACAGTTTACAAGAAATGTTTTTTAATATCTACTGCAGCAAGTCAGCGTCTCTCAGTAGGAAATATCCAACGTGGAATAAGTTCAAAAAAAATTAATAGAAAAGGGAAAGCACACACAAACACACTGAAAGAATCATAATGACTGCCTGCAGTGAAGTATGGGCACAGCAAGTTGTGTGCGGATGTACAGAGTTACCTTCTGAACCATCCGGCTCTTGTAGGAGGACTAAGGGGGTTAAGGAATGAGGAGGAAATGGGTGAGCAGTTGTTTTCTAAGTGCATCTGTAATCAAAGCTGCTCGGGCATACCTGGCTTAGGACAACATTGGGACAAATTTGTACTCTGAGTCACTGCATGCATAGCCTGTAACTAAAGCATAAATGCAATAGGGACAGCGACGAATTATAGAATCACTGCAGTTGGAAGGGCCCTTTGAGATGCCCAACCCCAGCTCACCCCACCATGCCCACTGACCACATCCCTCAGCGCCACATCTCAGAGTTCTTAACACCTCCAGGGATGGTGACCCCACCACCCCCTGGGCAGCAGTGCCAGCGCCCGACTGCTCTGCTGGAGAAGAAATCACTCCACTATTCAACCTGAGGTAGGTGGATGTGGCTCTGCTGATGGCAGCGTGAGGAGCGAGGAACGGCGGCAGTGCGGCTGCAGCACAGCAGGGGCAGGGGGCAAACAGCTTACGGAGCATCATGTTTATATGGTCAAAAGCCTGATTTTATTTTCATCATTTATATTCCTGATCTACTTTGCCCAGATGTGTTTTGTTGTTGTTGTTGTTTTTTCTCTTCTCTCCTGATTCTGATTCAGCCTCATTCCATCAGCCACAGTTTCGCATTTCCATTCCTGGGCACCAGCACCAGCCCCATCTGCTCTCCCTTCTTCGCACTCCTGAGCACACACAGGTGTTCCACACGCCAACCTTCACTGCAAGACAACACGGAAAACCCCCATCTGCTTTGCAAGCGTTTCTGTAATTAGCTTTCCAACCTCCCTTGTTGCAAAAGCCATCCTGAAAGCAGCAAGCAAGCATCCCCACATGCCTGCCGGAGCTCACAGCTGCCCCAACACTGTGCTCCAGCACCAGGAGCTCCGTGACTCTACCTGCACATCAGCCACTTTGCGTGGGATGGGAACTCCCACAGCTGAACCAATGCACCTGAGCTCGGCTGGGAGATGGGAACAAAGGGCATTTCACAGCGAAAAGCAGGAGCTGAGGAGTGCAGTGCAGGGCGAGGGAGGCACGGACCTCGGGTGCCAACCGAGATGGTTTCTGTTGACATTAAACAGGAAGCCTGGGATTAAACTCTTGATTAGATGTATTGAGCCACCACAGAGCACCAAAATGAGCGGACCTAAAAACACACGTGGATATACAGCGTATTTTTAGACAGGTCACAGTTTGCACAAGTTCTCTCCCTCACCATCCCTAATTGCTTGCCATTCAGCAGGGGATGCTATCAGGAGCAGCACCTGCACCTCTCCCTGCACTCTGTGGGTGCTCCGGGTGCACAGCAGCTCCGGATGGGGCCAGAAGGATGGCTGCTTGGGAACAGGTTTCTCCACGGCACGCCTCAATATTTTAACAGCAATATTTATACTCTGAGATGACAAACGATGATTAGCTCAAAGCCTCCCGCTGCACTTGTCAGGGTATGGTCTGAATAAAGCCAGATTAGCAGCAAAGGCTTTCTGATAAAGCTCCTCACATCTGATACATGCTGGTTATGGAGCAGAACTCAAGCAAAGACAGTTTGCCAAAGCTATGGGTGCTGCTTGCATCCACACCTCCATGTGCTCCAGCACAGAGCCTCGAGCCACCAATTGCAACCCCGCAGCAGAACAGAACCAGCGCATGTTGCTCATGCAATAAGGAACGAACCAACTGCAAGCCCCAGCTCAGAGCTGGATCAACAGCAGCACCCAGCAAACAGCTCAGCCCTGTCCATAGCACAGAGCTGCAGTGTGAACCGGAGCGTTGAGCACAGAGCACACACATCATTTTGGACAAAGTACATCTTTTTCAGCATCCAAGTGTATTTATAGACACCTGCACTGAGGGGTGGTTGGGAATAACACGCAGGATGTTGTTGGGAATGTTGGGTTTGCCCCAAAGCGATGGCAGGGCGACCAGCGAGGGCTGCAAAGAGCTGCGCTTCAGAAAAGATAATAATAATTAGGAAAAAAATCAGGTTTGATGCAAGCAGAGGCTCTACCAAATAGGAGAACAGAGCCAAGTCCCACAGCAACCCCGCTGGCACCGCCACGCTCTGTAACCACTCGAGAGCATAAATCACAGGAGGTTTTTTTTCCGACGAAGGCACACAGAACTCAACCTATTATGAATCATGGAATGTTTTTATGAATCACGAACAAAGCAGCAAAGTTCCTCCAGCCTTATCGAAGCCGCGCTGCCGCTTGGGGCTGTGATGGAAAGCAGGTCCCAGCACGGATTGCAGCCCATTTCCCAGCCATGCACGCAGGAAGGTGCCAAGGGGCACCAAGCAGCATTCCTTGCTGCTGCTCCGGCTGCAGTGCATGCACAGAGCTGGCTGCACCCTGCCCTCCCAGCACAGCTCTGCTGCACCCAGCACCCATGGGGAGCAGGGACACCCTGCGACGGGCACAGTGTGACTCGGCACTTCGTGGTCCCAACGTTAGCAACAGCAAAACGTTACGTTGATGGGGAAAAAAAAAAAGAAATCAGCTCCATACATACATAACTTGGGGCTGCTGTGGGCTGACAGCTTGGGAATAACCAGGAAAGGACCTCGCAGGGTCTCAACGCCCAAATCCTGCTCTGCGCCGCACAACGTGCACACAAAGTACACAACGTCCCACCCACAGCCCTCCATAAATAAACCCACGTAGGAGATCCAGGACTGGAGAAATAAGTAAGTTTGCTTCCAATTATACATCTTTTAAAAAAGAGCAAATTATGTCGGTAACAACAGAAGGAAACACAATACACCACCACCTGACAGCAAAGAACTCGGCTTTGACCACTGCCTGTGTCACAAGGGCTACATCCAAGCCGTGTATTTGCTTCAACCCATCATATAGACACACACACACAGATTCCTGCTTGGAGCAGGGTTTGGAGATAAGCCTGAGCTGGGAAGGAGATTCCTGAGCTGCAGTCATCGCTTATGAAAGCCCAACGCCTGCACGACACAACGCACAAACACAGTTTGACAACAATCAGCCGCTCAGCACCACGGAGCCGCGGCGTTCTGCTCCTGTGATTAAACTTTAATGGTCACAACTCTCTGCTTATCACTCCCGTATGTGAAAATCAGCTCCGCGCACGTCTTTTGCTTTCTGTTGTTGGCAAACTTTGGTGCTTTTGTTATACATAAACACGTGGGGTTTATTTTTTTTTGGGGGGGGGGGGGGGGGGGATTTTTCCAGGTTTTTCTTAACACTTCCAAATGGAGCACAGTCACTGACCCCACAGCCACACACCTCCTGCCCGCTGACCCAGCACCCGATGCACAGCCCTGGGGTGGCTGCATGCCTCCAGCCCGGCACGCTCCCGGCCCCGTAAGCTGATCCCGGCCCCACCTGTCCCCCCAAGGACCGGGCAGGGGCTTTTTTTAGCTGCTCCTAAGCCCGGCAGCAGCCCCCTCCTGCTTAAGCTGCAGAGGGAACCATGCTTCTGGCTGAGCCGCGTGGGATTCCACCTGCTCTGGGGCACAGGTCTGCGCTATCTCTGCTGATGACAAATATTCCAAGCGGCTGGGCTGCTTTCGCAGTTCAAGTGATGTGGGATTGACAAGGGCTCGCCCTAAGCCAGGAGGTGCACTCAGCAGCACTCCTCGTGCTGCGGCGCCGTTTCCTTTTAGGATGCTCCTGCACCCAGCCCTGCGGTGCCAACCCCAGGAAGATGCCACAGAGCTACCTACATGGTAGCAGACCCCAATCACGCAGGATGGGGCACCCGTAGGATTTGAGGCTTGCTGGGCAGACAGACAACTCGGCAGCACAGGGGAAATAAAGGCTTTCTGCATAGCAGCGTGCAAGTTTTGGAGCAAGAACATCATAGAAATGATGAACCCCACACTGTGAATTGCCCCATGAGCCGGGGAGAGGGGGGACACGGACACTACAGGCACAGAGGGAAAACTTCCCCAGCATCCCCAATCACAAAGAGAGCCAAAGACAACAAAAAGCAGCACTGAAGGAGGAAACCTGCTTTACAGAAAGGCTCAGTGCTTCCCAGAGGAGCATGCACCTCAAACACAGATATTAAGAACTCCACACTTACACCTCTTCTATCTGCAACAGAGGGAGATTTTAACACAAACCTGAAGCTCATTATCATGCTTTATGGATCTGTACTTTTACATAGGTAAGAAGAGCCACCACAACTGCACGGCTGGCCAGAAACCCCCTGGTGCTTCCAGCCTCTGCCTCAAGTTACTTTTCTTCCCCTGGGACAACACTGGGGGGGACCTCAGTCTTTATGGGGTGGCCTCAGCCCTCCTCCCATCCCACCAAGTTCCCCAGCCCTCAGCAGTGGCATCCATCCCTGAGATGCGCGACACAGTCACATACCCGGCCCCGCTTCCCGGTGTGATGCACACCTCTGTGTTGCTCCGCACAGCTTCCAAAAGCACACCCAGCAGCACTGCAAGCACTCTCACCAAGAAACTTAAGGGCTGACGCTTTCTCAGTGCAACACCTGGGACTAGTGGCAGGCAGGAGGAGAGAGAAGGGGGAAAATCCCAGCCAGGAGCTTGACTGCGGTTGCGAGCATTGTTCTGCTCCAGCCAAAACATGCCAGCTCCGATAGCAGTAAGGCTGAAGAAGGGGCTTATGAGGTTTTATTAGATTTCTGCCTCGCTATGAACCAACCGTCACAATTTCCATCCGATGTGATGTCACACGAGTTCAGCTTTACAAAGGAATTCGCTCTCCTGTGAGTTTCTTGGCGAGACGCTGCGACACAAAGTTCTGCCCAACAGTAAGAGCACAGCCTCACCCACACGAGTGCACCTGAACCCGCTTCCCTACAATGCTGCTGGCTCGGGGGTGACACCGCTCTGCTTCCTATCAGCTGTGGGTTAACTTGGCAGCACCTGTGCATTCGGAGTGCTAAGCCCAGAGCAGTGCTCCAGAACAAGCTGCTGCCAAAGCCCGGGGGGAGGCTTCGCCCTCCTTCAGCCCCCAAAGTTTTGAAAGGAGATAACCTACTTTGTGGGAACAGCTCTGCCTCGGATACGCGAGGAACGCAGTCCCCTCAAGGAATGGATATTTCACTTTTTTACTTACAGAACCATCCTCCACGTTTAATGGCTATAGGGCCGAAGCATTGCTGCGCAGAGCTCCTGCTCGTTTCCTTCTCCCTTCAACACACGCGGCCCTTCTTGCAAAACCATAAAGCAGGAATCTCTCTGCGCAAGTTCACGTGAACCCAGCCGAAACAAGGGGAAGCTCAAGGCCATAAAAAAACCCCGTGGGCTTTTCCCTCCAAGGATTCCTCCTCCTAACGGATGAAGGCAGCGTCCTGGGGAGGGTTGTGCAATTCCTCCTAATGACACCGCTCACCCGGCGGTGTTGCTGCGGAAAGCGGTGATCTCAGATGCGCGCGGGTTTCTTTGGTTAACTGAAGGGAGATCAATACTAACGGTATTAATAAATAATGCTTTTAATAGCGGCGGCAGGATGCAGGCAGCGAGCTGCAGGCAGGTACCGGGGTAGAGGTAAAAGCATTAATTATCTGCACAATGTCAATGCTGCCGAGCTGACGTGCGGAGCGCAGCTAAAAGCTCACTTCTGAAGATCACTGAGACAGACTGACAACTCTCTGCTTTCACACAGGCATTTCGGGTAAAATTCAATTTTCCCGTATGTCACAACTGAAAGGAACAGACTGCTCTTTCTTATTTAACGTTAACAAACTGGGTAAAGGACACAGGAGACGGGGGGAGATGCAGAGCTTTGCATTCCCTCCTCCTTCCCTGCCTGCAAGTTGCAAAAGAACAAAAGCAAAGGGGAGTTTTCGGGAGCAATGTGTGCGCCCTCCCCAAACTCCGACCCGCTCCATTTTTCTGCCACGAGAAAGCACACATGCACTCCGAGCTCTTATGTAAACAGCAAAAGGGTCAGCGCCTGTCTGAAATTCCCCACCGCGCTCAAATAAATACGAGGTCGCCTATAAACTTCTCTCCCTCCCACCCCGACTGGGAGAGAAGCGAAGTTGAAGGGCTTCTCCCCGTTCTGCGGGTGGCAGCTCGGTGCTGTCCCCATCCCTGTGATACCGGAGCACCTCATCCCACTGCCCCGTACCACAGCTCACCGTGTTCCCCCCCCAGGGCAGTGGGTTGCACATGGGGGGGGGGACACGACACACAGCCACGTGTCCCACTCTTGCAGCGAGGGGGTGCAGACCCACATCCTTCTCCTGGGAATGGGAACCAGGGCAGTGCAGAGAGGGAACCACAGGGACCCCGGGGCTCCAAGCATCCCTGGGCATCGGGATGCAGAACGCTGGTGGAGCACTCCGGGTACCGGGAGAGGGTCCCGAGGGTAGGATGGGGACGGTGTGGGTTGAGGTGTCCCTCGGGGAAAGGATATGGGTTACAGACCAGCCTGAGGCACCAGCTGCGCGGGCGGGTGGTTTGCTTGAGGCAGAAGAAAGCGGTGGGTGCCAGCGCCGGGTAAGGCACCTGCTCCTCCTCCTCGGAGGCCAGGTCGGGCGGCGGGTCGCGGCTGGGAGAACCGCTGGGAGCGGAGCCGGCATCGTCCAGGGGCTGCTCGGCGGCGCGGCGGGGCGGCACGGTGATGGGCACCCGCACCTCGCCGCCGGCCGGGCGCGGCTCTCGGCTCTCGCCATCACTCATGGTAGCAGCCAGGACCTGCGGGGCAAGGGCAGGGGGTGAGGGGCTGCGGCCCCCTCCCAGCGCCGGGGCGCGGCTCCCACCTGGCCCCGCCGCTTCGGCCGCAACAAAGCCGGGCGGTGTGGGGCGAGGAGCCGCCTCCGGGCGCGGCCGCTCCCACCCCCAGGAAGGGAAGCTGGGTGTCCGTCCCCCACCCCTCCATCACCCTCCTCTGAGGCGCTCCCACCCATCCTTCGGATTTTCAGGGATGGAATATTGCTGGGGAGGGGGTGGGGTCCTACCTTAGTTCGGCGGAGCTCGGTGTCCCCAGGAGCATAGCCGTGCCGTGCGGTTCACATGGGACCAGGCTGCAATCGGGGCAAAGGGAGGCGGACGACCCCCCCCCTCCATACACAGCTCCCCAACGACAACGTAAATCCAGCGGGGGAGGGGGGGCCGGGGCTCGGCGTGCAGCGTCCGCCCTCAGGGATGGAGGAAGGCTGGGGAGGAGGAGGAGGAGAGGTGGCGGCGGGGGCGGGGGCCCTTCCCGAGCCGAGCGGAGTCTCTCCCGACGGTAATCCCAAGGAGCGAGCGGGCGGCTCCGCAACCGCTTTGCAAAGCTTCGCCCGTGCTTAACAGGAAACTTCGGATTTACCGGGGGAGGAGGGAGAGAAGAGGGGAGGAGAGAGAAGCGGAGGCGGAGGGGGCTGGGAGCCCGGCGGGGCAGGGCGGGGGCGGGCGGCCGGGAGGAGCCGGGGCAGCCCAGGGGGGTTGGGGGGATTGGCTGCATGTCTCCCCCGGACGGCCGCGCTGCGTTCCCCGTACCTTTGTTCGGGCTCCGGGCGATGCGCGGCGCTTCGGGAAGATCCCTCCCGGCCTCTCGGGCTGCCACGCTCGCGAGTAGGGGGAGGCGGACCCCTCCCCCAAAGGCCTTACAACGCTTTTGTGTGTGTGTGGGGACAGGGTTTGTTCCGCCTCCGCCGGGCTCCCCGTGAACGCGCACCCCAAAGGGGCGGATGCAGCCCCCCCGCCCCCAACCAGTCTGTGCTCCCCTCTGAGCGCAGCGCTGTGGGAATGCACCCAGCCCCGCTCCCACGGGGGTCCCACAGCCCCCCCGAGTGCCGCGGGGGCATTAATTCATTAATCTGAATAAATAAATGGATAAGCCCAAGTTAGAGGTCGGAGCGTTTTAATAAATAAAGATCGGCTCTTAAACTGCAGTGATTTTTAGCTGAGTAGCTAATCTTCTCAAGGGCTTAGCTCAGAGGGATCAGAATAAACAGATAATAGAAAGTCGTTACAGGCACCGTCCCCTTAAACTCTGCTTAGGAAGTTTGATTCTTCTAAGTTATTTCAGATTTGGTGAATTAGATCCGACTGTAGCGCAGGTGGAAAGAGGGGAAAGGGAGATTAAAAATGTTGGCTTGATGCACTCCCTCCGACTGGAATCTTTTAAGGAGTGAGCTCATGCTATACCACCACATTCAATTTGCAAATGCAGTTCCCAACGCTATTCTTCATGGTTAATAACTGGGAATTGATTGAAAAGGGAGGTCGTGCCGCTCTCCAAGCAGAAAGCGCCGAGCCTAATGGGGCCAGCGAGGAGATGGTTTTACACACGCGTGGTCGGTGGCTGTTTTATTAGATGTTTGCACGTTGTGATTAACAGTATGTGGCAATTTTATTATTGAACAAACGGTGCCTCTGACAAGCAGGACAGGGCCTGCAAAGCGATGGCGAATGGTGCGAAGGGGAGATTGCGCTCGGAGTTCCCACGCGTTTATACTGGATAATTAGGGCAAAGCATAAATGGCCCTAGGAAGGGAAGATTTGTCTGTGAGGTGGTGTGGCTCTCCTTGAGCAACTCGTCTCCCACTCGTAAATTATCTTGCTTGGGAAAATGACCTTTGAAGGAACAAAAGGAGTTCTACTGTAGCTGGAAGAGGCCAAGCCTGGAGAGCGATGGCAGAAGCTGCCCAGGCCATAAACCACGCGCTGCCTCCCTCTGGCCCCACGTCAGAGAGCAGGATGCTGCTGCCCTGGCCAACAAATCCACCCTCAAAGCCGTTCCCCTGCAGCTGTCCTTGGCTGGGCTGGGGATGCGGGCAGCCTGGGCTGCAGACAGCCTTCCCCTGGCCAGGCATCATATACAGAGCATGGCCTTTTCAAGGTCTTAACCTGTTGCCTGATAGGCACTATTTAAAGCCAAGAGCCTTATTAATAAACTCCGTACAACGATGGCAGCTGAGAGGGACTTTTATTGCGAAAACAGAGGATTCTGATGAAGCTTGGCAAAAAATAGGCCCAAACCAATCCTCAGTGGGGATTTTGGCTTATTCTCCGAAAGATGAATTAACTCCAATGGTGGTCATTGCTGAAGAGAGACAACATTTTGCTGGCAAAAACACTCCCTCCCTCCCATGCTTCCTGCTTAACCCACGTGTGGTGGTTGGAAGGAGAAGGACAGATCCTGCCCCATTTACTCCAGATGGCTGCGCTGGCAGCAGGAGGGCTCCTGCAGGTCTACAGCAGCCAGAAGGATCTGGCCACAGAGCTGCTGTCATTAATAAGCCAACAGAAATCTCAAGATCAATACTGATCTGAGGATGTACGTACCCTGAATGGGCACTTGCCTTGCAATTTCACAGCTGCCCTAATGGGATGTGTAATGCTCTTAGCTGGCCCTCATAGATCGTCCCCCACTGGCACGCACCTGGCTGTACTCCAGAGCACACAGGATGGGGATGGGCACAGCTGCCCCAAAATCACACAGACAGCAGCCACCCAGGTCAAGACAGCTCCCAAAGCTACAGCAGCCACAGTGGTTTCAACAGTGGAAAAAATGGATCCGCTCCATCACATCCCACATATAGATTGAGGGCATCTAACCTCACTTCCTTCCTCTTCTTCATCATTTCATTCATTTAGTGCAAAGCAGCTATTTGCTGGTACAGGAAGACAAGACAGGACTTCGCAGAAAGATCCCCAACTCATCTCAAGTATTCTTCATAAAGCCAACTTACGGACTGTCCCCCCTCCCACTTTTCCTACAGACTCCCAAGGGCTGAAAACCCCCCAGTGGCCCAAAGGAACGAGGGCTATCCTGGCTCTTGCTCCCCTTTATGCCACATCCTGCACCCCACCGTGTGACACAGGACCTCATCCCATGGAATTGTAAGTATCAACTGGAAGCAAACAAACAACCTGAATGTAATTTTGGGGCACGATGCTACAGCATTTCCCAGGCTAAGGTGAGATCAGTGGGTCAGACCCACAGCAGAAAGCTGCTTTGTGTTTTTATGCCTTTTGAGCTGACCTCCCACATACGAAGTCTGATGGAGGTGCTGAACACTTTATGTAATAATTTTTTTTCACTGGATCTCATTCTAGCTGACTCAAATCTGAGTTCTTCTGATTGCAGAAAAACCTTCAAACAAGGAACAATCTAGCTAATAGTGCTTGCATAAATCATCCTCAAAATAATGAGTATCTGTGGAGTGAATTCATTTAGCTAAATAGATGGAGGACCACTTTAAAGTTATTTAGAAAGATTAACAAAAGAGAAGGGAAATGAAAAACAGATAATAAATTGACGAGAGAAAGGGAAAATTTGTATTAGAAACAATGAATTTGTAATAAATTCAGAATGCTAAGGAGAAATTTCCAAAAAAGGAGATTGGCACTGTGGTAGTTTGGCTGCGCTGGTGCTAAAATGTATTTTTAATTAAAAATACATGGATGTTAAAATGCATTTTAAAATAGATAGATAAATAGGTCCCCAGCCAGCGTTATATTTTTTACTTTCATGACTTTCAAATTCACCAGTAATTTGTCATTTCCTCAGCACCAGAAAACGCTTCACCTACTCCAGGGCTCCTTCTCCCACTGCACTCCCATCTCAGCCCTTCCCCTTCTTCTCCATCAGTTCTGCTGTGCTCAGCCTCCGTCCTGCCCTGTGCTCTGATGTCCACACCTCATCTCCTCGGCCTTCTGTTGAGAAGTGACTTGCAAGGCGCTGCTATCCCCATAACAGCCCTGCAGGGCATCTTCCAAACACCTTAGGTTGGTATCTTGTAGCCACAGGCTCTCAGTTGCCCAGATTGGAGAAACCCACCAGGACAACACAAGGACTACAAAGGCTATTTGACTACAAATCCCAGAGCAGCATCAGCACACTGTGATGCTTCTGAGGTCCATTCCACTTAAATTCCAATTAACCTCCAGAAAAACACCATTTTCCATCCTTATCAGCTTTCAGTGCTGTGTTAGAGCAGCACAATGCTTCAAACCCTTCACCCACCTGCACTGCTTCCGAGATGCTGCATTTCCAAATACAAATGTATTCCAAACCCACGCGTTTTGGACAGGCTCAAAACCTGCATTGTGGCTTCTCTTTTTCTTCTGTTGTGTTTGCTGCTTTGATTTATTTACTTCTCGTATCAAGCTTAGACTTGCTAAATATAACAGCTGTTTAAAATATCTGTGCAAAATATTCCCTGAGTCCTTGAGGAAAAAAAAATAATAATAATACAGTGCCCAAATCTGCCTTCTCACGTTTTATGCTTTTAGCACATGCTGTAAATAGAATATTTCCATAAGAAATATTTGTTAAAAATAATTTCCACATGAAGTTGATTGTAAGCCAACAGCCCCAGCAGGGCAGAAGAGGAGCTACCAGGTTGGCAGCGACAGGCAGTGCTTTCCTGGAAAACATCCCCAAAATAAGGGCACAGTAATACACTGAGGATGGTGAGGAATGGCACGGGGTGCCCAGAGAGGTAGCGGTGCCCCATCCCTGCACACACCCACAGTCAGGCTGGATGGGGCTCTGAGCACTGATGGAGCTGTGGGTGTCCCTGCTCAGTGCAGGCAGTGGGACCAGACGGCATTCAGAGGTCCCTTCCAACTCAAACCATTCTGTGATTCTATGAAAATTACTGGAAGGCACAACCTGAAATGGGAGAAGTTGGTCTCCACGTTCACCCTTTGCTTCTATCTTCATTGTCTCCACAATACGGACCCGTGCTTGGTGAGAGGGAACCAACGCCAAAGAGCCCCAGAGATACAGTGTTGTCCCTGCAAAGAAAGGACAAAGTCAGGCTGGCTTGAGGCTTGTTGTCCCATTGCTCTGCCTTTACATACCTACAGGCACCTTTCCTCTTGGACCCGCTGTCAATTTGGGCACCACGCAGTATTCATCAGCGCCTATGCTAAATTTCCCATCCACGTTTTGGGTAGGTTTGCTTGCTGCAAGAAATCACCATGGCCATGATTTCCCCAGCAAGAGCGTTTCCTTCCACGGAGCTGGAATTTCATGTCCCTTAACGTCACTGATGACTCCGTAGCCTTATGCAGTGAGAATGAGAGGAGCTTTGCTTTTATGGATGCCTGCTACATTCCCACTTGTTTATTAGATGGGCAAGACAAGACAGAAGTAATGACTTTTCAGCTGGTTGCCAGTATCAAAAACACATTTGGTGCAGATCTAAAACCTCAAAGGCTGCAAGAATCTGATCTCTTGTTGACAATTTATTCTTCTATGCAGAAGACAACAGAAAATTAAAGGCAAATAGAGCACAATTTAACCAAAGAAGTACCTGAGTAGATTTAAAATGAATTAAAATGAATTTGTTCATTTAAATGACTTCACTGTAGGTCAGGCCCCATCAGAGGTAAAATTATTCTAATTGATTTTATTGTTGGTAAATGCATTTATGGTGTGACAGAACACTTGAAATCACTGAGGCAAACTGCTGATGGTACAGACTCACTGATTTACTGGACAAAATGACCTTTCTTGCACTAAGAACCAAATCTTATGGGGAAAAAGTCTTTTAAATAGCTGCTAATAGTTTAAATGAATTACCCAAGCTGATGATGTTGAGGAGATGAATATATTAGAGGACTTAACGTACACAGGGATATATACAGAATATGTATGGGCTGAATATATTAGAAGATGCTTTGCATGAGCAATAATTTAATTTGGGACTGTTACGCATCCACGGAGGGGAAGCAAGCAGATGCCTTTTACACACACTAAGTGGTTTGACATTTCTCTTCCAGCCCTCAAAGACAACTGTTGGGCAGCAAACACAAGGTAAGGAAGTGTAACCAAAGAGGCAAAACACTGCAGTGCTGCGTGGGTTCAGCTATCGAGCAGCAAAGCGCTCAGGGTCTGGGATGCACGCAGGTAGCACAAGTAAGGCCCACACAGGGCGCCAGCTGAATGCAACTAAATGCAAGAGGAAACTACAACTAAGCAGTGCCTCACCCTGCTCCAGCTGTAATTTGCTCGTGCTATGAAACTCCTATAATGTTCTTTACACAACTTATTGTAAATCACTCATGGCTTGTTTAATGCTCCACTGATTTTATCTTGATTTATTGCATTGCCACCCTGCCTGGTGAGGCAGCAGCCGTGGCTTTACGGTCTTTAATCAAAGCCCAAACACTTGTAGTCTGCAATGGGTGTTCGTCCTCAGAGTACCTGCATGGTGCTTAGCATCACATGAACCCACCTGCAATGGGGTCAGCACTGCTCTGCTCCATCCTTCCACAGTCACATCCTTCCACAGTCACCAAGGTCCAGCACTGCATAGGCCTGGGACATGAGCCCACGCACCTTTCTGCCAGCTCCTGTTATTCTTTAATTCCATACACAGCACCTATGGATCATGGGAGAGATAGGACAAGAGTTGATGGCCTCAAGTAGTGCTGGGGAAGGCTCAGGTCAGATATAAGGAGGCATTTCTCCTCTGAAAAAGCAGTTGGGCACTGGCACTGCTGCCTGGGCAGTGGTGGGGTCACCATCCTTGGAGGTGCTCCAGGACTGTGGAAATGTGGCACTGAGGGATGTGGTCAGTGGGCACAGTGGGATGGGGTGGGTTTGGACTCGTGATATTAGAGAGCTTTTCCAGCCTTACTGATTCTATGATCACAGTCTCACAGTTGTCCATGCCATCCCTGGCACTGAAAGCCCATGTTCTTCAGATTGCCTCCAAAGCTGAAATCAGGAGAACAAAACCATTAACAACCTTAGAGAGACCATATCTTACCCAAACAGTCTATCTGGCCTCACATAAGAAACCTGCGACAGAGGAGCAGATCCAGGCTCCCCCAAGCCTTAATGACAGAATGAGCTTCTCCCTCCTTGGGCAGCAGTGTGTGTTGGAAGGTGACAGCCCAAGACGGTGACATCCAAGTGGTCTCTGGCTCCGGGGAGGTCAGCAGAAGAGGCTCTATATGAAGCATGAGGCTCACAGAGAGCGTCGGAAGGTCAGGGGAGCATCTTTTTCTCCCTCTCTGTGGGGCAGCCAACTTTACAAGACGCAGAGAACAGCTGCCTGAAAGAATCCTTTCATCACTTCAGACAGTGAACAAAGCCAAAAATAAATATTTCGGCTTCTGCAGTATTTAGAAAGACTTTATTGCTCCGAGGCCAAAATTTCAGCCTATCAAAGTCTCATTACTCAGCCTGGGTTAAATGAGTAACTGATTTAGAACTGTTAGAAAATACTGAACCAAACGTACAGCAGAAGTATAAAGCGTTCCCATGAAACTCTGCTAACTCCAGTCTCCAAAAACTGAAATAAGCCCACGAACAGCCAGTCCCCAAGGGCACAGCCCGGAGCTCTGCAGGCCCCATACAAGTGCATGCCTTCACCATGCAGTGCCCTTGGCCCAGGGGTGTCCCTCGGTGGGGCTGTGGGAGAAGGCTGCTGCAGGGCTCCAGCTTTGCAAAGCAGAGAGCTGTGGGACACAAGGAGCACGCTGGCTATTTTAATCCCACACCGTAGACATTGAACAGCTGCACGTGCCGGGCGCAGGCTGGGTGCAGTCACGTCCTGGTTTGCAAACCTTGTCTGGGACACCTGGTCTGCTCCTCCCCTGCAATAGCACCGCAGGGCTATGCAGGATGGACAGATGGACACCCAGAGGATGCAGGGCTCGCTGTTCTGGTGGAGGGCACCCTCTGCTCATCACCTTCTCCAAAGCTTGCAGGACACAGAAAATCTGAGCAGTAGTTGCTGGGGATAAACACAAGACAGGGTCAAAGTCAGTTCTGCTCCCTGCAGCCCAAAGTTTCCCAGGCAGCTGCTGGCAGACTCTGCTACAAGGCTGGATGGGAATCATACATTGCCCCAACACATTGCACGTGGTCCCATCACACTGCTGTCACCAGGGCTGGCTCACACCTGTGCCACAGGCAGGTCTGGAGGTGCAGCTTCCAGCTGAAATCTCTGCAGCTGCCTCTTTGTTGTACGGCTAGCAGTACCAAAGTGAATAGGAATTATTTAGGGTATTCCTGACAAGGAAGGAAGGTATAAAATGTAAGTATAAAATGGGTAATTTAAAAGTCGATATGGCAAAATGCTCCAGGGTCTCACCTATGGGGCAATGCTGTGGCAGCCATGTATAGATTAGAGGCACGCTGAACTTTCCCATCATCTTTTTTCTGCATGTCGTAGGTTTCCAACAGCAGCAGGTACACGAGCCTAAAGAGGCAGCACATCCTTATAGAAGCAAGGCTCTTGCTAGATTGAATGGGAGCCAGGCAGCTCAGGCTGCATCAAAAACTGAGCAAGAACACAGGTCTTCTGCAAACGAAAAGCAAATGAATGTAAGAAGTCGTACTCCATCCCACCTTTGCCCTTCCATTAGCTCTGTATGTGAAAATGTCCTTATTTATAGACCTAGAGAGACAGGCAAGTAAATAAAAGTGCAAACAAGCTCGAAGCAATAGGTTAAATGGATCCGCAGGACAAAGAATAGCTCTGTGGACGCAGCTAAACTGACATCAAGTGCACAGAAAAACTGTGTTTCTGAATAACGTGATTACAGTGCTGAGACTGCAGCTGGCTTCTGCTTGGGTGCTCCTCTGTGGGCAGCCACCCCAATGTACTGCAGGTGTCTGAGGGATGCTGTTAGCCTACATCCCACTGCACTGCTCTGTGCTGGGTGCTCCCAGCGTGGTCATCTCTCTGTCTGCTTTTCCATAGCAGGAACTGCTCCAGCTGTAGTATGGGGAAGAGGGACAGAGATGCTGCTCTTGGAAAAGCAGGTGCTTTACCAGCAGAATCTCACCTGTTAAGGGAAATCCAGTTTGCTGAAAAGCTGAACACTGAAAAGAGGTGCTGACTTATAGGAGAAAAGTAGCAACACATTTTTTTAGGGGGGAGAAGGACGCTTGCTAAGCAGCCGAGGTGCAGCAAGATTTGCTTTCACATCTGCTGCCACCTGGGTAATTCACAGGAAAAAACCCATCTCTTATCCTGCCTCAGTCTGTAGCTCATTCCCATTTCATCAATCAGGGTACAATAGCTTATTCTCTCTTAGGCTGTGTCCACACAGGGAGAAAAGCGGGGACATCCTGGCTATGGCCTCAAGCCTGAAACTGAGCTGCTAGCAGGAGACCGAGCCCAAGTCACCTTGTCCTCACTGCTGCTTTAAGCAGTCACATCACTCAGTATCCAGCCTGCCTTAAAAATGCTCTTTTGCAGAGATGTTTCTATTAGTTAAGGCTTCCTTGCTGCTCTGTAAGTCAGAATTCAGCATCCCCAAGGCCTCATGGAAAACACCAGTGCTCTGCTCTTCCAACCTCGCTCATTGCAAGAGGATGTGCCAGTGACCCACCAGTGCTATTAACTGTTCCCTTGGAATGAAGCACACTCATTGTCTTAAATAACTCAGAAGAATATACTTCAATCAGCTATTGTTCATTAGGATTTATTAGCCTGGACCCAGGGGCAGGCATGGAAGCTAATTAGAATTATTATTTTCAGGTGACACGTATGAGGAGCACCCAGGGATATTTTCAGCCCTCCATTTTAAGGCTGAGGTGCAATTTTCAGGGTTATTTTCTGAGATCATTTAATAGAATGGTTCTTTTTAATAATGCAGAGGGGCTATGGTAGGACAAGAAGGAAAACCAGGCCCCACTGAGAAATTCTGGGGGGATAAATAAACAAAAGGACATTAATAACAGCAACGGTTTATTGCACTAAAGCTGCCATAGAGCCAATTGCTGGCCCAGCACAACCACTTTGATGCACCCAAATTCCTGAACTGACCACAGATGGAGGAGACAGGGCTCAGAGCCCACCACAGATTCACCCACCACAGATTCATTAGTGTTATGTCTGGGGCTCTGTACCTGGTACATCCACCAGCGCCGCTCCTCCCTCCTCTCCTTGCACCGCTGCCTTGTTGCATCCAGCCCCAGTGCCACCGAGCAGCTGGTGAGAAGCAGGTCTCATTGCTGGAGAGCTGCTGCTGGGTCAGGAGGTGGGTGCTTGGCTTGTCAGTCAACCCAGATGTTTCCATCCAAACAGGCAACATGATGCTGAGCCCGTCCCTCTATGGAGGTGCATCATCCTGCCTTGGTGCGGGGCTTCTTGGGGTTGTACCAGGACCCCCAGTAGGTACTTTATCTGCTGAGCAGCCGCTCACTGCCCTCAGTTTGTGACAGGGAGAGAAGCTGAGAAGCAAATTAATGATGCAGAACCGACCTGCTCAGCAGCTGTTAGACCATCTCCAAAGAGCTCACTGCTCCTAATGACACCTCCAGAGCTTTGCTGGGAAGGAATACGAAAGAAGAGCAAGAAAACAAGCTGGTCATCCTCGATGACTGATTGATGCCAACGGACTCCACCTTGCATTTTCAACATTTTCAAACACTGCATTTTCAAGCATTTTCAAACAACATTTGCAGCTGATGACTTGACGTTTGGAAACCTAAAGGACCTGGAAGTAGATGGAAGAAATTTCCATTCATGAAGGTTGAAGTGCTTTTGATTGGAGCCATCTCGGCACCCGGGGCAATGAGCACCCAAACCAGCCCTGCTGGATTTGGGGCTTTTGGACTTCAAATTCCTCAATACGGATCCTCAGTGCCTCAGTCAGGCAGAAGGAGAAAAATAAAAGCACCCTCAACCACCAAAAATAGAGTCTGAGGGGAAGAAGTGAAACCAAATCAAAGCTTCCTTGCATAGAGCAATGAATATCACAGCTCTGCACTGCAGGACACACACTGTGCTCCAATAGCCTCCAACTTTGGAGAGGCCACTTCTCTCCATGCCTCAATTTCTCCTTTTGGAAAAAAAAGGGCCAGCATGCGCTGAGAAGTGCCTGGAGGCCGCCGCTCGCAGTACTCTATGGGATCTCCATCTCCATATATTGTGTGCCCTCTGCTGGTGGCCTCTTTTTCCAGGAGCACAGCAAAACCCCACAGGGAAGGGCAGGAGGGGCCCGGGTCTTCCCTCCTTTTCTTTCTTTTTTTTTTTTTTTGCAGAAGGATGATCAGATGTGATGTGAGAAAAAAAGCAGCAGCAGCAGCGAGAGCAAAGGGAATTTCCTGCTGCACATTTTATCCTTCTCATACTCTTCGGACCAGGATGGATCCTACTGGAGCCCCAGCATCCCTGCAGTGCAGCATCAGCTCTCGCCAACCAAACACTCCCTTAACGCAACCACATCCCAGAGATAAATGGGAACAGAATTATACAAGTTCCCAAGGTGGACTCAGTGATCCTTATTGGTCCCTTCCATTTGTTAACGCAGTGCAGGTGAAGGATGGCACATCACCTGGGCTCCACCGAGGTCATGCCAGCCGTGCTCACCACCTTGGCTGTGCACTGTGAATATTTGAGTGCTCAGATTTGGTTTGCATGAAAACCCAGGCAAATTCAGCAAGTTTTCCATCACTAATCCTGCTAATCCCTCCTTCTCCATCCCTTTCAGTCTGGACCTTGCATCAGTGGTGCCTATGGGGACAGGGCAGTCTTGTGCTGCTGCTCCAGCATTTGCTGTGACCACAGCATCCCTCAGCTCTCCTCAAACCCAGCAAAAGCCTCTCTTCCAACCGCTAAGAACTCATTTCCCAGATTGTTTTTTTATTTTTATTATATATTAATGCTGCTTCATGCACCAGCATTGTCTTTTTGCACAGATGATTCATTTCTTTTCATCCACTGAAACATCCCCAAAATATTACTTAACCAAAAGCCAGCCAATGCGCTTTTCTTTTGTGGAGGGAACCAGTTCTCCTACCAACAAAAAATATCAAGGCAAGCAGGTTCAATGTGCCTTTGTGAGACTGGATTGGACTCGGTCCTATTTTCATCCCATTATTCTTTCCTTCACAATTTGTCTAAAGCTTTGCAGACTGTGAAAAGCCACTTGCTGCCTGGATTGCTTTTCCTCCTCCTTTCATAAAGAGTACTCTGTTTGCCATTCTTTGGTTATAGGAACCACTCCTGAATGACATATCTATGAGACGGCTTTGCCAACAGATTTTTTGTTGGCCATCTCCTGCCCTTTCAGGCTCTCCCATTTCCTACACCGAAGTCTGCTTCAAACCTAAATTGCCTTCACATAGTTGAGTTCTCTTTAGCCATCCCTGTGCTTCCCGCCCCTCGTAGCACCATTCTTGCTACTATAGATGAGGAAAATGCATGTGACCCCAATGATCTCTGCCTGTCCAAGCTCACATGAGATGCAAGCACCAGAATGGCCTCTCCCTCACAAACCTGGGGATTTTTACCTCTGAAGCACACAACACAGAAAGTCTGAGGGCCATTCCTCAGCCTCCATCCCATCACCCCCAGTTCCTTACAGCCCATTTTCCCAGTCCCTCTCCCCCCAACGCCCCACTTCATGCAGGACTCAGCCCACCTCAGCACCAGGTGGCTTTAAAGAGGTTGCATCGCCTTCCACACTGAAAAAGGAAAGGGAGGGGAAAAAAAAGAGAGAGCAACAAAACACAGCAGAAAGCACTATAAAAAGAGCTACGAAGAGACTAATGACACTGTTTAAACAAAGTTGTCTCCTGCGATAGTGCTAAATCCTTTTTATGACCTTTCAGCCTTCTAGAACAGTGTATAAGACAATTTTCTATTTGCTGGGCTCACTGACAGTAACTGTTCGCCTTGGTACCAGGAGTCCCATTACAGAACAAATAAGGCCCATTTTACTATTTACCCCCCTCTTATAAAACATTTAACCATTTCTCTCCTAAGCTGATCCATCTGAGAAATTGGAGAGAAGGAAATGTTCTTCAGGAACAGCATCACAGGAACTGCTGGGGAAGATGAAGCACATTCTGCATGTGGTTACTGCGTAAATGATGCTTTGATCACCAAAAACAAAGAGCAAGGAGACAGTTCTAACGGTCTGAAAACACATGAGAAGCTAATGCAGGAAGCAGCTTTAATACATGAGACAGTGGCACAGTATTTATTTTGTGACCTTTAGCAAGTACGAGCGGTGCAACAACAAGCTAATTTAGTGGAAATAAAACACCACCAACAAAAAAAAGGCAGAAAAATTAACCCGAGAGCTTCTTGGCAGAGGGAGAGGAGGAGATGCTGAGGCTGGAAGCAGCTCTGTGCATGCATGCTGGGAACTGAGCCCTGCAAAGCACCACGGGAGCAGTGGGTGCTCAGCAGCTCCTGCAAACAGTGATTCTGTGATATCAGCAAAAGCCCCAAACTAGAGCACCTTTACAGCAGGCATTAGCAACTATTCTGCCACACAGATACAAGTTCAACAGCAGCCTTTGGGGAGGTTTTGCAAGGACACCTCCAAACCCCCATGGCACAGGAGGATGGGAGGAACTGCAGACAGGTGGGCAGAGTCCCCAGGTCCCCCACGTGGGGAAAATCAGGGGAGAGAACTTGAAGGGATGGAAGGGGGCAATGACAACGTTGCCTGGGAACTACATTTTCCAAGAGAATTTTGAATATTTAGGGATAAGAAAGAGCAAAGATGTGCACAGGATTCTTTCAAGATTTCCCTATTGGCTGTCTGAAGCTGACACATTCAGAGCTATGGAATTAACGAGTTTCTGTTTCACACCAGCAATGCATAAGAAGCCCCAAGAGCACAGCCAAGGTCCTGAACGGGGCCACATGCAGTTAAAGTTCCTGTCCCCACAGCTACACCCTGGACGTTTGCAACACTTTATTCTCAGAAGGAAAAAGCAAGAAATCCTTCAATCTGCAGCACCTATTCCTGCTTGAAACCTGCAAGGACAGCTCTTGCTATATGCCATTAAGCCACTGAGAGCAAAAACAGCCCCACAGGACAAAGAAAACTTCCCAAACAGACCACCATGACCAACCCCTGCCTTGGAAAAACAGCCTGAGCAAGTAGCTGGAAACTGCCAAGGTCTGGCCAAAATCTCTAACCAGTTAATGGCCCATGTGAAAAAGAATAGCATGGTAAACACTCGCAGAAGGACAGTGCCCATCAGCTAATTTGTGCGTGATGAATAATTCAGCCACATCTATTAAAAAGGCTTCAGCTGACTGAAGACGCACCGAGATGATGACGCAGGGATAGGGAGGAGAGCGGCCACCCCAAGATCCTGCTCTGCACCAGCTGAACCCAGCCTCTGAAAGCTGAGGAAAGAGGTGATGGAGAGAGCAAGGCAGGAGATGGGAGCAAAAGGAGCTCCTGCCATCCCTAAGAGCATCCTCCAACTGATGGCATGGAACATTTCCACACTTAGGTTTTCTTTTACAATCATGACGTGCTGACAGAGATCCTGAGATTGGATGGGCTCCTTCCCAACCTCTTCCATGAGGTTTTTATTGAAGAGGATGAAGCCAGAACACATTTGAATCATCAGGACCTCTGGAAGTCAAATCTCACACTGCTTTGCAGAACATCCATAATATGCAACAAGCAACGGAGGCAATTGGCTTCACTCATCCAAACTTTGTGTTCATGTAACTTCAGAGAAAGCTCTGGGCCTTCGTCTTCTTAAGCAAAGCTTCACTTCAGCCCACTATAAGCAACTTTGCTTTTTCTTCTTTCTGAGGGCTCAGCATTTCTCAAACCAGGGTTTTCAACCTGAAATGGGGTCACAAAACCTCTTCAGTGGGGTTACCAGCTCTGGGCAACCTTGCCTTTATTCTCAATAATCTGAAAGACTGAGTTCAGGGAGGCATTTTTGGTGTTGTGGCAGGACAGCCCAGCTTAATTTAACTTAAATTTATCTTTGTTAGCTGGAAAATCAGCCTGCCTCCTCTACTGGTCAGCATTATCACTTGGCCAAGGCTGGTAGGAAATATCTGCAAAGCATTGTGCCAGCAGTGAGGAAAAGAAATATCTGTTCACAGATAAGTGTGGGATAGCAGTGGGAGCAATAGGGGGTCAAATGAGACAAAATTGTTTCCTGACCCTAAGAAATAAGGTGAGAGACCAGCAGTCTGGCCCCAACTTCTGACACACACTGTGCTTATGTCCATACAGAAAGGCTCCTGGTCCTGGCCAAAAATCATTTCTTTTTCAGGTGACCAGAGTGCAGAAAAGAGGAGATGCAGCATCAGACCCACTTACCCAAACCAACACAAACTTTGTGCTGTTTGCTGTGCACTGGGACCTCCCCACTCCTTCCTTTCGCATTGCCATGGCCAGAAGTATCCCTGGCAATGCCACTCACATGGGATGTGCTCTGCTCCACTTTAGGGCTCTTTTCCATTGTCACTGTGATCTGAAGGAGCATTAGTAGGACAGTGACAGTAGCCTCATACATATTAAAGACACCGAGGGTGAAATGCTTAATAAACCATCACATTTGGAGCCTTCTTTCCCTCTCGTTGGACATGTCTGTCTTGACTTATTCCTGCTCCATACAGGAAGTGGCAGGATTTAATAGTCTTTTATTAGCGTGTCAGCTTTTAAAATGGCCAAAGCCTTATTCATAGGGTAGGTTAAAAAAGAAAAGGGAAAAAAAAAAAAAGGAATTGCAGCACATTCAGGAGAAATCCTTCTCATTTCAGCCAACGAAAGGGTTGAAATAAACGTGGCTATATGTGCCTGGCCCCTTTCTGTCACATTTGGAGAGGAGCTGTCACACTTTCTCTCCCCCAAGTCAATCTCGTTTTTCCTTCTTTCCATGCTTCATGCCCTGCCACTCCACAAAGCAGCTTGCTCAGGGAGTTTGGGATCTCATGCCCCAGCATGAGAAAGGCAGCAGCAGGGTTGCAGGCGCAAAGACGTCCCACACACTTCTGCTAAGTTAAGGTCTGCTCCACCTTCACCCATTTTACTTCCCATTTCTTTGGGATAATTATACCCAAAAAGAGGTTCATTTTTTAGATTTTGGTTGGGTTTTTTTTCCTTTCAAATCACCAAAAGCACTCATTATCTCCATTCTTATTGCCACCTGCAGCTGAAGAGCTGGCTTTCAGGTAAAGGGGGATATCATTCCTTCACCAAAACACAACTTCACAACCTGAGGTTAATAAGAGACAACAGGCACCCAACACTCCCAAAGCTTACCTGCCCTGCAAGCTACATTGCAAAAAATCCTCCTAGACCTCAGTTTTTTTCCTGTCCACCCTGGATTTATGCAGCAGTAAAGGCTCATATTTGATATCCAAGCCCCCAGCTGACAAAGGCTGACCCCACATCCAAATCCAACCTCTGTCCTCTTCAGCACCAGCACGTTTCTGAAATGAATCCTCATATCAAACATATGAAGTTATTTGTCCTAAACAGATAGTCCATAAAAAGACATTTATGTCATATAAAGATGAGTGCTTCCTCTCACGCTTACTTGGAAGGATTACACAAGTTCATCCTTCTTTCTCCCCAAGTTTAGTTCTCTGACCAATCTCACATCTTATTCTACACCTTTCAGATTCTGGGGTTCTGCCTTCAGTTGAAAAGCAGCATCTGCTCACTGGCTGTCTTGAATGGGAAAAGCCAGAAGACGACCTTTTCCCATTCCAGTCCAGACACAGGAAGTTCTCTAATGCATCCGTATTTCCATGGCCTCATTAAGAACAGACCTGAAACTTGAAGGCATACTCTTCATTACTGACTACACTGTCCTAAGAAGCTTATTACCTTTAATTGGCTCAGGGTTACGCTGAAAACATGGAGCTGACTCCACTCTAATCCATGCAAGCACAGCCTCTAGGTTTCAAGTGGAAGCAGGTTTTCACCCCAGAGCCTCTTAGAAGCAAAATCTTATTTAGGTCAGAAGTGACATTTTCCTTTCTGAAATAGTAGGCCAAATGCCAACGAAACTGGAGCACGTTAGTTGGAGCAACCCAGGGATTTACTTTACAATACTGTGTAGTACACCCATGTGAACACTGGGGAAAAGAAAAAAGCAATCTGCTGTGCTGAACTTCTGACAGCTTATTTGTTGGCACTGGTTGAACATCAGAGTTTCCACCCCAGAGAAAATCCACGTTACTGTTAGAAGAAATCCCCTTCAGCCCCATTTGGAACAAAGCCCCACACCAAGACTTCATCAAAAGTCCCAATCCAGAGACATGCACGCTTGCTCTTTAGCTATCAGAATGCATACGAGAAGATTTTATGGAGTCCAAATGAAGAGCTCAGCTTCAGAAAGTTGCATTTCAGTATAAAACTACATGGAAGGACCAAAACTGTGAGTGGTTAATGGCTGCACAGTGCTGGGATCCCAATGTTTTGGCAGCTACTTGAACACACACAGCCCCCAACAGGCACTACCCTGGTGATTCCAGGCATCCCCACACAAATCCCAGGGCCAACAAACTGATAAGCTCCATGCTCCAAATTCTCCCAATGAACCCCTCCAAAAGCAAGTTGACTTGAATAACAGACACCATCAAGCTCCTGCCTAAACCAAAACTACAGACAGCAACGTATCAACCCATGTAGCTTTATTAGCACAGCCTGATTGCAGGCTTCTTCCCAACAGCATCTTGAGTCAATAGCTTAATTGCCTTCTTGCCTTGTTTGGCTTCTGGTTAAATTCACTGATGAACTCTGCAGATGAGGGATGAGTTAAACCTTCACTGCCGGACTCAGATCTCCCTGATCTCTACCTGTGAAGGCAGTGGGCACAGGGAGACATGCCATGGGGACAGCCCAGCCCTGCATTTGTCCCCACATTCTTATTGCCTGGGAGAGGAGGGAGCAGGGGGACACAAGCACATGCCTGAAGATGAACTGGCAGGCAGCACATTATTGATATGGATGTTTCCCACAACAGTTTATCATTGCTTTTTGGCTGTCTTTTCTTCCCTCGCCAACCCTTGCACTTGGAAGCAGCCTGGCACCATCTGATCTGCACTTGCTCTCCAGTAATGATATTTAACTATTGATCACCATCACTGATAGCTTGTTTCCTACTTTTGACCTACCTAAAGTAATTGTTTCCTGCAACTCAACCATGGCAGCTTTGAGGGGGCTTTGTAAGCCACCCACTGGGCCCTCTGTTAAGACAGTTTTTGCCAGATGAGACAATGGGCTTCAGATGTGTCATTAATCCCATAAATAAGATGTCCCCGTTAGACAACTCCTGTCATGTCTTTGTGATTTGTTAGAAGGCAGCAATACTTTTGTGCCTCTCTGTTAAGTATTAATCTCCTGGAGAGACCAGGAAGGCTATTTTAAGTGTGACCTGCAAAGTAAAGACAGTCTTTTGAGTCCTTTTGTTCCTTAGATCCAGAGAACAGGTAAGGAACTGGGCTGTCTGTGTTTCCTACTTGGAGCAAATGGAGGAGAGGAGATTTATAGTACTTGAGGATATAGATTTCGATTCCTGGAAGACTGCATGAAGGATGAGAGAGGGTAGATTTACAATTTCCAGTTATCAGGGAATCGTAACTTATTAGCAGTCAATCACAAAGTTAAATGATAAAAGAGATTTCTGGCTGACTTAAAGAACATTCATGTAGCATTAGGGAAGAGGTGGGTGTAAGAGCCACCAAACAGTCCTAATATCTAAGGTTAAAAACAAAGCAGAGAAAAAAAATGACAATCCAAAGCAATACCTCACAAATCAGCATTTCTTAGGTGGCCCAGGGTTGACAAGCAGGGACACTTCATTGATCACACATCCCAACGGATCCTAAGGACAGCGTGCCTTCAGAGCTCCCAGCACAGCCCCAGGGCAATGCAGACAGGGGTCCCAAGCTGTGACCCAGCTGTCACAAATGGTCCCATAGATGCTTCAGAGAGACATGCAGCCCAGGACATCATTGCCTTTGATGTGCACACAGATGTGTATCCACAAAGCAGTGCAGAAATGGTTTCATCCTTGCAATTACTCTACTGCAATCCTAGGGGGTACATCATGCCTTTACAGCAGCTTCTGCAGCACTGGTGAGGCTCCGAGCAGCTTCTGCTGAGCCATGGCATGATGAAGTCTGTAGAACCAGGGACCTGAACTGCTCTGGACAACAAGGACAACCAAGAACAAACCAGAGTTGCTTTCTTTTGAAGATCACCAGAGATACTTCTAGCCATCCCACTGGGGAGTGGAGGAAGGGCTTTCAGCATGAAAGCAGCTTAGCTGCCCATCTTAGATGAGGTTTTTCTTAGACGAGAGACACATACTTGTCTGTGTCACCTCACTTGTATTTAAACCCTGTTCAGAGGGCATTTTATTTCAAGAGGGTTTAAACTTGCACGCTGCACCAGAGAGAGTATTTCATCCTTGAAATACTCCTCCAGACAGGAAAGTTTTCCCACCAAAGGTTACAAGAAACCAGCTTCTGACATTTAATCATGGTGATTTGCTTCAGCAGGCTGGTATAAAGTACCACTCAGCATAAATAAAGACATCAATCTGGCTGAAACTTCCCAACTGCTCCAATTTCACAGGGCTAAGGATGAGTAATGCTCTGGTCTTGACTCCAGCTGGAGCATCTCGTGGATGAGATGGTCCCCACAGTGAATTTGGGGCTTCAAGAGACGCTCCAATTCCTCCTAAAGCAAACAAGGGGCAAAGGTTTGCTCCATGCTGCTGTCACACTGTACAAGGTCAGCACTCAATGCTCTCATGTGTGACAGCACAGGACCAAGCAGTACTGGCCATGCCCTGCCCTAAATCAAAGCTGTTGACTTAGGGCTGCTGTTTACAATGGGAAAAGCTGTGGCAGAGGGTGGAACATGACTACAAGAGCATCCCAGGGGATTCTGGGCTGGCAGAACAAAACGACATATGTAAATCCATTTCACTGGCAGAGACCTCACTATTTGAATAAGTTTAATATTAAACTGACTCAAACATTGGAACAAGCCCAATTATCAAGGCAGTTCACATGCTTGGACCCATAGGGCATGATGTACCTTCAGCTGCGTTGTCAGGGTTTCCTAACAGCTCACTGTGGCCTTGAAAATTGCTCTGAAAGATGCTGCTTACCCTAAAAACAGCCTGGAATGGACACAAATACTGCAGGCAGGATGAGCCTGCTGGCATATAAGTTTCCCTCTGGTTTCCTCATGAGTGATGTGATCCCTACTTTCCTCAGTCATGAGCCTCCATCCATCCCTCCTATTTAAGAGCATTCACTGTTTCAGAATTTTCTTTGCATAATAAACAGTGAAGACCGCAGTTAGAGAGGCAGGAACACAAAACCACTCACTGTTTGTAGTTTTACTGCAGAGCCAGGGGTTTAAAGCACGGCATTTACAGGCCACTGCCCACAGAAAGACATCACTAGAAGGTCACAAGCAGCACTGATGGGGACTCAGGCAGCCCTGCAGGGCTTGACTCTAGACACACTTCATGGCAGAGGTTTGGACTTATTTCTCTGCTGTCCTCTAATAACAGCTTATAAACCAGAAAGGCCAACAGCTCTGTGATAAGGTGCCTTAAACCACACCAAACAGCTCCCCAGGGGACAGCTCATGGGCTAACTCAGCCTCTGACCAGCTCATTAGAGGTTAAGCACCAATACTGAACATAAGGTAGAGGTCTTTCAGGAGTAATAATCTGGAGGAGAATAAAGCACAAAGTGGAGCATGGAGCCCATGCTGTGTTCTAACAAAGGCCTTTGGTTACCCAAGGCCTGATGAGCCAACCATGGGAGAGCTCCTCACACTGCTGTGCTCCCCCTGAGCCCAACCTCAACCCATCCCACTGACCACATCCCTCAGTGCCACAAATCCACAGTTCTGGAACAGCTCCAGGGATGGTGACCCCACCGCCTCCCTGGGCAGCAGGGCCAGTGTCTGACTGCTCTTTTAGGGAAACTTTTCCTAGCATCCAACCTGAACCCGGAAGAAAAGTCATGACCAGGATGATTGAACACTCAAAAGCACTATTGAAACCATTCAAACTACTTCAACAGCACTTGCACGGATGTATTCCTCCAAGAAACAGTGGAAGATGCATCCAAGCCACCAATTACTCAGCACAGGAGGGAAAGCAGCAAGGCATGAATGCTGATGTCCCAGGAGAGAGCAAGGAGGCTTTGCAGGAGGCACAGCTCCCTGCAGGACTCCTCGGCTTCCTCATTGAGGAGGAGACACAAAAGGTTGCGTTCCCCACTCAGCCCCTGAGCAAAAGATAATTAGTAGCTCATTGTTTTAAATCCTAATAAGCGCTCCCCAAACTAACTAACCATGTTGGACATAATATAAAAATGGTTCTGGTGAATACGCAATTTGTGGAGCAGTCTAATTAGATGGCCATGAGAGCAAGGAGCCTGTGCAGCACTCGCTGCCGAGGGAGGCCTATTTGCACAAACCCCAGAAGGTTGCCATGTAATAGCGAGAGCCAATTTCTTCATTTCCTAAAGATCCACTAGCAAGCAGCCTCCAGACTTCCTTTCACCATTTGCAAGCCCTGGAGTTAGCTAGATAGAAGATTTAATCTCTCCTCTTTGAATGGAGCAGTGGAAAGCAATCTTTTTGGAGTTTTCACAACAGCTGCCCAGGGAGCTGCTGCTTCACAGCAAGAGCAAGAAGGGGCCCAGCTGTGGGTTCAGGCTGCTGCAGCTGCCATACCAAGCTGGTACAATGTCCGGTTTCTCCAGGAGAAGGGACAAGAGTTGTGTTCTGACATAAATGCAGGTCAGGAAGCACTGCTTGCTTCGGCAGCCAAGCTTTTAATTGATGCAACACCTTCTAGCAGTACCTGGTTTCAAGACCTTTCCATCTGAGTCCTGAAGGCATGGGATGAGAGGGAGTCTGCTTTCTTCAGATGACAGTGCTTTAAATAAAAAGTTCAAACCTATGTTCTCGACAGCCTCAACAAAGCAATTACAGCCTGAGTGAAGGTTACTGGTACCCGTGGTCTTGGCACAGCTTGTCTTCTGAGGCACCAGTGAGCAGCAAATAAGTGTTTTGTCACAAATCGAGACAGTCCTACAAAGGCCAAAGGATGATCTGCAGCATCCTCAGTGCCACTTATATTAATAACAGAATCATGAGGGGCAGCACAAGACAGAGATGAGATATATCCCCCCCCCCCCCACTGCAAAGCTAGCAACCTCAGGGCAGACCCCAAGTTGAGCACAGCAAGAGTACGCTCATGCCAGCTTGGGGACATGGGCATTCTGCACAAGGCCTTGCTATCAATACTAGTGCAGTAGGCTGTGCTCCTTGGAGGTCTGTTCAAACCATGGGGAGATCCCACTCCATCCCTGGATGGACCAGTTCATCGATGCATGAAATCCCTGAGCATTGGCTCAGCCACAGCATGACAATTGCAACACAAGCACTTTCCTGCTGTGTATTTCCCTCTGGCCACAGTGGAATAACCCAGAAGTGAGAGATAGCAGCCAGGGAAGGCACAGCTGTGCTTCTCCATTCCCTGCTGCAACACCCAGGGCAGCAGAGGAAGGAGGAAAAGTAACCTGGAAGGTGACTGAACAGCAGAAGGACACAGCTGACCGCATCTGAACTGCTGCAGCTTCCCTGTGCTCTTCTACAAGAGGAAAAATCAGCTGGAGGGAAAGTGCCTTAACCCCTCTCAGCAGCTCACTGGGACCGTTCAGAGTCAGGTGAAACCAAGCACACACAGTGAGAGAGGGCAGGAGGATTTCCCAAGTAAGGCCAGCTTTCCTGCTTGGCCAGCCAAGCCATACAGCAGCTCTCGAGATGCTGCAGACTGACAGTGCTGCAAAGCCAGGGAGCTCCCATAGCAGTCACACACCTAAAAGGGGAGTCTCTATCCCAGGCACAGCCTATGAGGAGTTCAGACCTTGCAGAATCACAGTATTTGCTACAGCCAAGTTGAGCAACCTCTGTTTCTCCCTCCAGAGGCTGCTATCTCTGAGAGCTGCAGCCCCCTCTGACCTTGTGCACAGACATCACTGCACCGAGCGACTTTGCAGCACACAGACAGCTCAAAGTAAATGGGGCTTATGGAAAAGTTACTCAGGCACTTCTGAGCTTATATCCAATGCTGCAGCTGTAGGATACCTGGGCTTTGTGCTCACCTCTGAAATATTTATGCGCTAATGAAGGTGGAGGCAGAGGAAACTCTGAGGTCACTTAGAGAGGTAAACTCCTCATTGTAGCTGAAACAGCTGAGACAGCAAGCGAGTTGGAAGCAATCAAGAGCAATTAAAACATGCCTGTACTACATAACATTTACTTGTTATGCTACAAGGGTCCAAAAAGCAAAACAAAGGGGTTTTGCTAATTCTTTCCTACTCCATTACCCTTGCAACCAGGAGAGCATACAAAACACCTCTGCTTCGCTCGCTGCTCCCTGTGTGTTCAGCTCAGCTCTCCCCTGTCTCAAAAGCTTAAAAGCCTGTTTTTCCCTTTAAAAGCCAACTTGCCTGCCAGGTAGCTTCTCTTAATCTCACAGCCTTGGCTAGAAGCCTCTCTAGGCTGCTGAAAGAGATAGCTACTTACCCTTTGTTCTTGCGACAAGAAAAGCCTCAGCTATCAAATCCTTCCAGATTCCTTTGTAGTCTGAGAGACTCTAAAATGGAAAGAATAAAAACCACGTATCAGTCTTACAGATTAATCACTACTAAGGCTAGTGGTTAGACCGGCTTACAGCCATGTCTCACGTCTCTACAAAGCAAGCCTTTACCAGACAGATAGCTATGAGACATAGCCATTCATCTCGGACAATGAGCATTGCATCCTTCCTAATGTCAGCAGCATGCCTGAGAAAGGAGCCAGAGGTGAAGTGGGCACATCCAGCTGTGGCTTTTCCCCCAGGCTGATGGATGTGCCCCAGGAGCTGAGCAAGCAGGACCCAGGCAGCCTCCAGCAGCAGGAGGGACCGATGAGGACATCCCATTGGGATGGGCAGGAGAGGTGTGTTCATGCCAGCCTAGGGCTGCTGCTTTATTTCTCAATGGCACAAAGGCAAGGTGTTGAGCACACTGTGGTTTCACACAGTATGTCAATTTAAAAATAATTTAAAAAAAAAGCACATTGCTCCCATGGAGGCATTTACAGAGGCTGAGAGCTGATCACAAAAATTGCAAGCAAAAATAGTACCCCAAACTCTCAGTTATTCCAGAGCAAACAAAGATTTTTCATAATGAAGTTCTCTGCACCTTACGTGGAATTGGTTCAAAGAGCTTTTTTCAAAGTCGTTTGCAGAGAGCATTCAGCACAGTGGGCAGAGGTTTGTGCCCCCCAGTGTGTCCTTGCAGTGCTATTTTCCTGCCTGGAAAGCAAAACAGACCACCACGCAGCCAGTTCTGCATCAGGAGGATCTCAGCCCTGCTGGCACAGTCCCCTAATGCCTCCAGCGCATGGAAACCCTCATGCATCCTGACAGCAAGTGTCAGAGGCAGCCCCAGAAGAAAAGACAGCACAGTCACACAGTCAGCATTTCACAGCTCAGTGTTAGACATACTGGATTCCCCTTCCTCAACAGGGCTGTGAGTGACTCCAGCTGCTGTCCCTTTGCAGGCAAAGCCTTCCTGAGAACAATTCTTCTGGTTCAACCTCGGTTCAGCATGCACCAATCTCTGAAGCATCATTAGCTCCCCTGCTGTAGGGCTGCTCATCACCAAGATCCCCGTCCCCGTGCCATCCTCCTGCAGCTGCTCCTTCTCCACCCACAGGATGTGTGGATCCAATCCCTGTGTCTTGGGAAGCAGCTCACCCTCCTCCAGCAGCACGATCCATGCCACCAATCCTTCCACCACTGCAAAACATTGCTGTTTTCCAGAGCAAAACAGCTTGAGAGAGGATTTAAGCAGAGGTTAACAAAGTTCTCTCTGCTGAGGAGCAAACCTGCTCCTGGGCTAAGCAGCACTGTCCCCATTTCACGTGGAAATAACACTACAAGTAAGCAGCTGCTGTAACCATTAGAGCAGAACACATTACAAAGATACCAAAAAAAGCTTTTGTAAGCGATTTTCTCCCATCTCACCCTCAGGCAATCTATCATGTTAGATCAGCCCAAGCAACCCCAGTGGTCACCTTTCATCCACTCCAGCCAGATGATACAAAGGCAGGTGCCAGTGTCACTGTGCCCTGGAGTGAGCCACACTGGGCACCTTCATTATGATACAGCATGGATTTCTTTCTACACCATGGATCTGGGCCAGTGGCTAGAGAGGCTCACGCTGGCAGCATCCATGCAGGTTCAGTCTCAGTGTCATGATATTCCCCAGCTCGTTATCAGTTTCCTCTTCCAGTGCTTGGTCAATATTAAAGGCTTTGAAATGTATATGTAGTTATGGTCCAGGAGAGTGTCTCCAGGGAAGCAATTTGCTGCAAATACTGAGCTACTTAGAAATATTTATATATGCTAGGAAAGGATTAGGCTTCATTTAGCATTTTCTCCACCTTTGAACTTCATTTAATGCAGAATTAAGCCCAAGCTGCAGTAAATGGTCCTGAAGTTGTAAAGGAGAAAGGCTTGTGGAGCAATAAGATTGTTCAGAGAGGAGAAAGGACGGATTGCTCAGTGTTTTCCAGATTGTATCATAATAATTGAACTAAAGGGTGCCCAAGATATCAGCCCAACCATCTTTACTTGTAGTACAGTGTTCCCAAACTAGGGAGCATCACAAGGAGACATAGGAATCCTAAGAACAGCTTAGAAGTATAAAACCTGTGAGAAGGACAGCCTGTCTAATGTATTACAGGGGAGGCATTCAGAATGGAGCTGCACAACTCTGTGTGAGAGCAGTTCCACTTTTAAGGGAAGAGCACCATACTCACAGCCTCTGATCAGTCCCTGTGCAATAGCCAGAAGGGCTTTCCCAGACCCCAAAGGGAGGGAAGAAGCACCGGTACTGCATTTGCTTGGCTGTTTGCAGGCGTGGGTGGCCATAGCCATAGGGTCTTGGCACAGCCACCTCAGGACAGATGGGACTGCAGAGAGGCTGGGAAAGGCATTAGAGATGTATGAGCCTCACCGCAGGAATGCTGCACCACTCCATGTCTTGCCAGCGGTCCCAGATCAGCCTCCTCAGATTGTTTTGGGCTCAGGGCACCAATGTAATAACCTGCTAATGGAAACCTGCTTCCTCAGTGCCCACCACAGGGTGCATGCTGGAGATGTGTGAACTCTGGTGCCTGTGGGGCAGAGAGCATCAGACCCTCTGCAGGGACAGCATCTGCAGGAGATGATGAACGAGGAGCTGCTGGAGCCAGCAAACAGAGCTCCTGGTGTGCAGGCAACTGGCAGTGGCCCTTGGCATTCAACATGGAAGATTCATAGTAATTGCCAGGCAGCCCAGGTCTCTACAAACTGCTATTTTTCTTACTTCTGCCATTGGCTTTTTTGACCATTACCAAATACACCTCCAGCATGCAGTTAATACACTAATAGCTTGCATGCTTTTAATAAAATTATGTTTTCACAACTAAAGCCCAGCACGTGTTTTCACAGCACTAGCCACCATCAAATATTTACTCTGCTCAAAGAGCCATCAGCAACCTGAACAAAACCATTTTTCAAATATTGAACAGAAAAATACTCCAATCTCTTTGAGCCAGTTACATCTGGCTCCAAGTTGCTGGCAGATGGAAGGGAAACTGGTTGCAAATGCTTAAAAATTAAACTTCTTGCATTTGTGAAGTCTGCAAGTCAAGAAAATACATTCAGAGCAAGGTAAGCAGGATCTGCTTTTAAAGGCACTCAGTTTCCAAAGGCAGAGAGATAGAAATATGCTATGGAAAGACAGAAGTCATTTACACGAATGCAAGCCAGGTAAGCATTGCCCTGTTTGGCCAGCTCCAGCATCCCTGCTCAGTAGTACAGCTGTACTTGGGTATAT
The DNA here is from genome assembly GCF_016699485.2 of Gallus gallus. Lineage (NCBI taxonomy): Eukaryota > Metazoa > Chordata > Aves > Galliformes > Phasianidae > Gallus > Gallus gallus. The sequence continues at coordinate 5,470,491 of NC_052545.1, forward strand.
TACAATCACGATCTACCCAGGTTTGTGGAAGGCTCCCATAAATCCCAAGTTTTTTTTTAGAGCTGCTGAGATACCATTGCTTGAAAGCTAAGCCACATACATGCACTGAAATGTTTTGGGTGGGATTTGCAAGGATCCATTTTGCCAGGGAAGTGTGCACCACCAGAGAGGGACACTCAGAGCATTGCAGATGCAAAGTACTCAGATTTTTTTTTTAGTGTGGTTTTTGGGACCCTGGGTAAGCAGAATCTCCCCAGCTCCAAGCCTGTATACAGACCATCAGCAATCCTTGCTTAAAAATCCCAAACCATTGCAGCAAATCTTTCCTTATGACTGCAGAAGGGAAGACCCACATCAAGGTCACTTAGGGTTGCAACCCCCCTCCTCTCCACCCTGGTGTTCCACAGAGCCAGACCCCCACTCAGGGCAGTTTTTACCCACACCTCAGCATCCACACTGCCAGCCACAGAGGTGTCACACCAACCTGGCTTTTCCTGTATGGACCTTTCATCCTCTTCATGTTTCCTCCCAGTTCACACACAAGAGCTGACACTATTCCTCAGGCCAGCAGCATGAAATCCCTCAGCTCCACCCAGTTACCACCTGCAAACCTCCTATAGCCCCTCTCCATCCCCTTATATACCCACCCACCTGCTCCCAGCTGATGCTGCTTTCAAGGGCAATGGACATGATGCAGATGCAGACAGCCCAAATGCATCCCATGAAGTAATTTTTCCAAGCAGATCTGTCATTATTTTGCAGAGGTCTCCTATCCCCACCTTCTGTATTGCTGCGTTGTCACTGATAGGTCTTTAAAACATCAAACACACCAAGGAGCTTACTGAAGGTCTGAATCACAACGTGGAAAATCAGGGCTCTGCCAGCTGGGGGGAGGATTTTGCAGACCCTGGAAATAGGTTTATCCTGTAACAATTGTTGTTTATGAGCCCTGGGCTGTCACATGTGTGCCTCATTGTGGAAAGTTTTTCCTCCCATTCACTCAGTGCCAGGAAGTAAATTTCTGTGGTTCAGGAGAAACTAGCTGTGGCAAATCCCTAATGTAAGGGAAACCAGAAAGCTTTTCCTACTCCTAATTATGCCGTGTTTCTAAACTTTCCCCTATGGCATGCAATATAAGAGTTCGTTTAGCAGCTTTTCCCTTAAAAAGCACTGACAAAGGAGGCATTGTTACAGCAGTGAGATCACAGACACTTCCCTGGCTCTGAGCCCACCAGCTCCAGCAGATGGGATGGATTCTTCCTGAGAGATGCACAGGGCCAGACTGAGCCTGGACGGAGAAAACGGGCAGATTTCAAAGCGTTAAATAACACCTGAGGGTATGCCAACGGACAGTATGGGACATGAATTTGTGCTATGTCTCATATTTTTTTCAGCAGCCTGGACTTGATGATCTTTAAGGTCCCTTCCAACCCAAGCCATTCTATGATCACATAATCACAGAACCATAGGGGCTGGAAGGGACCTTAAGATCATAGAAGAGATAAATAAAGGGATAAAATTAGTTGAACACGAATATACTTGCGGTATGACAAACTCCCCCCAAATCCCTCCTCTGATGCTGAGTGTTGGCACTGGTTGTGCACCAATCCCTATGTGCATGTCACAGTCCTTGGCCATCCATGTTGCGTCATCACTGCTGTATTGATTACTGCACTGAGAGCGTGTAACGCCTCCGGGCAGTTTTCTCTCATCATAAGCAGGATAGCTCAGTTACATTGCTGGCCTGCTCATCTCCAAAGAGAGAGGTTGCTTCCATGTGGAAAATAAAATACTGCCCGGGGGAGACGTGCTCAAGAGATTGGAACAAATTCATTGATGCGCCACCAGATCCCTGCAAAACACCCTGGTTTTATTTTGTGTTGATGAGCGGAGGAACCGAGTGTTCCCTCTGCACTGCTAATCTGTCACTCAGAACAAAATAATGTGAACGGTGTACCAGTGTAGCTTTGAAAATTTTATTAAATGCAGACGGTTATTCTGTAGATAACATTTTCTGGATCATGCATGAATAATAATGTTAATGCACAGAACTGTCCTGAAGTGTAGTCAGAGAGAAAGGGAGCGTTTCCCATGTACAAGGGAGAGGAGATGCGTGCACAGCCCGGCCAGCTGTTCTCCCTGCAGGGCAGAAGGATGCTCTTTGTAGTTTTGCTCACTGAGCTCCCAACAAATTATGAGGAAATGGGAGGAACAGAGAACTGGGCTCTGTGAGTGATTCAGAACCAGCAGCCACGGGGTCTCCCAGCCTTGCTTTCTCCTTCCAGCCCTCCTCCCTCTCAGTGTCTCAAGGCACAAGCCTGCTTTGAGAGAGCTTTATTACCAGAAGGACACAGAGCAGGGATTTCAAAAGACAGTCCCAAAATTCAGGACTTCCAAAGCCATGGACATAGATCTTGCAATGCAAAACCCTCATGGAGCTTGCCATGCAAAACCCTCAGCGAGCGATTTGCTTTCACTGGCTTTGCATTGCACGGCGACCACCTGTGTCCCTAAAACCACAGGTGGAAGTTAGCAGAGAGGCTAGGGCCAAACTTTTGGACATAAATCCATGCTTAAAATACCTTCATGTCAAACAGTGTGATTCAGAGCTCAGGCACTTCTAGGGTTCAGCAGCACTTAGGTAGGATTGAGAGATGAAAGTCCAGAGTTGATATCCACCCCCCTGCTCATGCCCTTTATCTGATCTAACCCTAAGTGTTCAAAGCTTCAAAGCAGAAACCACTTTTCTACTCTTTCTCCCTCCTTTGATTCAGATCTTTGCAAATATCAGCACGGAAGAGAAATTTGGAATGCTCTCTGAGAGTTTTATCTCCTTTCCAGGCCCATTAGAATGGGCAAATAAGGTGTTATAGTACACATGGCTCAGGACTGTTTAAATGCATTTATTTTTTGGCAGGAGATAAGTTTGGAAATCCGTATTTAAATGATGATTTGAATGGAGTCTGTGTTGAGGAATTCACTGTTTATGAGCAATCTCATTTTAGTGTTTGCTCACACTGATATCGCTATGGCTTTTGTTGGAGGTGGGAGAAGGCACAGCTCTCCTTAACAGCCGTAGCGGGTGAGGGCTGGTGGAGGAGATCTGCTCCAGCTCAATTCTGCAAAGCTGAGCTTTCCTTCGATAGGCTTGGAAGTGGCGTGTTGTTTGTGGAAACTTCTGAATACTGAAAATGAGGGGCCTTTCGTAGCACCTCAGGACAATCATTTCAAGTTAGCAGTCAAGCTGCGTGGAAAAAACAGCTCCTCGGCTGTGCCTGCCAGATCCTGTTGGCTCTGCTGAAGGCTCCATTGGGGAATGGTGAGAAAATAAAGCGAGAAAACAAATTTCAGGTCAGCCCCCAGCGTTTTGTTTTCATTGAAAATATGGAAACAAGATACAAGATTAAATCATTTTTATATGTATTTGTAGGTCCATTCTCAGCTGAGATGAGCAACGACCATTGCAAGAGCAGAAAGCCATGCTGGTAGGTGCGTCCCCATCACCCCCCAGCAGCCTGGCACAACTAACATCTCCTTGGTAGCTCCTGGGGAGTACTGGTGGAGGTGGAACCCCTTTCCTGGCAGTTACAACGTCCCTGAGCTTGGTGCCCTGGTTTGAGCTGTGGGGATGAGATGGAGCCTGGTGGTCTAGGCCAGTCCATCCCATACCTGCGCAACCCCAGTGCTATTCCTCCAGCGCACATAACTCATTTCTAATTATTTATAGAGGGGAGAGGTGGAAATGTCATTACCCTGCTTAATGACTCAGCTGCAGAGTCCTCTTGGGCATTTCTTTCTTTCTCTATTTTTTTTTTTTTAAGAAACAAAAATGTGCTTGATTGTGAAATTTAAATATTTAACAACATTCACTTGCAGAGCATTTAGCAGCTGACTTTTCAACCTCCCTCTGTATTTCCATTTTAATTCTGTTTGCTGTTTCAGAGGAGCACTAATCCCTCCTTCACATCCCCTCCTGGCTTCTCCCCAACACCTTCTTTCCTTCTGTGCCCTTTGGAGGATGCAGGAATGCTGCACTCGTGTCTCTGTGTTTCCAAACTCACTTGCTCAAATGTGATTCTTCCCTATAATGAAAGGATTTCCATGCATGTCAGTCAGTTAAAATAATCACAGGCTGCCACTGTTCAACTGCATGTAGAAAAGGAGAAAAAAATATCAATAAGCTGCTGTGTCACTCAGCCCAGAAGCAATTAACTTCTGGACTGGGGAGTTTCTCCATGTCCTTACACACAGCTTTCTGCCCCAAACCCATCAGCCAGTGCCTCTGTGTTTGAACATGTGGGAGAATGAGAAGGGACAGTGGTCACCCACACAGGGGTTGGGCTTCCATAGCACCTGACACCACAAAACCTCGGGCATGCCCAAGGTGCTGTAGGTCCTTGCCAGCCATTTCACCTAAATATGAAAGAGAGACAAAGATGGCATTTAGTTTCTCTGAGTTCTGAGTGTGTTTGTGAGCTGGGTCTGACAAGGAGCCTGATAGAATCACAGGATCATGAAGGTTGGAAAAGGCCACTAAGAACACCAAGTTCAACCCCAACAGATCCCACCATGACCACTGATCACGTTCCCCACAGCTGCATCTCCATGGTTCTCAGACATCTCCAAGGATGGTGAAAACTTCATCTGTGTCTGCTATCTTGCTTGTGGCATGTGGGAGCTGAAATGTGGACCAGATCTCAACTACAGTCTCGCTGATGTGTGGGTTTCTGGCCAGTGTTCCCTACGAATCTCCCGTGGTCTCCACAATGGAGCTTCTCCCACTGGAAAACACATGCAGGGTCCCACGTCTCCTTTGGGCTGTGTTGAAGGATCTGATTTTCCCGTCCTTGGGAGCATTCCCATTGCTGGCAGGATTAGACTCACGACTTGCAGCCTCAGGTCTCTGAGGGGCCAATCAAGTTGGGAAAGGTGCTAGAAAAAGAAACTTCGTCACACGCATGACAGGGCGTGAAAAATGTCCTTCTGACCCACTCTGACAATTGCTTTCTTAGTGGATCATTCTTCACCTCTGAAAGGCAAATTTTGTTCTGCTCTTGTCATGGCCAGGTTAATGTCTGTTCCCTCTTTCACTGAGATGTCCCAGAAGGAAATGAACGTCTGCTCAGCTCGCTGATCTCCTCAATGGAGTTTTTCAGGGTGGGCATTTGAAACTCAGCCGCTGGGGATGGGAATGCAAAATGTGTTACAAAAGATAACAGAAACGGAAGCGGTTGAGGGTTTATTTAATTAATACATCAACGTGCACACTTAATGATATTTCTAGTAAAAAATCAGCTGTACAATTCACCCATAGCCCTTGCCTCTTTTCAGCAGCAGGAGGAGGATGTGAAATCACACTGGAGGACCTTGAGGTAGGTCTTTTTCTTTTCAATTCAAACAAAACGAAGATGACGGAGCGTCGCGTTCTTTTCTAATCACTCCAGTTAATTACTTTCAGGGGGGCAGAGTGGCCTTCACCAAATGAGCTTCAAGGCCACTGGAGGTGCTCAGCAGTTCTGTTTGGGAAAGTTTTACTGGATACAAAAACAAGGCACAAGAAGTCACCTCTAAAAACGCATCCTTCTCCTTTCCCCTTGGGAAGGGAAACAAGAGAAGGAATATTACTATGAGTAATGCAGTGGGATTGGGGAAGGAACAAAATCATAGCAAATATCAAGAATAGCTTTTTAACAATGAGATGTATCAGGCTGAGGAACAATTTCCTGGGGGAATAATAAATAATCCATTGTCGCTGTAAGTGCACTTAAGCCATACTTTTCTGCTGCATGTCTCGGAGGGCTCCGGGAAGGATGGAAGCACTATTTCTGTTTTACTGGTGGGGAAACTGAGGAAGTGCCCAAGGTCAAAGCGGGCGATGGGAACCTGGAGCCCTGACAGCCTGGAGCCGTGTGACTGCAATGGTTATTGGCAGCAAAGAAGGGCAGTGTGGAGGGGCTGGGCTGGGGCTCAGTGAGCAGGGTGGTCATCATTCCCTCCAGGCTGCCAGAATACTACGATTGCATTAGTATCAGCCTGGATCCAAGAACCTACAAGCAGCCAAAGCAGTGAATACAAAAGGGCAGTTCAGCATCTCCAAGTGCCTTGTGACAGTAATAAAGTCATGTAAAGCAGCTGCAAAACCATCCCTCCTTTCAGTGTTTTACCTGCACTGCTTTCTCTTTCTTTGTGTGGGTTCAGGTGGCTCTACAAGTCACTGGGTTACAAAAGAGGATATGGGAAATCTGCCTGAAAAGGGTTATTTATTAATTTTGAATGCAGTCCTCCCACATCACAGCAGAGGTACAGTGCTCTCCTGGCGCAGGGGTGAATGAAATTCCTATCCATGGGTTTCAGCAAAACCTCTTCTATGTCAAAGAACATGGGTGAATGAAAAGGATCCTGCCAAGGATGCAAGCTCTTCTGTAGGTGCCGCAGGATCCATTAACCTTGTTTTTATGGTTATTATTATGATTTCAAATGAGCCTTTTCTACCCTGATTCTTAGTTTAGTCCAAATGCCCTCAGCTGAAGTGAAGCAGACGTACCATGTGCATGGTGATAACTCAGACCCAGGTTCCTACAGGGGTAAAGCTGAGGACCAGGTCCTCTGGCTTAGTCTTGCTTTTGTAGCTATTGCAGCATGCTGTTCCTCACATTTAAGGCCTAAAAGTGTCAGAGAAGCAGGCTCTGATGTCATGAACATATTTTGCTTGGAGCTGCCCTTCTGCAGAGCCTTCCTGAATGGGACGTGAATGTCAAAGATAATCTGGTTCATGGGAAGACCTGATGCTCAGGGGCCTCACACCCAGACAATGCTGGATTCGCTGGAAGGCAGTGCTGGAAAGATCTCAAAGTTACCTGAGGCTCTTAGAGAGAGTGGAAAAAATTCAGGAAGGACTGGGAAGGAGAGCCTCCTCCTATCACTGTGCTCCTGGCACGTGGATCCATCGCACTGCATTGGAGTCAGCTTGGGGTCACTGTGTTGTTTCCTCAGCAGCCTTCCCAATGGCTCTGGTTCAGATGGTGTGCAAAGGTTCTTTTACATTTTCAATGTATTTTCATTTGCAGGCTCAAGTTTGGGCTGGGATATTTCTTTTTCTCTGAGCAACTGGATGCTTGCATTGTTAGCGTATTGCAAGAAACTTTATCTCTTCACCTCCAGCAGGCACTTGGAAAAAGGCCCAATGGTTGCCAAGGGTATTTTCACTCGTTCCTGGCCTTTGTGATTCAGCCAGGGCCCTGTTCTCTGTCTGCAGGCACTCACAGTCCCACTGGAGAGGGAAATACTGAGCCACAAGGATGGAATCTCAGTGCCCTGAAGAAACTTGGTAAGCACACAAACAATATCTATCAGAGCTCCTCCACCCTGCAGACATTGATGGTTGCTGTCTCCAGCCTATGTAAATTCTGACTGGCCTGCAGTAGTTTTGCAAAGTCCTGGTTGCTATTGCTACTTCACATAACATCCCAGTGGGCATCTTCAGCCCTGTGGCAGCTCCACAGTTGGGCTTCACATTTTCACCTTCCCCTCCAACAGAGGCAACTGAAGAATTTCTGTTGGTGGTAGACAGCTCCTTCCTGAGGTGGGGCTGCACCTTTACGTGGAGCTGGCAAAGGCTGTGTGTGCAGTGAGAAATGCTGATGGACAGACTTTTCCCCATAAATCTCCATTGTTTAGGTATATCACAGGTCCCCAAAGCTTCCCTGGGGCTAAAAGAAATTTAAGAACATCTTAGCAACTGCATCGCTCAATATGTTCTTTCTCATCCCCCGGACACAGAGGTGAAAGGTTCAGATTTAGTGACCTTTTATTTCTCGTGGCAGATGTTTTAATCTGGCCCTGGGACTTCAGCAGCTGAAACACAACATCAGCTGATATAGGAAACTGCTTTAAAGTTCAAACATTCCTTAATTAGTGCTCAGCGCTGATCCAGGATTTCTGAAGGACTGGGAGCAGAAGGCTGAGCTGTCCCATGCCCTGTCCTATGAGCACCACAAGGTCATCCTGTTGGCCATGGAAGGGCTGCCAGGTTTTCTGGCAAGCTGTGTCATAAGACAAGGCTGGAGACGACGGTCATGATGGATGGTCATCCAGAGGTCTGGAAGATGAGTGGATGCATTCTGAACCTGCAGAGCAGTTATATCAATAAAGAAAACAGTGGAACATTAAGCATTTGCTGTGGTATCAGCCATAAAATAGACATGTCCAGGTGCAGCAAAGGCAGGGAGATGAATGTTCAATATGAATACATCAGAGAGGTAAACATTGAGAAAGAGTAGTGCTATTTAAGCTAATGGACAATTTTGGCATGAGAGCAAATAAGTATAAACTGTCTAGAGGCTAAAAAAGATGTTTTCATTCTGCACAGAAGGGAATTTCTAGCCCAGATATTCAGTGGTGGGGATAGGGACAAAAAAATGAACCAGAGTGGTAATGGGGATTAATATGGGATGCAGTGGGGACTATTGGATGAAAGCCACAGGGAGCTGCATCTCGAAGCCCAGGAACTCCCATTCCCATATTAAAAGAACATTAGGGACTCTTACTTTCATCTGTTTTTATCTCCTCCTCTTCCAGTCCACAGTATTCATCCCACTCTCACCTGGCAGTGTCAGCTGCTCCCTGCCAGATGTTTCCCTGCCCTGTGCTATGAGCTGCCCTTTGTGTTCTCAAGGTTGTGCTGCAGACAAGTCCAAGGCTGTGCTTAATTCTAGGGTTTATTGTAAGGGAGAGCTGGAGCAGGTTTCCTTTCCTTACAGTCAATTCCCAAGGCTTCAAGCTGTGCATAATGTTAACTCCAGTTTTATTAGAGCTTTAAAGTGTATTTTTATAACATTTTGGCTCAAACAAATTTACCAACCATAACACAAAGCGGATAAGGAATAATAAAGCACCAATTCATATGCAGTTTAAAGATGTGGTCTGCTTTATGGCTAAATCAATGGGCAGATCTTCAAACAACATTTTTCTTCTGGATAGAGGTGATCTCTGTGTTGCACACCTCAGTGCTGACACCACTGTCACACATGTGAAGGTCAGTTGCAAATTGGCACGGCCTGATTGATTTTAATGCAGATCCACCAGCTGATTAGACCGCCTTTAGCTTTTATCCAGGTTTCTCTGGGTCAGCTCTTTGCCAGCACAGAACCTACTCAGGTTCCCTTTGAAATCAGGGGTGAAGTGCTGCTGTCTCCAACAGAAAGGCTACTAGGTGGGAGTTAGCAATGCCACTGACATCTCTCTGTTGAGTGGAACAAAGCACTGGGGAACCAGGAGCATTTCCTTCAGCCCAGAAGTTACACCATGGATCTGCTATCCCAGGAAAAGATGCACCAGAGGGGCAGCTGGGGAAGCAGCCCAGGCACTCTAGGAGGTGATAACGATTCTTTACTTGTCACATGGGGACGGTTCTTAATTCAGATCTCACATCAGGGCAAATCCTGATGCCTCAGAGAATTTTTTGGGAGCTCTGCTTTCCAATCTGCAGTTGGCATAGTTTGGAAGTGCTGATAGAACCTTTGCAAGCCACATAAGCCCCAGCATTTCTCTGGTTGTCATCCAGGAGGGTTCCTGTACATGGGAGCAGCTCAGTGGTGTTGGAGTACCACGGAGCTCTGCGCACAGCCTCCCCAGAAGCCTTTTTTCCTGCATCCATCCATCAGCAGGGAGAGCTCTGCGTGCCCCACCACCCCCATGCCTGCCTCGGTGGGATGCCTGGGTGACCACAATCCTGTCCCTCTCCATTTTGCCAGGGCCATTTGCATACATTGCCCATCTGTTCCTATTCAGCATCATTCTCTGGCCGCATGCACCAGCATAAAATTGCAATATCTCAGCTGCAAGACAGGCAGGAAAATGTTTGCTTAGGAAAAAAAACAACCAACCAACCAACCACTATTATTTTTTTCTATCGTGCTTACATTTTATGGATGCATTTATTTTTCTGAAGCTCTGTAAATGCTTGTTTTACAAGAACCTAAACGTGGCTAATTTTCCCCTGCTTGCATTCCTGGAGTGTGGGGGAACCTGCCAACCTTGGCTCTGTGTCTGCAGACCATGGATGCTATTAAACGACGAGCTGCTAACAGCTTCCTGCCATGCAGATGGCAGCTCGGTGTCCTTACTTCGATGGCATCCTCACTCCTGAGACAGACAAGCTGAAGGGAACCTGAACGTAATGAAGCCACTGGCAAAAATCCCAAGCAGTGGGGAGGAAGAGTGGGATATCGAAAAGGCCCCTAAGTGAAATTAATTAAAGTCATTAGAAGTAATTTTGATTATTCATTACCTAATGATTTCTGCAACTTTTAGACAATCTGGAGTTGTTTTCCATCTATTAGCCTAACCCTATAAATGTGTTATAAAACCCAGAGAAATAACTGATGCATATGGAAGATGCAGGAAGAAGTGTTGGGCTCTGTATGGCAACCTGTCTGGCTGCAATCAGGGGAATAATGGATTATAATCTTAGTAAGTGTAATACTTGCATTAAGTAATTGGGCTGTTAAATGGCCTGGTTTGGGGAAACATCAGGTTTAATAACACATAAACTCATTTTGCAAGCTGAGTGTGGTGCAGATGCTACCTCCAGCTGGAGGGACACAGGTAGGTACCTTCAAAATGTATCTGACTGGGGCTATTTGGGAGGGAGAGGAGCAGCCCAGGTGCTGTTCCTATGTTCTGCTCATGGGTTACAGGCAGCTCTGTTGGGTGACACCAAGGCAGCCATGACATAGCCACTTGCAAAGTGCCAGTGCTCCAGATGAGCTGTAATTCCCCACGTTTTCCCAAGCAAACAGCTCCTTCAAAGGCACTTCAGCAGTTTTATCTTTCGCCAACAAATCCTCCCTCCCTGCTTTCCCCTCTCACTCCTTTGTGCAGGGCTGCGTTTTGGCAGTGACACGCCGGGACGACTGCTGAGTGATGGGGCTGTGATCGGGTGTGCAAAGTGCTTTGTTCTGACACCGCTGAGCTGAGAGCTGTGCCGCTTCCAGGCTCCATCCTGACACACGTGGGCATGGTGCTGCTGTGACAAGCAGGTGCAAATTGCATTCGTGCAGTGACCTGCCCTGCCCAGGCATGGCACAGCTGCTGCTCTGGGGAGAAATGGCAAAATGCCCATTGCTCCAGGAGGTAAATGGCCAAGAGTCTGTTGCAAGGCTTGGGGTTGGTTCTGGGCATGCACAGTCTGCAGAGAAAGGAAAGAAAGAAGCCCCTCATTTGTCTCGGCCTGATTTGCCTCGAGTCTCGCTAATTAGCCTGGAAGATTTCCACAGTGATGCAGATATATCTGATAGTTCCACAGCAGCATTTCCCTCTTGCACAGTTAGACACGAGGTAATCAATGCATCTGGACCCTGAGGCTTCTGCTGCTGGGCGCTTGGAGGTCGGTTGTCTGCCCCAATAGCCCTAAGCTGGAGCTGTGGAGGGGAGAAAAGCATTTTCCTTTGCCTGGAGCTCTCCAACAGCTTTGGAAAATGATGGCAGTGGAGAGAAGCACCTCCAGAGCAGGTGGGATGGAAGGATGCTGTGTGCAGGCTGAGCTGCTGCGACCGGCTGGCTCTGGCTGTAGGGTGAGCGTGGGCACAGAGGGCTTTGCCTCGTTTTGCCAAACACGGAGGGATTTTTGTTGTTGTTGTTTCCCGTTTGTAAGAGGAACGATCCCAGAGCCTGGTGGGGACGTTGCTTAGCAACTGAGTCAGACGTGCAAGAGATAAAATGCAAAATCTCCTTTAAAACAACACAGCAGATTTCACCTGACAAAGACCTGGCATGGATCAGCCGGGGGATGCCCTGCACGTGGCTGTGCGTTGCAAGCAGGGCATGGCCCTCTCCACCGGCATTTCGTGCTCTGTTAACTGCTTGGCTGCCATGCGCAGTGCATTCAGCAGTGTGTGCTCTCTGCCGCCTTATTTCTCATCCAGACCCAAGAAGGGGCTGTGATAAGAGCTTGGCTTGCTTTGGAGGGACCATGAGCTTTCAACGCAATTTATGAGTTATTTTTCCTTTTAATTTATTTATTATTATTATTATTATTTAGATGTCAAATATCCAGTCAGTGGCCGTTATTTGTCTTCTTCTAAAAATATAGCCCCCAAATACTCCTACCCCCCTAAAACCCCATCTCCTCACATCGAGGGTGTTTGCTAATCGAAGGGGTTGAAGGAGCCAATCCCATGGTGATGCTGCTCACTTACCCAGCCCTACGGGCACAGTGGCACAAAGGAGGCGCTGCATCTGCTGAGATGTCTTAATAAACCTTTTCCTTCCCTCCTTCCCAAGAAGCCTTACAAAAGTGTGACGGCAATAAAAATAACAATTACAAGAACGTGGAGCAAAAAGGCATCTGATGAATCTCAAGTGATTTCTGTGTTTAGATGATGCGACCTCTAATCCTGCTCTCCAGATAGATCTTTGCTGATGGCTGTTGGAAGTGCCTCTCTACAAGGATCTGTACTCAGAGGATTATGAAATAACAATGAAGATAATCCCAGACAAACAAAAGAGGCAGTCAAGTCCCTGGTTTTCAGTGTATTGCTTCAAGTGGGCTGTCCTGTTTTCTGTGCTTTTCTGCTAATTGTGTTGGTGAGCAAACAATCTGGGGGTCCAGAGGATGTGATTTGCATCCTTCAGAGCTGGGCAAGTCCTGAGGAACTGAGGAGGAATGCTGGGGTCTGGGATTCTGCAAGCACCAGCTGCTCATAGGGGAGCTCCAAGACCTTATTTTAAGCTCGGGCTCTGACTCACCTCCTACAAGCGGTACACTGCACACATTTGTTTTCCTGCTTTTTTACATATTCAGTCCACTTGGGTTGAGTGGGCTCAAGCATGAAGTGAAGCACATCTGTACAAAAACAATTGGTTTTGTCTTCTAGCTGGGGATTGAATTGAAGAGATTATTCTGATGGCAAGATGACCCAGTGAGGGACTTACATCCATACCTGCAAGGGAAGGAGGTGACCTCTGCCTGGAGATGAGCTGCAGAGTGACAGAGTGTTGCAGCCCTGCATCCAAGAAGGCTTCTTTCTGTGCACCGATAGCAGCGAAACAAAGCACAAGGATAAATGGTTGAAGGGTTTCTTTGGTTAAAATCTAGCATTGTGGAAAACTTCTGCATTGAAAGGAGGCCTTAATGCCTTCTCTGTCCCCATGGAAAGTGGGTAAATTCCCTGGCAGAGAGAAACTGAGCTCCCTATCTAGTGATGTGGATGAAAACCAACGTGGGGAGGCTGACTCCAGCCCTACGGAGTTTCCTTTGGCCTTTTGCTGAGGCTGCTAACAAGGGTATGAGTTAGTATAGTGAATGGAAAGGAGTCCCTCTACGGACCCACACAACTACTGTATGCCATCAGCCGTGGCTCAGCAATAACTCTATCAAAAAGAAATAATTTCCCGATGGGGAACAGCTCCATACCTGTTTTCTAGGTCTCAGGATGGATGTGCTGCCTCTCACCTGCACCTGATGGCACCGACACAGCCCAGAATCACAGTGTTGAGCCTTTGGTTAGATAGGAAGCTGACAGACCCACATCCTCAGCATTGGGCAACTCGGTTTGCTGTGAGATCAGTCTGTGAAGGAGCACACACAGAGCAGAGCAAGCCCAGGAGTTAATGTTCCGTGTAGTGCAACACACCTTTATTCAAACAAGAATTGAAGGAACAGCGTTATAAAGCCATAAACATCTTCATTCAATTAACATATTAAATGAAAGGTTAATTTATTTGGGAGTTTTAAGTTTAATTTTAGTCTAATTGGGATGTCGCGGTATTTAAAATGGCAATTGATTATTAAAAATATATCTATTCTTTCAAGCCCTAACAAGCATGGGACTGATGAATATTTTACTGCAGAGAAGCCAGAGCCTCGATAGATGTTTTTAATAATCTCAATTGGTGTTTAACACAGAGGAATGAGCTGTCATTTTAAATCTAAGGAGACGTATCTATTTGCAATTAATTGTGGTTATCGCATCATCCTGAAATGCCAGCTGATTTTTGCCAGGTTTGCTCTCGACTACACCCTGAATAATCGGTTAATATTAAGCCTGCATAAAGAAGCCACCTTCCCGAATCCCTATTAAATCTTAATTTCCAAAGCGTCGAGGGCTTAGCACAGGAAGAAAGAGAGCTGGAGGTGGGATAGGAGAAGAGAGCATCCCTACAGAGAATAGGGAGGAAGAGAGCATCCCTACAGAGAGCAGAGCGCGCTGAGAGGTACTGCTGCTGTCATCTAGAGGGCGAGGTGCAGAGCTGCTCCGTGCACCCACTGCGTGGTGCTGAGCCCAACCAAGTGCTGCTCTGCCATCCGCTGTGCTGGGGCTGTGGCAGCTCTTCTCTCTCTTCTCCCCTGCTCCTGTCTCAGGGCAGCATCTGCCTTTCTGAATTATGGATGTTTTCCCAGCTGCATCACGTAGACACGATTTTATCCGATTTTTTTTTTTTGGTGAAGTCCTAATTTGGAGTTGTGCTGGTTGTAGCCCTCCCATTTCCCACGATCGCCCTCCCTTAGGAACTGCCATATTATCACTGAATGTTGTGCGCTTTTTAATACCCAATCAGCTTTTTGGGGTTCTCTTTGGGGTTTTGTTTTTGTTAGCTTCTTTCATATGAAGGCATTACTCATCACCTCGATGCTGATCGCAGGGAGCCCCTTTGTCTGCTCCCTTATGTAGGTGTGTGTGTGTGTCTCTCAATGGTGGATGACATCAGGTGATTTAAAAGTTAATGACTTCTTTTCAAAGAGAATCCCCATCTGAGTAACGGTGTTTAAGCATTGTTTGCCTCAAAAATGAAACTTGAAACTTTAAATGGTGAGTTCATCCCTAAATGCTGCTGAAGATGTCTGGCCAACTGCATTTCAGCCCAGTTCTGGACGTCTTCCACACAATCTGTCACTCAGTCAGCTTCCTTGTTATGCTTGGATTTGACGTTGGGTTTGTGTCTGTAACACAGCTCCTGATTGACAAGAATGTTATTTTATAGATGACTGTGAATTCATATTCATGTCTAACAGGATTTCAAGCCCCTCTCTGATTGGCAGCCTCTTTCTAGGAGATTTTTTTTCTCCTTGTTAAACAATACTATATATTCTGTGGCAATGAGGCATGGACACAGTGTCAATTTGACACAGTTTTCCCAGTCTCATTGAGGCCAGGCATCACTCAGAGCACTTCTCCAGGTGCTGGCCAGGACTTGCTGAGAAATCATCCCCAGGGGAAGCCCAGAGCTGTCCTCCAGCCCTGCACAGAACATTTGGCACCGCCTCTGCTCCCACCTCCCAGCTCCTGCAGTAAACCAAGGGATCAGAGCATCCTGCACCTGCACCACAGTCTCAGGAATCTCCTCTGGACGGATGTCCTCCCAGCTTCTCCCCTCTAAAAGGGATTTCTGGTTGTGCCATCTTCCAGCACAGCCAGAATCTGCCCATGCTTTTGGTGCTCGGAGCTTTGCTTAAGATGTTCACAGTTATGGTGTCTGCATGAGATCTTCAGCAGCCCCAGTGTCCTCTAAGTGCTGTTGGTGCAGTAACCCCAGCTCTGTCCCATAGATGTGTCCATGTCTCTGTGACTGAAATCAGCAGGAAGAGCAGTGCGGTTGGCCATTGTGAGACAAGTGCTCACCAGACGTCCTCTCAGTAAAGGTTTTGGACTTTTCTCAGCTCCAGACTTCCCATCCTGGCACGAATCACATCCTCCTGCCAGCCCAACGTGTTCTCTGTGCTGCCACCCAGGGACAGAAAGAAATGGGTCAATGGGTTTGCCAATTAAAATTTCAGGAAACTTCATCCTCCCTGATGCCCGTTGATAAGGAGCAATAAAAAATTAAAGGTGACGATGCTTTCACATTCCCATGGTTGAACCCTGCCTGGCTTCCCCGAGCATCCCACTATCGCATTATTCCACTCATCGAGGTGGAAGGAAACAGCCCCGCTCAGCTGCAGGCACTGGGTTGGTGCCCCTGCTGTCAGGTGACCCTGGGGACGCCCAGGAAGCTTCACAGAGCCCTATCAATTGCAAACCTGCCCAGGGTGATCATAGTGGCTAACACAGAGAGCAGCGATGGGAGGTAATCCCATAATCACAAAGAGAAGATGACTCCCATGATAAGCAGATACACTGACTGAGCAAGCAAACAGCACTGTTAATCATAATTGTGCTCTGAAGCGCTTACAAACCAGCACTCGAGCGATGCAAGACATGTGGAGGAGAAGACAAAGCGATGCTGAGAGGAGGTCCCCATCCCACCACCAACCACAGCGCCAGGCGCTGTCCTGCCGTCCTCCCACGGATAACGCTGCCCCATTTAATTTTATGCTACAGGCATCACAGCATCAATCAGGCGGTTGTAAATTGGTAGAGCTGCTGTTCATTCTGCCTGTAAATCAGGAGTGCATGGCACGGCTAGACGTATGCTTTTTATATATGCATAAAATTAAAGTCGAAGCCATTGCCAGCCTCGTTATTATACTGTGTTAAAGCCAGATGTCTGCATTGACTAAACTCTGAAAATAAATGAATAAACATTTTAATAAGGTTTCGGCTCTGACACCTCACCAAAGCCAGTGCAGATACCATGATTCACACCAGCTTCTTGAATAGCTGAGGAATACACCACTGTATTGCCAAGTGCCTGCTGTTTGCTCACCTGCTAGTCCACCCAAGAGACCCCTTGCAGTGTCCTTCCCTTCCTCATTACTGTGCTGGCTGTTTACTGGGCTGATGATGTTGGCATTGTCGAGGTATGTAAATCATTCAGACCTTGTTTGGCTTTGGAAAGGTGGTTACAATGAAATACAGCCACGTAGGTGGTTACAGTTGACTTCTGCCAGCTGAAGACCTGACTCCTGTCTGAAGTGGCAGGGCCTGAGCTGTTAGGTGGAAAATCAGAGAGCCCAGGTGACAGCATTGCAGAGGGGCTGGAGCAGTGAGGCCTTGAGCAGACTGCTCATTTGTCTACAATGCCCTTGGCTGTTCTTGCTCATGGAAGGGGCTGACCCATCTCCATCCTTCCAGTGCAGTTCATTAGAGAGAAGCGTAACGTTAGCTGAGATTAATGGTGACCGTGACACAGCAATGAAGGTGACCAGAATTGGCATAGATGAGTCTGCTTTGAGCTTCTGCAACAGTCAGGGCAAAAGATAAAACCTGAAAATTTTACAGAGAAGTTCTCTTTTCTCGTCAACCTACAGGATGTTTGTCCATATGTACCAGCAAGAAGAGTAAAACCAAAGTCCCCAAGCTACACATTGACTGCTCCTGACTGCAAGAGGAGTCATTTCACAAACCCAGTGTCGTGTGGTGCTGAAGACTTCCAGAAAACTCAAGTGGACATGAGAGTGAACCATGTGCTCAGGATGAATCAGGAATCCCATGTGGGTGACTCAGTCAAATGGCTGCCCCATTGGCAGGGCTTGAGGCTTTGGACAGGCTGAAGGAAAAGTGCTGATCAGGATGTGAGCCTTTCTCAGGAGAGGTGGGGATGGGCTTTAGTCAGAACACAAGCTGTAACTGCGTGGGTGCATGGATGTATGCACAGAAGGTGGTGCACTGAGATGGATGGAGGTACCCTGATGGTGGGAGGTCCTTCATGGACCTGCAGGCTTTCTCCATAATAAAGCTGCTCCTTCCTGCAGTCTTCTGAAATGCCCTCCCCGAGATTGCCCACACAGAAATAAGAAACAGGGAGGCAGGGTGGCAAATACATCCTCAGATGTCCACAGATTAGGCATCTAAATCTGAGCTCATCTTTGAAATTCCCTTGCTAGTCTGTGGGAGAAAAAAGGCATTTTTAGAGCATGATTCATTGACCTATTTTAGACAGCTCCATAAGGACAAGATGAATCACCCTCTTGGGTGCCTATTTCTCTCCATTCACAGGGAGTTTGGATGACTTGCACAGATAAAGGCATTTATACTGTAAAACAAAAAAAAAACAAAAGAGAGATGCAATGAGTGTCTTATGGGGTCCTCAAGGCAGAGGCAAGTTGGAGCAGTCCTGAAGTCCCTCCTAGAGTCCCATCTCATCCACAAAGCGGGGGCAAATGGTGTCCTCTGCTTTATGGTTTCCTTAACTCTTGGTTGTGAATGGAATTCCCATGTCTTCTCTGCTGCTGGCATGGTGGGCCACTGTGTATTTTGGTCTCTGCATGTCCCTCCAAGACACCAGCCATGTCCGTCTGTCCCCGCTGCCCCTGGTGTGAGCTGAGCACTTGAAGATGCCAGGCTGCCCTGTGAGCAGCTCTCCTACCATGTAGATTTGCAAAACTGAGCTGGAAACTGAATACCATCTGCATTTCTGGTGAGTTCCTCCTGCTTGGTACATCTGGTCAGGCTGGAGAGGTCTTAAAAACAGCTTTTCTTTGGGCATTTTGGCACTTCCAGCACCCACCAGTGAACAGAATGAAAACAGATGAGGAATTTATAGCTAGATCTGTGCAAGAGCTCCTATTACAATCCTGGTTTCTAAATTCACCAAGGTTGGGTTCAGGTCTTGCCTGAATGTTCATATTAATCAAATGCTAGTTGCACACGTAACACCTGCCACCTTCCACAGGAGAAACATGAATTCAGTAAGAGGAAATGTTGACAACCAAGGGAGTACTGTTTTCTGCACTGAACAGTGACCAAGCCAGCAAAAGTGGAGATGTTATAACTTAGCCCTGGCAACAAGGTTTGTGCTTTTGGCCCTGTTCGTGCCCATGAAGCCATTCTACCACAACACCATCATACAGCCCTTTCCCTAGCAGGGTTCCGTTTACTTTTCCTTTTAAATAACAACCTTTGCAATATCTCCTTGCTTTGGCAGGTCAAGAGAGGTTTGATACAACAGCTTTCTTACTGCCATAGCCTTGGCGGAAGGAAAAGCCAGGAAATTGGCTACAGAGGGTAGTTGTGATGGTCAATATGTTCTGGATGTGTATTTTTATTGTATGTGCATTCAGGTGGTACAGCTGAGCTGCACTTCTGTCACTGCTTTTTTTTTTGTGTAACGTTGCAATCTGAGGAAATAAAAGTACTTTTGAAAGCTCTACAACCATAGTGCAGAGCCAGCGCCTCTGCAGATGCACCAGGACTTTGCAGACCCACTGACAATGAAGTAATGGAGTTTCTTACAACAAATCAGTGGGCTGCATTCTTGATGGCAAAGTTGTGATGAAGGCAGTGGATCAGGAAAGCACCAAGTTAGGCCAACCCAACTCCAGCTAGAGGACTTCCAGCCACTATAGAAGAGAATCTGGCTTCAAAGCAGCACGTTGAGGATCAGCCTGCATCAGGGCTCTCTGCCAGCAGAGGAAAGGGCATTCCCCAGGCTTTAATCAAGGCAATCTTTGTAAAAGCTGGTCCCATTGGAGTTACACAGCTGGTTTGTTCTCCTCCTGTGCCCTCTGCGGCCCTCCCATTTCCACCATGCCCACGAAGCTGCTGGAAACCACAGGTAAGCAGTCCAAGAGCAGAGCAGAACACAGGGAAAATTGCCTCCCGATTTGATGCGATTATAAAGCAAATATTGCAGCGGCGAAGGAAATGGAAGTGACAAGTCCCTTTGCTACGTGATTTGAAGAAGTAACACTTAATCCAGAGCTGCCAACTGAAGTGCTGGGTGAGGCTGCTCACAGGCGTGAAATTGGCAAATTGGTGGCAGCGCTCATTAGCTCAGCTGCGTTTCATTGCGTGGGCTTTGCCAGGATGGGGTTTTTCCACATCTTTCATTAGCAGGTCGCTATGAAACGTAGTAGGAGATAAGCGGGACGAGCTCCACGCAGCTAAGGGATGCTAAAGATAAGAGAAAATGGGGGTATTTCTGGGCAAAGCCAGGCGCATCTCACTGCCCTTCAGTTTTTATCGATCCCGTAACATTTTTATGGAGAACAATGAAAGTTGTTTGGTATCCAGTTGTAGCTCATAACGGATGGTCCTGTCTCCTGGCCATAGTAATTCTGAAATAAGCTTTATTCCACTCTCCCAGCAAATTACTGAAGATTACCTGTGCTAGCAGCTGATTACCAAGGAAAGGCTCCCACAATTCGGTCCTATTGCAAGTAACCACATTAGTAAAGATCTGAGTATGAGTTTGATGATTTTCACAAATTCCAGAGGAACTCTGCCCAAATAGACTTGTAATTGGGGCATTGGGCCTATCTTTTAAAAACACAGAGTTGTTTTTAAGCAGGAATGAAAGCTACAGTCCATTAGGATGGTTGCTGGGTGAGCTCATTTTCTCTCAAACCCTCAGCATGGGCAGGGGTGTAAACAATAGTCATCAGTGGTATTTTTCTGGCAAAAATCCCGAGAAGCTTATAATAAAGAGAAGATTTTAAAAAGCTTTTTTTTGAGTAAATCAATTTTCATTCTTTATCTGTGTTCCCCACTTAAGTGAAATGAAGCCTCATTTTGGCAAAATCTGTGATGCTGGGCTTGAGACACGCTTTGCAGCTGAGGTCAGGGCACTGTGCTCTGTGCTGCCTCTGGGTGAGCATCAAAGCTCAGGGCTGCAGGATGGGGGCCAGAGGTTGGCTGCTGAGATCAGCCCAGGACCTGCACAGGAAGGGAACATCTCTCTGACCAGCCTATGCAAACAGCTGTCCAAGCACCAAATGGTTTTTGCTCCACAAAAGCTAACTCATTACATTAGAAGTGCTTCATGCAATATCAGTGGCTAGATGAAAGGCACTGTTGCTTCTATGGCTGAATCCAGATAATTGCACTTTAAGTGTATGCTCTCATTAGGAAAAAAATGTCTCAGAAAGAGTGGTAACACATTGGCAGTGCTGCCCAGAGAGGTGATGGGGTCACTCCCCCTGGAGGTGATCCAGAACCTCAGAGACGTGGCACTCAGGCATATGGTTGGTGGGCACAGTGGGATGGGTTGGCACTGGCATTGGTGATCTGAGACGGCTTTTCCAACCCTGATGATTCTATGACTCTCTATTAAAATATATTCTCAGATACACAGCTGGGGCATTCATCAGAGACAATGCAGGAGTGGCAGTGAGGAGCTGCAGATGGCTCACATACTGGGGCTGGTGTCCAGGTACCTGCTGCTGCTGCTGGCCTCCCTGCCAGCATGGATCTGCCTTGCCCAGCTCTTTGAAAATCTTCTCTTTATAGCAAGGGGCAGTTCATAATAAGCCGATTTAGCAATTAGCATGACATGAAGAAGGGAAATACGAGTGCCTTGATTCCAGAACCATCCTAGGTTCTGGAAAAGGCAAGGGAAAAAAATACCAGTTTTAATTCCAGTAAGATTAATTTTACATTTTAATTAGAAAGATGAAGGGGAAAAAAAAAAAGAGCAAGTATGGATTGCATCAGTAACTTATAAAGCATTGTAGAAATCTGGCTTATGATGGATTTTGTCTTATTGGCAGCAGCCATGAGGGAGACATTCAGTAGGAAGGAGTTCCACATCTCCTTAAGGGATACACACATGTGCTGCACTTGCAGCTGCCCACGGGTATGTTTTCAAACAGAAAAATCCACCCAGCAGAGATTGGCCTGACGAACCTTGGAGCGAGCCCAGGCAGGTGGTTTTCCCTCCTCCCCTGAGGTCTGTAAAGCTCATTTTGCAAACAGATGGGAAAGGAAATCATGCAACCGTACCTTTGATGGCAAATATTTCAGGGGTAAATGCAGACCTTTTGGCTTGTGCTGTGCAGCATCTCCTACCCTGGGGCTCTCTGGGCCAGGACTTGAAGGCTGTAAGGCAGACAGCGATAATCCTTGGAAAGCAAAGGCTCCTCCATCACCATGAATTCATGGCTGCCTGAACTGTCGGCCAAACCCAGCCCTTGCTGGGGATCTCCAAAGGCTCTTCCCAGTTCCCACTGGTCCCACGCGGTCACTTCACTAAATCCCTCTCACATCCTTCTTGAAGGGTCTCCAACCCCTCCTTCCCTGTCCATTTGCCTTCAGGCCATCAGCTGGAGGAGCAGGGCTTGGTGCTGCTCTTCTGCTGCCCAGGCCCATCACCATTCCCTCCTCAGACTTCCAGCAGGGCTCACTGCAGAGATGATCCTCAGGGATTTCTGTGAGATGTTTCAGTGAGTCTTTATTAAGCGTATGAAAGCAGCAATTTTTCTGCAGACTATAGCTTAGTAAAATACGAGATTATTTTCCTGGGGACGGCACAAAACTCATCCATTACATAAATGTCATCCTCTTCCAGATCCCAGTGAAAAGAACGTAGTTTGCTTTATAGATTTATCAGAATTTGGTCGGCTTCTGAGGATAGCCTCACATGGAAGAAGTCATTAATTTCCAAAATATAGCTTTAACTCCAAAGAGATTTATTTGGAAGGATGAGAACCTGACCAAGATTAACTGTTAGAAAGCATTGTTAAGAATTCCCTCCTGTAAGTTATCGCAGTTGAAGTAATGTAGATTATTATTTGAGTTTTCAAGTATCAATTATGCCTCTATCGGAATTCATTTGCTCAATTACTGTTTCTACTCATTCCGATGCATTCTAGGAAAACAATCCTCGTTCTTTCCATATAATTAAAGTCATTTATGTTTTTCAATTGCTAAAACCTAGTTCCCCCCCACCACCACTTGAAGGCAAAGCTCAACTCAGTTTCTTAATTTTAGCTGCTGCTGCCTTCTTGTCAATATGGTTAGTTAATGGGCAGGGAATCCCTGATCCTCTCAGGGAGTCCTGCAATTAATTTTACAATGTCAAAAGGAGGTTGCCTATGGCAACCTTTTCATTTGCTTGAGTGCTTTCACGTGGGTTAAGAATGAAGAATTGTCAAGGTGTATGTAGGATGCAAAAGTGCTGTTGTAATGCAGCACAATTAAAAGTCATTTCTTCTCTCAAAAATGGCCGCTCGTTGCATCTGAAGGAAAGAGTGATGAAGCTGCTTTGGTGGGTTCCCAACCTCCGGGACCTTCTTCGTTTTGCTTTGCTTGTGGCAGTGCTTTGTAATAGATCCAGAACTGAGTGGTTTGAAGGAAAAGAAATTTCTGCTTAAGAATGAGTGAGAACCCTAGAAAAGAACCTGCAGAGCCTACATTCAGTCTTACTTGCATAGATACTCCTAATATACTAATACTCCTAAATACTCTGTTGATCTACGCACCTCATTGACATAAAGGAAAGATAAAGCTCTTCCCTGTATGGAAGGAGGTGCCCAGGTTTTGGCTCTGGGCAGAAGCCAGCCATGGGATGGGGAGAGTTCTGCAGCTTACTGGTCAGACTGGCACACTGAGCCACATCCTCATGCTGAAGCATTTGGTGTGCATGGCATGGAACTGCTGGATGCACAGGGAATGCTCTTTGTGCTCAGCATGCATCTTGCTACCATCGAATTTTAGTCACTAAGGTCAGAAAAGCTCTCCAAGATCATCAAACCCACTGACCTCATCCCTCAGGACCACATCTCCATGGTTCTTAGCACCTCCAGGGATGGTGACCCCACCACCTCCCCGGGCAGCAGTGCCAGTGCCCAACTACCCTTTCAGACAATATTATTTTCCTAATATCCAACCTGAAATGATGCAGGTGCTGGAAGGTCTGAGGCATTTGGTCTCTTTCTGAGCTGCTGCTGGTGCCAAAGTTCTGCTGAGTGCCCAGGACAGAGAGATGGGCTTAGGCAAATCCCACATGGCCTGGTGGATATGCAGAAATTACAACACAGAACACAGTGTTAGCCAAGGCTCCAGGCAGTGATGGGTATTGCCAGTACACAGTCTCCCTTCTGATGAATAAGCAAGACAAGAACACTGAAGGGTGAATACGAAAACAGCATTATTGGCAAAAAGTCTTCCCAGTGTCCAGCAATGGCAAAATTCATGCAGATGATGCTTCCCCCTGCCTACAGGGAATGTAAAGGTAATATTTCCTTTAATTAAAATATACCTGCTCCTCAAATCTAATCTTCTCTTAATAAGCAAAACTTGCTGTGCCCTCTCCAGCAACCTCTGCACACAGTGTTAATTAAACATGGCATCCTCTGACAATGCATCAAGCTGGCAGCAGGAGGCAAAATATGCCTTGGCAATGCTGAGAGAGCCAACTGTGAGCCCAGTCAGTATCCAGTCACCACCATCCCCTGCATCTTTGCACCACTTTTTTTTTTTCCTTTTGAAGTTCTGCTGCGATGTCATTTACAAAACAAACATGCAGAATAAAACAAACACTAACCTGTAGCTGCTACTTAATTTTCTGCTGGTGTGAACAAGACACCAGCTATCAGCCAGCCCTTGCATCACTGCTATTGCTTTCCCAGGGAGAAAATGCCCTTCATCCATGTGCCTTTCCAGGAAAGGGAGAAATTATTCCTCCCCCTCCAGCTCCCCATCTCCACTGAGATGCTTTATCTCTTGGCTTGGAGAACACCTCCCCCATAGCACCGCTGTTGCCTCTCTCTAAAGGCTCTAGATAAAAGTGGCTGAAAGCAATGGAAAACCCCCTCAATGTTTAAAACAGAACTCAAAATAAGAGGCTCTATAAACAAAGCTTCACCCAGGTCCAGCTCTCTCATAGTGCCTTAGTATACAGACAGCAAACTGCTAACAAACTTCAGAAATCAGTATCAAGACGACAGGCATTCCTTTCATAAGTATAAATAAAAGGGTCAGTAGCCAGCATGATGGGATTTCATAATGTAAAGCAATATATTGAGAGCAAATGGCTGCCAAGTCCCATAGCACATCTGAGTGTATAACCTATGGCACTTCTGCATGGGGATTGCCAAAGACCTTTGGAGGATTTTTAGGAAAATATGACATTACGCAGAGTTTTGGTATCTTTCAGCTGGGAATCTGCAATTGCACATGCTATTTAGGTCAGATACAAGGAATAATTTCATCTCTGAAAGAGCAGTTGGGCACTGGCACTGCTGCCCAGGGAGTGGGGGGGGGTCACCATCCCTGTAGGTGTTCCAGACCATGGAGATGTGGCACTGAGGGATGTGGTCAGTGGGCACGGTGGGATGGGGTGGGGTTGGACTTGGGATCTGGGGGGGTCTTTTCCAACCTGAATGATTCTGTGATTCAAAGGTATCTTCATTACAGTAAAAGAAAAATAAATAGTTGGCTTCCTCACAGTGACATTTGTTTGCAGAGAGGTGGCAGGGAAACCATGCACAGCCACAAGAACAGCAGGAGGACTCAGTAATGCAGAGCCACTTGCAACACTGCATGACCACGGTCTCAGCAAAAAGCCATGCTCTGATGGATGTGGTGCTGCAGCAGATGAGCTCAGATAAACCTGGAGAGCATCACCCATGCTGGGCTCTCTTTGTTGACACGCTCAAAGCTTTTTTTTTTCCCCCCCTGTAATCATATAAAATTTCTAAATTCCTCAGCTTCATGGAAACCAAAATTAAATAGTTTTCATAGTCATTATAAACACCGGCCATGCATAAAAATGAAAAAGGACCCATTGAAGCTAAAGCTTGTCAAATAAATACACCAAACCTTTTACAGTACAGAGGCTCTTTGAGTCAGCAAACCTTTAAACATCAGTTGCCACGCAACGCTGGTAACATCAGATGATGAACAGCTCAGCAATGCGCACTGAATGTGGTAAATGCAGGGTTTCAGTATTTATGTATCACTATTTATTAAGGTATTCCTTTATGCTGTTGACAGCCCCTGATAAAACAAGGACAGGGATGCTATTAAAATCAGATCTGTTCCTGCAAGGGAAGATTGATTGGGGCTGCTCAGACATAGCATAAGCTATATGGTATGGCATATGGTCCCTATAGGTCTCGAGGTTGCCAGAAAATGAGAAATTGCCTCAGCCAGCAGCCATCTGCCTGGAGTGAAACGTGTTTTCACGGGGTGAATAATTAAGCTGAGACGCATCTTTCACATCACAAAACGGAGAGGGCAGATAGGAGCGATTTTACATGCAACTGACAAAAATCCTTGGCTGTGGGTGGGAAAAACATCAGGTTCCTTATCAGCGGGCAGGTAAGTGGATTTGGGGTGGGTGGTGCTTATTTCATTTCAAACCCGCAATGCTTTTCCAGCAGTGAAGCTTTTCTGGTTTCAGTGAGGCTACCTGGGGGCAGAAATAGGGCCCTTTCCATCGTTTAAAGGCATCCCTGAAGACAGCAGTTGCAGGAATGATGATTAGAGCACAATACGGCAGCAGCTTTTCCTGCCAAACTTCCTTCCCCCTGTAGTCCCCATTTTAGAAACTGTAATTTCCAGAAACTCAGCTTTTCAGGTGAAAATCATCATTAATCCGTGGTGAACCCATAAAGAGACCTTGCAGGAAAGAAAAGACGTGAGCCTTCCTGGTTAGAGGACAGGGTGATGGCTCTGGGGGCTCGGAGTCCTCATAAACACACGAAGCAGTGCCCCCAAACTGCAGCATTTGAGGCTGTGTTGCCTGGGATTGCACATTGGAAAAAAACAATCCATCCTTATTATGGTAGAAGGGAAATGAAGAGAAGCTCTTAAAGACTTCGCTTTGAGTAGGATAGAAATAACAGAACCGATCGAAAGAGTTAAAGCAAGAAGTGAGTATATCTGCGTTTGTAGAAAATCTGCACATACGGAGATAACAGCCCAATTTTACATTTGAGAGGCGACAGCATTCTATAAATATTGAAATATGATGATGTTGAGCAACTTGTGCCTGGCAAGTCCTCATCTCTTCTCCCGTTTGGCATTCTGCTGGTGCTGGAGCATCTCCTGCCAGCCGAGGTCCCAGCCCAGAGCCTCCCACCCTGAGGACCTCTGATCCTAACCCAGAGGCATCTCCTGTGCACCCCTTCCAAGCCTAAAGGCACTTGGCAGAGGGTCAGTTTGATTTCATGAGATGAAGCAGCAGTTGCTTAAAAGGCAAAGAAAATAGATTGGCTTTGAATAAGCTACAAGGCTCTGTGCTGCAGGTACTTTAAAAAGCAGTGATAAGATGTGCTCCAGGATGGGCAGGGAAGAATGTTGGTCCTTCAGAGGGAAGAGCTGTGGGAAGCTGCAGGAGGATAACAGAGCCAGAGATCCATACAATGGATCCACCACGGGAAGACCAGCTCTGTCTGCCCTTTCTTCATGCATCCAATTCTGCAGGCTGGATGTCTTTTTCTATTGGCTCTGCTGTGGAAGTGGATTTCCAACACAGTTCTCCCTGGTCACGGAAAGCTGTCCTTTGTGGAGTGCCACCATTGACTTTAGATCCTAAAATGTGAGCTACCCAGAGATATTTGAAAAAACAAAAATTGCTGGGTAGCGTGGTGCAGCCTAACAAACTACTTATACCAACAGAATTCTTTTGCTGTCTATAGTGTTCTGCTCATTGGTGCTGTGCACAGGGATTCCAGGAGGTCTGTGATGCAAGAGAGCTGGCAGCGGGCTGGCATGCTTTGATGCAGTACAGTTGGTGGAACACAGGTGAAATGCAGTTGGCTGTTCCTACTAGCACTGGTGGCTGTCCCATGGCATACTGATGAGAGCATTCCTGAGAGCTTCATGTGCATAGATGAGAAAATGTTAATTTTCCTGCAGTTTTCACAGCTGGGCTCGCTGCACAGAGGAACAAAAAGGAAGATGAATCTCTTCTGGAGAACAAAGGCCCAGGGACTTGCAGGTGACACCAGCAGGCTGACCTCAGCAGCAGCCAAGCAGGAGGGCAGTGCTGGGCACAAACCCAAAGCTCCATTCAGAAGTGACTCAGGGGACCCAGTGATCCAGGTGACACCTCTGGCTGCCCTGGGGTCACGGGGCTCCGAGGGCATTGCCACAGCTCACAGCTGAAGGGCAAGACAAAGGGGATGCTCTGCACTCCTCCTCCTTGATAGAAGGACTCCTGCATAGAGAGCCCGTTATTTATGGCTCAGTCAGTATGAATTCAGTTTTTCCCCATTTCACTGTGCTGACACCTGCAGAGCCACACGGCACAACCCTCACTGTGCAACCAGGAGCTCCGCTGCACTGCACGCACCGCCCCAACTGCAGCAGCGACCATAAGGCAGCCCTAAATCACAGCAGAGGAAGCAGCTTTATTTCCATTTCAGCACTCAATTATTAAGAGCTGCTTTCCTCGTTTGTTTACTTTTCATCCCAGGGCTGAGGTACTTAAAGTCTACAGTTTTGACCCCAGTTGTGTCCCTTCTCACGAGGCCAGCTCTCTTTATGCCCTCTTAAATCTTCTTTCAATTTGCTTGAAGCTCCATAGCCGTTCATCTGAGCCAGGACATTAGACAAGATGATTCTCCAAGACATGTATTGCCAATATATTGCTGACGGACATATTTACTCCATCTAGTGAGTTATCTCCCATAAAGCTTCCCTTCAGCCTTTGTATTTTGCTTTGCCCCTATGCTTGTATATCCAGGCTATCCATACTATTTTTATTAACTCCTTTTCCTTTTAACTCTCACAACAGCAATAACTCCTAGCACAATTAAGACAAAGTTAAGCATACTAGGCAGTTCATGTTAACTCTCCTTTCTGGTTGACTTCATCATACAAAGTGCTTCTTATTCTGGAAGGTTATTTGACTGTCTCCAGGCAGTTACTTGGTTGGTATTGATCTCAGCATCACTCTGCATTTGTGGGCTTGTCCAATGCTATCTGCCAGTATTACGTTAGCATGTAGCACTGAAAGCAACCAACAGCTTTCAGTGTTGTTTCTTGAACTGAAACAGGGAAATTGGAAGAGGTGCTAGTTCTTAGAGAGTTTCCAAAGTACAACTCAAATTTTCAAGTGTTTATGACGTTATTATTAAGTCTCTTTTCCACTACTCTCCTTAACTCAGTGAGCAGACGGATTCATGCTCTTTCGCTGCTGAAAGCTACTGATGCTACAGAAAGGCTAGGGGACAGACACAGGTAGAAGAACCCTCTGCCCCTCCACATCAAGCAGCAGCTCTATGCTCATGTTATCTCCATGGGCATCTCCTGCTCTCTTGTAGCTCACTCACAGGAATGGTCCAGCAGCTCTGTCCTGCCCTAACAGCTCAGAGAAACGCTGCTGGAATTCAGAGGTTCCAGACACACACAAGAGCATTATTCCCTCCTTGCACCAAGATAAAGAGGGAAAAGATCCATTTCCAATGAGCAGAACTCAAATGCCAAACATGAACCTAAATTTGTTCACCTCAGAAGCAGAAATCTGACCATTCCAAACTCCATGGGAACCCACCAGGATCCTCTCTTTTCTTTGCTGCCAGCCCTCTACCTTCCAGCACAACCCCATTGCACCCATCCAGAGTAGTTTACTTACATGTCCATCAGGCACAGGGGAGGCTGGAGGACAAGTGAGTACTGATTACAGCTCCTGCAGGCTAAACAGAAAGAGCTTTGCTCCTTTTCTTTTATAGGAGGGAACTGAAGGTACTCTAAACTACCAACCAGGGACACCTGGCAGAGGTGGGAGTGTCCAAGGACAGGCTACATGTGGGTGAGCTGGGTGCTGTATGGGAGAATTGTGACTAATGGAGAATAATTAGTTCAAAACTGTGACTTACAGCTCAGCAGGAGCTTCAGGATAACCCTGGAAATGGGTCTAAGAGAGTGTTTAGTTACTTTCTGGGGAAGCAGGAGTGTATGGGTGTTCTGGAGAAATATGCTACACTGCATCTCTAAATAGACCTGATTTGTTTCATCTGCTTCTAATTGAGGAACAAACCAGCCAGCCCCCAAAGACAGGCTGAGCACTCAAGCTGAAGTGACAATGATGCTGTCAATCACTTGGAAAGGGGGATGCTGACCTTTATTCACCCTCTGCAATGATTTTTGGCAAAATATGACAGACTGAGAGAAGCAGCTGAGCATTACAGAGTATGAAAAAAGCATCTGGGGAAAGGCAATAACAAGGGGTGACACATGTCCTGGAAGCTGTTAGCTTCTGAGAAGTGGGTTTTGCCATGCCCATTGTGCCAAGGACAGGCAGCAGCTCTCCCAGTCTCTGTGCCTTGCTTTGGCTTGGGGTCTGACCTCATTTATTGCAAGCAATGGGCAGGAGGAACCCCTCTGCTGTGCACAAAGGCAGAGGGGGCAGAGCCTGTGGCTCATCAGGGCAAAAGCATTGCTATGTGCAGGGAAGCAGCATGCTGTATCAAAGCACCAAAGGGGGAAGACGAGCAAGAAGAGTGCCTGGAGATGGGGTGATGCTGCAATGGCAGCTGTCAGCACTCAGGGACCCACTGCAGAGGGGCTGAGGCAGGGATAGGAGTGCTGTGAGTCCTGCTGATGCTTCCTGCCAAACAAGAGGCAGTGCACTTGCAAAACGTGCAGATTTTACACTTGGAAGTCAAATGCAGTCGGGGGGATTCTCATTTTATGGTGCGTATAACACGTGTACGTGAATCCTCCGGTGGAATATTTAAATGGCAATCCATCCCTGAGCACTCTAAGGGAGTAGTTTTCCTTCCGCACTGAGTAAGTGGCAAAGGACTGTCAGCAGAAGAAAAAAAGGAAATATAAATCACTCCAGCAGCAGCACTTATGTTGTACTGCACACGGCAACCTTACGTGGTCCCTCTGTGCTCAGATACCCGGGGTAAAGAGGGGGATGGGGGTGGCAGAGGCGTGATGGGGATAAGGGTGTGAGCAGAAAGCAGGGGAGATGCCACAAAGGGAAACGCCGATGAGGTCAGCCTGGGAATCCTCACACGGCATTACACAGCCAGCTGGTTTCTATAGAAACACGGAGATGGGGTTTAACGTGGTGCATGAACAAGTTTTAATGTCGGCACTTAATAATAATAATAAAAAAAAACCCAAACCACTAAAAAACACAACAATAGAAATGCAGCGAGGGAATCCTTATCACATGTGCACCCCGTGGTTTCCCTTGGCTGTGTCAGCACTCTGCTCTGGAGCACTAGCAGTAAAATAACAGAACCTGAAAACATGCAGAAACGAGTCAAAACAATGCCTAGGTTTTCACTCTCTGTGCCGTGGGGATGTTCAGCTCATGCATTTTTCTGTATAATTTCAGTGCAGGGTTTTTTATTCCCAGTCCTGGAGGTGCTCGCCCTACCTGGCTGCTCATCCTTGTTTGCACAAGAGGACTCGACCAGCTTCAGTGCCAGGTGTTTTGGGGTACCCAGGTAGGAACTAATTCAACAGGCAGTGCAACTGCATGCCTCATTTGGGGGCATCTGTGAGAACAGCAGGATGAAGGAGCCCAAAAACCTGCCCTCGACTCCTTGTAAGGTCTCCATTTCTGTTGATACAGATGTTGTGCCTTCTGAGAGGTCAGCCAAGCACAATTTGCAATCACTAAAACAAGTCAGAAGTAATACAGAGGAGTCTGTTTTGCTTTTCTTTAAATCCCAGTGGGACAACAGCTGCTCTGATGTAACCAGTCCTATCGTCATCCCCAAAGAAGTGCAAATTGGAGATGGGAAGGTATGAAACAATTGTGCTTTGGCAATGGAAGGCTCTTTAGTGTGTGGGCAGTGTGAGCCCTAAGCAGCAGGCACAGAGCTCTGTGGAGGGAGGCTGGGACAAACTGCCAACCTCCTCCTCCTCCTGCAACCCAATATGCTCCCATCTCACCTCCCAGATCAAGGGGATTGTCCAAGTATCTGCTCCGATCCATCTTAGTGGTCAGTCCCCTTTGGCACAGGGAATGTCGGCAGTGTTTGCTGAACATTGCATTTCCCCAGGAAAATTGCTTGTGTTTGGGGCATCCCACAGTCATGCTGTGGCCCCAGGCCCTCAAGCATGAAGCCAATGGGACCTCATGCCCCAGGTACATGCTTGAGATCATGGTTGGTGTCACTGGGCACCTCTTGGCCCTACACGTGTGGGGGCTGGAAGCCTGAACTCCAAAATTAGATCTGCTTTTCATCAGCTGGAGGGAATGAGAAGGGGGCTCAATGGCTCTTTGAAAGAACCCTGTGCTAAATTACTGTATCTCTGCGATGCTCCAGGAAACAATGGAGTCTCGTAACACATTGTTGCCAGACAGCAAATCCCATTCACCTGGGAGTCTGTCAACGTTATGGATGGAGAGGAGCTGGCTGAGCTCCCTGTCCCTCTGCTCTTGCAGAGAATGCGGAACCATGGGAGTATACAAACCCTGTGCAACAACACAGGATTTTTAGCACTAAAAATGGTGGAGAGTCAAAACTAAAAGCATCTTCAGGAATAATCTGTGCAGCAGAACCCCTCAAATACACACTGGCAGGTAAACACAGGAGCATGAAAGCTGTTTGAAGGAGGCCTCTTACTGTACAGATGCTAATAAGAGCAAAATAAATCATCTTACTTTTACCATAAAAGTGTTTTACACCATTCAATTAAAGCCTCTGAGATAAAATCATTTCTCCTGGGTGTTTTCCTTTGCTCTCCTCTTTCTGTCGGAAGTCATTTCAATATTTTACTATCTTAGTAATAAAAAATACATAACAGCGTGCCAAGCAAGCTCATTGCAGCAGCCTGCCTTCTCTATGAAGAAATTCAGAGCAGCCTTTTGCCTCACTTTGTACTGGAGATAGAAACGTGTGCTGGGTGCCAAGGGGCTGCGATGGGAGCAGAGCATTTACTTGGGGCTGCACAAACTTAGGCCAGCTGCCCACCCCTGGGGCTGCAGGGAAGGAGGTGCATTGCCACACTCCTGTTTCACCCCCAAAGTCCAAAGGGAAAGGAGGAAAAGGGACGTGAACCAACGCTGCCCTAAATATGAATGAGATGGTGCTGCCCAGATGTATCCTCTAAAACACTCTGCGCTTAAGTGGTCCCACGTGGAGCGGTGTATCCTTTCCCTGGCGTTGTTTAAGAAGAGCAATAAATCTACAAATGCTTTATTACTCAATCCCACTACAAATGCATTAAGCCCTTCTGGCGAGTTCTAGTTCTGTAAAACAATTACTCGATTCTGATGTCTGAAATAGCAGGAAATCAAACAAGACGTGGCTGGATACTTTTCAGACCTCACATTCCTTCTTGGGATGGATTCTCCACCACTGAGATGATGTCACCAGAAAGGAATTCCTTCAGCTAAAAAGAGTAAGGCACCTTTAGGGTAAACACCAGGAAAAGGACTTATGGGGAGCTGCTGGTCCATGCAAGGAGGAATCCCTTATATCTCAGGAATGTGCATCTATGTACACAAGTGTATGTAAAATGACTTCTTTTGCACATCCTTTAAGAAAACTTCCTTCTGTTAGACTTAATGGTATTTTCCCTTCTTGTGTAAGAACAAAGGGATAAAAAGCCCCTTAGGAAACAAACATCCCATTATGTCATGCAAAGGCCGCATTAATAAAGGATGAGCAAGGAGGGGGCAGAAGATGCATGAAACAGGAGCAGAGCTCTGAGCCTAATTAGGCCGTTCTCCAAAATTTCTCAGGAGGCACTTGCGGAGGCTGAGGAGGTAAATATTTTATAAGGGGAGCTCCCTTTCTCTTCACGCTTCTCCTCGTGCCCTCTCCTGAACTAATTAGTTGCTTTGTAGAGGGAAACACTGCTAATTTTAGCCTGAAGGGGCCCTGTGTGGAAAGCATGGGGTGTTCCTGGTTGGCTGAGAAAGGCATTATGGTTCCCACCTGAGAGCAGGGCTGGTGGGGGCAGGAGGAGGGCTTTGTGCAGTAGCAGGGTGAGACTGCTCTGCTGGGAGAATGAGGTGGGCTCACACATCACCCAGATGGGGACACATCCCCAGCAGATGGGACAACTCAGTACCCACTGTGTCCTTCAGTTCCTGCTGCTTGTTCCATGGGCAGCCCCATCTCCCAGCAGCACAGCACGGTTGAGTTGGAAGGGACCTCACAGCCCCCCCAGCCTCCCCCCTGCCATGGGCTGGCTCCTCCCCCAGCTCAGGCTGCCCAGGGCCCATCCACGACCTCAGGCACCTCCTGGGATGGGGCACCCACAGCTCTGTGAGCAGTGCAAGCACCTCACTGCTCTCTGAGTGAAGGATTTCCTCCTCGCATCTGACCTAAATCTCCCCTCTTATTGTTCAAAACTGTCCACCTGTGCCATCCAGACCTACGCCCATAGAACGGGCAAAGAAAAGACAGACCTACCCATGGCCATTGGAAGGAAGGTTAGGAGCTTGTAAGCATACAGCACAAAGATTCAGCCCTAAATCAGAATTTTAGGAATGCTCCCTGGTGCCTCAGCGTTCAGCTGCAGCTTCAAGGCCAAGGTCAGGCACATGTGGGCTCCTGCATGTAGCTGGAAAAGCCCTTTTTTCCCCACTGTAAGCAGCTGCCTTCAGGGCCTGTGCTGCCAGCTCTGGGACGGAAGCTTCTCCATCATCACAGAGGGCATTGCATAAAGCATAAAGACATCCCTGCTCCATCCAGTTCAACAGACTGAGGTTCACCTTCTAGCTGTCCACACCCTTCTTAATCCATCCCTTTTTAGACTTCCCCAATGTCTTTCCTTTGTTTGCTGCCTCCTGGTACTTCAGCACATGGGATTCCCAACACTGGGATTACAAGATATCCCTTTCCCAGGGCAAGTGCTTTCCACCTTAGCAACGTGACACCAAGGATGTGAGCAGCATAAAAAGCAGAATCAGGAGAAGCACACAATGCTTTTTATGTGTTTTTCCCCCTCCCTCTTTCCTTGAAAAGCACTAAGAAAAGAAGGAACTGACCAAGGAATTGATCAGTGTGCCCTCTCTGCCTCTGGTTTGAGATTCTTGTTGAGGTCCTATCCTGCAACCCTCCCGGTCTGAAGGGCTCTCTGGCTGAGATGTAAAAGTTTCCCTCAACTCGAAGAATCCGCATCGATCTTTTAACAGGATTTCCCACGGGCTGGCTATAATGTGGATTAAATAAAATAAGACATCCTGCTTTTCCCTTTCAGCTGCAGGCACTTGCTCAGCGCTGCATGTCTTTACGTTGGGGAGGAGATTGGGAAGCTGTGAGCTCGCAAAGAAGAGAAATGTTTTGATCTGTGAACACACGCTGAATCCTGGTAAACTCCTGTAATTTTATGATGCAGCTTTCTGTGCCTGACTGAAGAGCTGCCAGTGGAGAAGACACTGCCCCTGAGAGCAAAGCACTCTATATCTATACATATGCACAGACATCATAGCACTCCTGTCCATGCTCCTACCATCTCCTCTTTCTTGATTACAAACAGCTCAGCACCAGCAAGGGGGGCATTTCTCCCTCCATCCTTGTCCCGTTGGGGTCTCCTCAGGGTATCCATTCTCACCTGCACCCCTGAGCTCCCTGCCTCAGCCCCTGCTGTGATGGGAGATATGGTCTGAGCAGTGGGGGCTTTGCCCAGAGCCCTGACACCCCCACATCCATTGGGCACGGCCGCAGCTTGGTGCAGCTGTCACCCCTAAAAGCATGACAAAAGGCAGCAAAAGCAACAAGCTGGACACCCCAGGGTATTCAAATTCCTCCCCCTCCTGCCCTAAGAACCACCCCAAATCCTACCCCAGACAGTTTACTCTGCCTGTTTTCCCCACAAAGCACAGAGCAGCAAACTTTTGCCCTTACCCTCTGTGCATCAAAAGCAAAGGGAAAAAAAGCCCCAGCAGTAACAGCCGAACTTCTCCCCAAAGTGCTAATCCATGCATTACAATTACACTTCAGGCCAGATGAAAAATTCATCACTGTAGCACAGCCACACTCATTATTCCCCCCTCTCCCCCCCATTTTTCTGCCCCCTCTTCCTCATCTCTCCCCTCCCCTTGAGTGTGTGCAAGGGAGAGGAAAAAAGAGAGCGAGGGCTTCTCCAGTCGTTTGCTTCCTTCCCTGCTTGAGACAACTAATGAGATCTGCGTGGGCGAATGTCTCCTGCACTGTGTCAGAGCTCCCCTCACATGGATGGAAGCATGCAAAGCAGAGCACCGGGCTGCACGTGTGGACATGTGTGTGCACAGAGCTGTGTGCTGTACATGCCGGGACCTGGGCGTGCAAAGCCAGCAGCTGATGTACAGCCATCCTCCCCTCCCATAGGGGTTAAACCCATCCGTTATCCTCTTTATTAGGCATGAAGGAAGTGTGCAGATGGGGAGTGGGCAGTCTGGCCCCTTCCTCAAGCTGTCAGAAGAAGGAATTTGTTAAGATTCAAGCTTTAACTCTTCTTCCCCTCTCCCATGTATTTAACAACATGCTGCCAGATCTTTATCTGTCCCCCACACTAAAAGATCCTAAAATGAGCAGCAGTGAGGATCTTGCTGAATGCCTGAGCACCAAGCAAGTGGGCTGGGAGTGACTTAGGTACTCCAGAAATTCACATCTGATGCCAATTTAAGCCACATGCTGTTTGTTACTGCTTCTCACCACTAATCTCTCTCCCCTTCTGCCCTTGGATGGGTCTGCAGGATGCACTCTGCACTGCATGGGATGAGCTGGGCATGTTTCAGCCCCTTCCATCCCAGAGAGAACAGACACCCATGTTTCTGCACAGAAAAGCTCAGAGAGCTCCTAATGGCATCTAACGTTGCTAAGTTCACGGCATAGGAGAATGGATTCCTGATGGCACTGAAGAGAAAGGAAAGCCAAACCCCTCCAGCTGTTGGTTTCTATGCATACTGACATCAGCCATGGACTCAGATTCCTGGAGACAAGAGGATAGTTGCTTAGGGCTGGTTGGTATTTCTCTGTCATCGTGATTTTGTTTTGATTTTTGGGTTGAAAATTCAGCCTCTGCCCAACGTAGGATTTCAGTAAGAATATTTCTACTTCAGTCAGTTTTTCAAGGTCATACCACCAAAAACAAAAACCAAAAGATGATTTCCACGGGGGTGAGTTAAAACTGAATCAAAACCATTGTTTTTCAGGTTAACCCAACACTCATTTGCTACTCGGAAATCTCATGGACATCTTAATTTACCAAGTTCAAGTACTGCAAGTGCACACATCCCTCCCAGCCTCGGGTATTCACCTGGGTATGGCATTTTCTGGATCCACTATTTCCTCAAACAAAGTTTCATATTAAAAGCAAGAGTTAAAATTTTATATTCAATTGCCTAAGAAACAGGACACCCAGCAAAAATCCATTTACACAAACCTCCAGCGAATGCATCAGCTAAAAATAAGCTCATTTCCTGCAGTTAAATCTCATACCTGCTGCCGGAAACCTGAATCATGCTGCTAGCGAGATATCAATCTCACAACACAAACAGCACCTTTGGCTTTTGAAAACTATTTGGAGATCAGTGGGTGGATCCTAATGGATTACAAAGGCTGCCTTAGAAGGGCTGCAAATGAAAACCTAAGCAGCAAAGCAAAACCAGCTGGATTATCCATCTGGGGTAAATCATCAGGAACCCATGGGCTTCCACGGAGCCTTGTTGATTTGTAGCAGCTGACCCACATCTTTCCCTTAAGGAGTCTTTCATTTCAGTTGGTGTGAAAAGAGCAGGTGTGTTTTAACTCCAACCAAGGACTCTACCTACCGCCAAGAGCCCAATGAAGGTGAGAGCTTCAGTGGCCCTCCTGTTGGACAGCCACTGCTCTCCTCCCTTCTTCCAGTTCATTCTGTAATTATACCACGTGAAAGCAATCAAGTTTGCTCAGCAAGATTTATTCACTCTATCTTCCCAGGACCTAATCCCGTAACCCTATATGAGCATATTTAAGGCTGGAGTGCCTCCTTGCATGGCTTTGCACAGTTGCTTGAGGAACACAGGCAGAGCTGCTGTCCTGAGGTGGCTGATGGGAAGGCGAAAGGGGAGGATGGGGTTCTCGCCCTGCTCTACTTTATAGTGTTTCTCTACTTGGGCACAAAGTATCTTTGGCAGCCACGTATTTCCTGACCTACTGTTCCCTCAGGCTTCCTTCCAGGCATTGGGTGTCTGCAGGGGACAAGAAGGGTGCATCCAAAGTCCCTCACAGCTAGGCAAGGACAGGCTCTGCCACAGCCACTTTCCATCTAGATTTTTTTGTCTATTCAGTTCAAGGAGTAATTAGTCCCCAGGAAGTCCTGTTGAACCTTTTAGACACCGCTTTTGCTTTTGTTTTACTTCCCTGCCCTGCCATTTTTCCTGCTTACCTCCTGGGTAGGTAGGACACGAGAGCCTCAGGAGAGGACAGCCACTCTTCTCTTTCCCCTTGGCAATGTTTGGTTCAATGTAAGTTTCTTTTGCTCCTCACCGTCAACACAGCTGCTGCAGCCCTGAGTTTGGAAGTGACTGACATCCCGAAAGGACATTTGTAAGTCAATTAAATCAATACCTAAGGGTATGCAGAGTCCACAGTGCTTTATATGCCCTTGCAGAGAGATCTTGCTGGGTCTTTCCCTCTTCCTTGCACAAGTTATTTTGCAGGTCACTTCTCACTTATGCACTGCTTTTGAAATCTTGATTACTTCCTCCCATTTCTCACGTGGCCAAAGGCAATGTGCTGAAAATCTAGGGAGCAAAATACCACAACTGTTGGACGTAACAGCTGCAAATCAGCAGTCCTGGACACAAAAGTACCAAGGTCCGTCATGAACTTAGACTGACGTCTTGGTCCCCTTACGTCCACGTGAAGGCCTTTCAAAAGTCTCCCGTGGTTGAATTTGTTGGACATTCAGTCTAAGCTACAATACCAAATTATTCAACATCATTGCTCTTTATGAAGTTCTGTTTACTTCCAATGGCTTCTGTTAAGAGCAACCATACCTCCCCAGTGCTCATTTTGGTAGAAGTGTCCCCTTGGAGAGCCACATCCCAGTGATTGTCCCCTGCTCCCTCACACAATGAAGCAACACTGCAGATGTGAAATGTTTGAGGAACACTTTTGCCTTTTTTAATGGCAGCTCATTTATAAGCTATTCTTTGCTTTGATCTCGGGTAGTGATTGCTATCATCCCTTTCTGAAGAAGATGAATCTAAACAGGATGTGGAACGTGTGTATGTGTGTGTGTGTGTAGCACTGAGCCAAATAAATGATGAAAGGAAAATAAAGAGGCCAAAGCGTGGTGTTTGAAGGATTCCCTCCGAGGCAACTGCAGCTCACCACCTGGCAGGCAGTTAGCTAGTTTCTTTTCTTCTCGGTGGGATTAATTACACAGCAGGCAGAACTCAAGGAATGCAATGTCACAACTTTTACCTCTAGCATGACTTGCCCAGGTCAAGAAAACCCAGCTGAACGTCAGCGAGTGTCACATGGCACACTCAGTGCTACGCAGCTGCATGACAGCAATGGGCACCCTCCTCAAGGACCGTCACCTTGGGCACTCTGTGAGCATCGCCCCATGTGCAGCCCCATGGAGGGAGCTGGTGTGGGCCTCCCTGCTGCGTGATGCAGATAACACCTAGGAACATCTCTCCTATGGAGAAAGGCTGAGGGAGCTGGGGGTGTTCAACCTGGAGAAGATTTTGGGGAGACCTCATTGTGACCTTCCAGTACTTAAAGGAACTTCATTAAAGAGATGGAGAGCAACATTTTACATGGTCTGATAGTGATAGGACCAGGAGGAATGGTTTTAAACAACAAGAAAAAAGATTTTGATTAGATACTGGGAAGAAATCCTTCAGTCAGAGGGCAGTGAGGCACTGATGCCCAGAGCTGTGGGTGCCCCATCCCTGGAGGTGCCCGAGGCCATGGATGGGCCCTGGGCAACCTGAGCTGGGGGAGCAGCCAGCCCATGGCAGGGGTGAGGCTGGATGGGCTTTAAGTTCCTTTCCAACCCAACAATTCTAAGATTCTATAAACACAAGTACTGTGACAGGAGCTGAGGGGCAGGGGAGATTTTTTTCCCCTTCATTGCTCTGGATGGACTGGATCTGCAGTCCTGCAGTCCAAAGATACCTGGCCATGTGCATGGGATCTGCCCAGGTACCACACACAGCACCGCCAGCAGCTGCTCAAACCTGGACAGGACACACTGTTCATCCTCTTAGCCCGTTGCTAAAGAGGGCACTGCATGTTACCCACAGTTTCCTTTCCCACATAATTGGCTGTCTGCGAACTTCTCATCACTGTGGCAGACTGATTTACACTGCTACGTGAAGCATTAATTAACAGAAATTCTGCTTTCCTTCGAGCTCAAAGAGAGCAGCTAGCAAAGCATTCACACATTCATATGCTGCTTTTGCAGCCTGGGAAAGGTGCCTGCCTGCTCCCCTCTAGAAGCTGCAGCCCACTTGTGCTGACCTCGCTAGCTCAGGGAGCCTCACTGGTGGCTTTTCTCACGTTCCCCAACTGGAAGGGCTGTAGGTCTGTTTTCATGTCTTACAGTGTGTCTCTATGCTAGTGCTATTTTTTCGCTTGGTTTCCCAAGGAAACAAGGCTTACGTGATTATCCTGTGTTTGTGTGTGTGCATGAGAGAGAAAGAGCTTTAATCTCCTTCTGTTAGCTTTTAAACCTGCTGGGGAACTGCACCCAAATTTAGGCAGCAAGGTTGGAGACAGTGTCTTCTGTCGACTTTATCTCAGCTGTAAAGAGAGTGAAAAGGTGGCATTTGTGTCTCTGATGAGAAAGAACATCAACCAGCAAGAGTTCAACCCTGCTGTAGACATCAGAGATTTCCACACGGAATGACCCAGCTGCCCAAGGGAGACCTTCTGTCCTCTCAGCATTGTGTAAAAGAAAATGATGTGTTAAGCATTTATAATGTGACATTGTGCATCATTTATATGTAAGAGGGACAGAGCTAGGGATAGCCACTATGGGAGCCTTAGAAGGGGTCTGAGGGTCTGGCCCAGTGTGCCACAATCAGCCTCTGAAAATATCATTTAGGAACCCACGTTTTCAATCCCTAACTCCACCGAAAGTCTGAGTCCTTTGATAAACACCAAAATATGTCCTAGGGCCCTGCAATCTGAAAACAAAAGCCTTCCCAAACCATTCCTCCTTGTTGCTCTTCTGAAGCTTCCTCTCTGGAGCGTCTGCAGGCAGAGCTGCCATTCATTTCTGAGCAGCTTTCCAAAAATCTGTGAACCGAGGGATCTTCCTGGTTTGCTGTGTGCTCCCTTCATGAGGGCCCAGGCTTTGCTCTTCATGCAGGAAGGTCTCTGGGATGTGATGGAGGCAGTGCGCTTTGGTTGTGTGCGTAAAAGGAGAAAAAGAAAGATCCAAAGTGAAACAGAAGGGGTTTTCCTGCTCCGAAATGGGCAGCTCCAGCAGACACCACTTTGCATGACCAGATTTATTACTCTGCTGATTATTCTTGCATCCTTGGGATGTTTTATTTAGGTTATATTTCAGTATGCACCGAGTGTGCATTAAACTGATTTCCCATCCCTCTGTCTATGAGATGGCAAAGGATCAGAGCATGACTGACTTGTGCAGAGAGCAACGGCTCTGCTAAGCGCTTTTCCCACCCAGCACACCCCAATGAGTCCAACAAATTCCCTCCAAGGCTGTATCAATGCTTCCTGCCTATGAGGGAATTAGGACGGTCTGCCTCACACCCTGCAGCTCTCTCAAGCCCTGCTCTCTCCTCCCTGGGCCCTGCCATTCACAGCAAGGTTTAAATCACTGCCAGGTTCATCCCTTCTGCCTCTTCTTTGGTGATAGCAGTGGCTTCTCTTGTTTAGCCATTATGACCCAAAAGTTTACTTCTGGCTACACCCCTGGAGCTCCAGCTCTTGGGTTTTCTGTGTCCTGGTAGAAATTCAGTGTATGTCAGCATATGTCAGTGTATGTTCTAAATACGTGCAGCACTGAGCAGCCCTGGTTTGTAGCCTCAGACCCAGGCAAGGAGAGTTGAGGATGCTCGGTGGGCAGGCACAGGATGAGCTCAGGCTCTTCTTTTCTCTGTCTCATCTGCCCTGCTCTCTGTCACTGATTTTCCTGATTTCTCCTCCCGTTTTGTCTTCCTTCTTGGTAAAACAAGATTCTGCTTGCAAAATTTAACTTCTATATTGTGCCAGGAGGGAATATGGATTCTAAGTCCATCAGCAGGACAGTGACAAATAGCTGGCTGCCTCCATTCACAGAAGCATTGTGACTTTACTCCTGCCCTTCTCAGATGATCTCCAGGTACCAATGCCCTTTTCTTCCACACTGTCTAAAAGATGAGTGACTTGTAACCTCAGAGCAGTGAGTCTCAACACCCGTTCAGCCTGGGAGGTGGTTGCTTTGATTTTAACCTAAAGAGATGCCCAAAATCTTGTCCTACTTTCCCTCCTGAAAGTATGTGCATGGCCTAATAAATGATACTGCCTCTCTCTACAAAGCTTGCATTTTATCCTCATCCATCCAATAATATTGTTTCTGCTGAGCTGATGTTGCTCAGTTCTTTTTTAGCTCAGATGGCAGGAGTTTGCATGCTCTGAATTTACCTGCCAGGTGGTTGCTGTGATGGATAGATTTCCACAAAGGTAAAGGCTGAGCCAAGAGGAGGGAGAGGAAAGCCCTGTGCAGCCTCCCCCAGCACACACAGGGAGACTAAGCTGTCACTGCCATTAATCAGAGAGCTGTCAGCACCAAGAGCATCTGCTCCAGAGAGCCACTTCTATTACAGAGGGAAATAGCAGCCCTGGCGAAGAAAGAGCCACAGATAGGAAAAGTGCCTGCGAGGGACTCTGCAAACACAGCAGCTCCCTGGTTCTCATGAAGGTTAGGGTCTGGCTTCATTTTGAAATGAATAAAGAGGTGGTGTTAAAAGGCAGTTGCACTGGATAGAGCTGATGATGTACCCTGCACAGGCAAGAAGACTTAAGCCCACTTGCCACCCATCCTACTGCTGAATTCCTGGGGAAAAGTGTGGAAAACTGGAACCTGAGTGCCCACCTATCTCAAGGTGATGACAATAACTTCATGTGACCTGTATACAAATACAGCTTCCATGTGTTAGACTACAACCCTGCTGCCTAAGCCTCGCTGGGCTGCAGCGGGAGATGGTGTAAGAGAGCTCTGCACAGGAAGCTGAATGCCTTTATCATGTTGGTAACACACCAGAATGAATTCTCCTTTAAGCTGTACTATCCTACTAGTCTGACAGCAATAAAGTATTTATGCTTGCAAAATGCATAATTTACCCATACGGAGCATTTACAAGCCACACTGATTCCTCATGAGTATATGCCTATGTTCATCTAGGTACCCATGCCTACATATTTAGCTGCATGAAAAAAGACGTGCTTTGATTGCATCTGATTTGCTGAGTGATCGAGCTCACTAGTATCTATGGCTCATTATGTCCCAGTCTGAGTCACCTGCATTCTTTATTAGTAATGATTTCAGATTTTCTTCCAGGTCATTGATAGCAGTATTGACGAGGCACTGAGATGAGAAGGCATCCCTGAAGGGATGGGCACCCCCTCACTTCATGCTGCCTCTCTGCCAGAGATTATATCCAGAGATCTATTTGCATATGCTAACAAGGAGCCGTGGATGTCTTGCCGAAGACTTCAGGGGAGGTAAAACTCAGAACCATGTGAGTTGTCACAATTGGTTCCACAAATTGGATTGCACTGATCTTCCTCTCAACTGCCAACATTTATCACTGGAAGTAAGGCAGGGCAGAAGCAAAGATTACATCTAGTTTCATGGGAAAACGTCTTCCTTCAACAAGTTTTGCTCCTCAGATGCAGTGGTAGAAGTTCTCACATATAAGGAATGTAGTCTAAGCAATGGGGCTTTGGCTGGAACATCTGTAACCTGATGAGCAGAAACGTCTTTCCAGGTATCATGGAAAACGTATCAATCTCAATTTTATATTGTCCAGAGAAATAATTAATACAAGAATCAATTTGGCCTTGCATGTGATTTGTCTTAGTAAATCACTGAGCCATTAACCTTGAAAAGGTCAATGCATTGTCCTTACTGAATTCAAGTGAAGCAACATTTAAAGTAATATTTAGAAGCACAATTTATTCACAGTTTAATAATACAGCATTGGCTCCTGGACCATAATGCCAAATTACCCTTTTTCTTTCCCTTGCCACCTGCTCACCATCACCATCCTCCTCTCCGGGACAGTCAGGGATTTGGGAATGTGATAAGATGAGTGAAGAAGCAGATAGGCTCATCTTTCATTTAAGGAAAGCCTGAGCGATGTGGGCAATTTGAGGGCAGGTTTACTGTCATAGCCCAGCTCAGAAAGAGATGCATTTTGATGGAAAGCCTAAGTTCTCATCAAGGCTTACATTTTTATTCAAACCCATAAGTTCTCAGATTGGGTACTCAATATAGGTTATTAAGGCACAGGTTGATGGTCCCTTTTCCTGAAGGATTTTAGAATCAGAAACATCTTCTCATCTGCTTTAGTCCAATCAGTAGTCGTGGATAACATGTCTATCTTTATCTTGGTACCTATCCCTTTATATTTAGCTGCCTGAAAAAAGATTTGCTTCGATGGTTTTGGAAACGAGAGTCATCTTTGTGGAGAATTTTCTGGGAAGCAGAAGGCAAATGCAAAGCACATCCTGCTCCTCCCAGGATCAAGCACCTCCCTCTTCCATAGCACAGATACAAATCCCAGAAGAACATCTCTGGAGTCAGAGCTTGGACCCCTCCTCATCCCTGG
Organism: Gallus gallus; assembly: GCF_016699485.2. Taxonomy (NCBI): domain Eukaryota; kingdom Metazoa; phylum Chordata; class Aves; order Galliformes; family Phasianidae; genus Gallus; species Gallus gallus. The sequence continues at coordinate 5,514,780 of NC_052545.1, forward strand.
ACTATTTCCAAATCACCCTTTCTTGAGCACAGTCTGATCACCTCCCAGTACCCCCCCTCCCCCCCCCCCCCCCCCCCCCCCGTAACAGGTGGGATGGCACACACTGAACCCTCCATCTTCTGTAGATGTGACTGCAGTCTGGCCCAAAGTGCTACAAAAAGATGTCTTTTTTTGTATGCATGGGCAAAGTCTCGTGAGCTGAGGCTGAAGTTCAGGTACTCCTACAAAGTAATGACAGTCGCAGGACAGGAAGGAGAGCTGTGGCTGCCTGCTGGAGGCACAGCCTCTCCTGGGGTATCACCCAGCAAGGCTTTTGCCTCCATCCCCACAAGGGAACTCTCCCATCTGACGGCTGAGTCTGCAAGATGAAGGGCTGAGTCTGCAAACTGAGAAGCTCTGAATGCCAGAGGGGAAGAAACGGCTTTGGTGACCCGAGGAGCTTTCCAAATGGCCCCCCCTCAATAACAACCCCTTCCAATTCTGCCAAATATCAAAACTAGAGGCTTTTCATGGCCCAAGGATGAAACAAAATGTTAAATAATAAATACTTCAGGGTTATAAAACCATTGTATCTAAGTGATGCTAAAATAGAGTTCGTTTTGATTTATGTTTCTGGCATATTTTTTAAGCTAAAATTGACTCTTTGCCCTACTTCTTTTCAACTTGACCCCTGAATCAAAACATTTCTTCATTTAAAAAATACAGACAATCTTGTTTCAACAGTTCCTGTGCTTCCTCCTGAAGGAAGTGGTTCCGAACTGAGACATTTGTCAAATCAGCTCCCATCAACAATTCTGGCTTTAATAAATTGCCCTCTCCTAAAGGGAAAGAAACCACAACAGCTAACATTTCACTAATAACGGTGATCATCATCATCTTGACCAGATCTTGGTCTGGGGAGCTACTCCAGAGTATGAGGGTTTGAGAGTGAGCAGGCCATGATTTTCACCAACAACAGTGACAGATGATGGCTGCGGGTTGGGAAGGATGGGCTTCACTGCATGGACCTCTCACAGGAGCCCACGGTGCCCAGCCTGCACTGCCTCAGTCCTGGCATTGTAAATACTCTGCTGGAGCGAGTCCCTCCTTGACAAAGACATGAGAATGTGTTTGCTAAGGGAAAACAAGCTTGTCTTGGCCGTCACAGAGGAAAACTGCAAGCTAAGGCAAGACGTCATTGCTTTGCTGTCAGGGTAAATAGGCAGAGGCAGCAGCAGCCTAGCTAGGGCTGCTCTTGAGGGAGCCCTCAGGACAGACCCCCAGTGCCTCTCTGTGTGGAGAGGAAGCACAGATCCGCTCTGCTTGTCACCAGGGCACAGGTCAAGAAATGATGAATCGTATGTGTGGAGGATTTAGAGCAAAATACAGGAAGGAAAGCTGTCAGGGGTGAGTGTGACAGGATCTGCCTGGAGCTCTGTCTCCAGCACTCTTTGCATCTTGCTGCCTGTCCTTAGGGATGGCCGACATTGCCCAGGGGCACAAATAAGGCAAGCTGCAGTATTCCCAGTGTCTCTCCCAGCCTCTTTTCTCCAGGTCTGTAAAAGCTGTCTGCTATTAGCAGGACAATAACATTGTGCTGTTCAGTCCCCAGAAGGAGCACAAGGCACTTTCATCCATATCAGGCAGCCTGGTGAATAAGGACAGGGAGAACCCGTGGGCGGTAAGGCACCGCAGACATTTCCATGCTTTATCACTGTGTTGCTTTAACTCTTCCTCAGCCTGTTCCACGTCCAGGACAGCCAGCTGCTGTGGGTCCTCTCTGGTATTTACATGTCTTCCCCAAACACTACTTCCCCAGCAGCCAGCAGGGATCCAGGCATCCACATGATGGTGCTCCCCCCTGGAAGAAGGTTTGGATGTTTAAGGAAGAAAATCAAATGATAACACCACCATCTTCAGAAAAGTCACTATTGTGACAGCAGTCTGTGCCAGACAGGATCTGTATTCTTGTGTAAGACTGGGGGTGGGATCCATAGTATAACTGGCTTATATTTTGCCGAGGAGAGGAATGGAGACAGCCAAAAATTAGGATCCTGTGAAGAACAGGCTCCTTGCAGAACCTATTCTTGACAAAATTGGTTTTATTTGTAACTCGGGACCAGAAAGGACCTGGTTCATAAGGATTAGAAAGCACTCACCACTGACAGTGAGAAATAATTACCTTACAGCTGCAAAGTAACGTTAACTGTGATTAGGTAGAAAACATAGTGCAGCCTTGACAGAAGTCTGGATATATGCTGCCTTTCATAGAATAAATGGGTGACCTCCACAGCTGCAAATGGAGTGACAAACAGTGAATGACTCCAGAACATAAAGGAAAAATAACAGTGAGATGTCATCAAACCTGAAGTAGATAACTGATGAAGCAACTCAAGCAACCACTTCATCAGAATGCTCCAGTCCTGACCTTGGCAAGAAATCAAGAGGACCCATCCAGAATAATATCCCTGTTTCACATGCAGCGTAATTTGGAATCTAAAAAGAAGCCACGTCCTCTGTTGCCTTTGCTGAGTTTTCATCTGTTAAGTGGAGTATTCAATATTGTTCTCTCCTTTTCATGCCACAGCTTCCTCTTAAAATACAGAGGTGAGATGGAAGAAAAGGCTTCCATGTTAAGGCTTGGCTAAAAGATCACGACTTCAGGAACAAACATCCATCAACAGAGAAGTCATACAGACTGGGCTCTGAGATGGAGAAGTGCTGTGTTAAGGCTGGAAGTGTACTTCAGAATGAAAGGTGGTACATTCGATGAGTAGGTTATTAAGAGCTCTTTCTCACTGCCTCGTTTGGAGCTTATTTGGTCTTTTGCAGATGTGAAAAATGCAAGACCTGGACGTGGAGGCGTGTGCAGCACCTGGTAGGCAGCATCCACCCAGGCTCTTCTGCAGCAGGATGCAAACCCAGGTGTGGGACTTTGCCCAATGGAAGGTGGGACCGCAGAGTCACTGCTGCTTCAAGGACACACGACCTCCTCCTGGCTCTCTGCTCCATCCAGCCCTCACATGAGTCACCTCTGCATTTGGTTCTTCACAGCTTGCAGAGATGACACATTCACGTATTTTGCAACCGCATTTTCTCAGAGAGACTGCAAAGCTTTTGTTTCATTAGCACTGTATCAATTGTCTGGCACTTCTCTGCTGCTCCTTTAATGAACAGGGTTATCGGTATTTCAACACTGTGAATTAACAGAATCAGAAAATTAAATGATTCAATATCCACAAATGTTTTTTCGGGCCCGTGGTATTCGTGTTCATTCAAGTAAAGCCAATCCTGGAGCATATTTGGGCAATAGCATTGCTACTGTAGCAGCATAATTACTGTAATTGTCACAAATTGTTAACTCAGTGGGTGACACGGTGCAGTGCAGTTCATTCAAAACGTACATGAACCAAGCAGCCACAGAAAACAATATCCTCCTCTGAATAAATGTCAAAGGAAGCTTTACGTTTCATCCTGCTCACAGCGCCTTCAAATGGTTTTAATTCCTACTCATTTGCATACAATTAGCAAGTCAGCCTCCTTCCTGCAGATGACTGTGCAGTCAGTCATCCTGTCTGCCACGCTGCTGGGATCTGGGCTGGAGCTACCTTTGCTTATGTGCTTTTACTGTATCTACATCTGTGCTCATTTAAGTACAGGAGCTGCTGAGGATGTCACTCAGGCTTTGCTGTGATTGCTGTACTCATCGGTGATGTCTTGATAATGCTGATAACCTTCCTTCCATCACTTTGTGTGTGCCCGCATCTATATAATAGAGGACACCAGAACAGCTGTCACTACCAGCATTCCTCATTTGGTCAACTCATCTTAGGCACATCAAGACTGGTAGAAGTCATTCAGCAAAATTAAATGAGAAGAAATCTGGAAACAAAATCTCTGTCTCTAAAAGCCTTTTCTTTAAGGAAGGTCAGACCTGAGCCTAGGCAGACAGGGCCCTTTTTCAGCAGGGTAGTAAATAGATAAGGATAGCAGCACGTAGCTGACTTTACATCTCCATGCATGTACCTAACAGCGAGCAAAGCGTTTCCCGCAAAGCCCTTCCTCAGGCAGCAGCCACGGAAGGTTGAAACTTGTCAAGGTGATTTTCCAATCTTAAATGGTAGGGTTTTTTTTTTTCCTCCTAAAGTAAGACGTTTTCATTCTGATGGATATTTTCTCATTTTCTGATTTTTTTTTTAGATACTGCTTTCCACCGTTTCTGTCTACACTTTTTCCAGAAGGCAAAGGGGACAGAGGACTAAAACCAAATGAATCGTTCTTTTTATCTCACTATCTACAAAAGGAAGATAATTTTCTGTCACTAAGATTTAATACCCCTAAAGAAAAACAAACACACTTTACCTCTAAAGCATTACCCATTTTAGCTGCTTCCTTATGGCAAGGAGATCTTCAGAACAAACACGACATGCAATGTGATACACAACTGAAGATCACCTTTCCCCATTTCTTTCCTCCTATGATGACCTGCAGGCCTTTTTTTTTTTTTTTGCCAGAAGGATAGCACAGGGAGCATCTGAGACAGAAGCCTACTTGCTCAGTGAGTTTGTAAGTCCTGGGGCTGGAGCCAGTCAGAAAGGGCTTGGGTGGAAGGCAGCGTGAGGGTTAGTTCTAAGGCAGAAGAAATTCCTCCTCATTGCTCATAGCTTCGCTGGAAATAAGGCAATACCCCTCCTCCAAAAGCAGTCTACTTTTAAGACGATAGTCTCATCAGAGCCAATCCTGTTGCACTGCACATGACAGCCCAAAGGCCAAATTCTCATTCCTCTCGAGCTGGTGTAAGAGGGTGGCACGCCACAGCCAGGCACTAATGAGACATAGCTCCGGGTTTGGGGCTCGCTTCAGGCGTCACCACGTTTCCCATAAGATTCCTACAGACACTCTGTCTGATAATTGTGGGGATGATGTTTTACAGTAATGATGAAATATTGCTTTTGAGAATAGTGCTTTCAAAAATAACAGCAATTGCGTTCAGAAGAGCAATTCAGAGGCTGGCTGTGCAGGTAAATTACCCGGAATACCTGTAAAGATAGTCAGATAAAGTAACTGGAACAACACTAGGGCTGGTATGGTGCTCCAGAGGCAGCTAAAACACTTTTTCCCATAAATCCTTTGAGTAAGTCCAACCTAATAACTTCCTCAGAGAGTGACAGCCCTCTCCACAAGGATGCCTTCTTTAAATTTCTTAACGTGCAAAGGAAAACACTTGATTTCATTTGACAGTAGCAATACAGATGTTTTACCTAAGGATACAAGTGAGCCGAGTTCTTCTCTGCCTTCCTTGCAACCTGTCCTTGGCTACTTTATACGGAAGCAACAACCTCTGCGAGCACACATTTGGAGGTGAGCCTGGAGTTGAGGATAAAGGGAGAGTGACTGAAGCCTGTTTGAGCAGCCCTTTGCTTGGTTAGATCCAGGCACCTTAGCTCATGAAAAGGAGTCAACACAAGTTGTCCAAGAAAGAAGGATGAACTCTATTTAAACAGCTGAAATCCTGTTTGATTTCTATTGCCCCAAGCTTCATTTCGACCGGCTGTAAGCCTTCAGCGTTGCCCAGCCACCACGAAATGAAATAAGGCTCTGGCCATTCAGACTGCAACATTTGCTTCCAGCACTTGAAAGGTGTGACTGCGTGAGCAGGGAGTGTGGCTGACCTGCTTTTCAAAGGGAAGCAGAAAAGCAGTGGAAATGTCAAGAAAAGTGAAAGGTTAAGCACAGCATAGCTGCTCCCTGTGCCATGATGGGCGCACAGTGAACCCTGTGTAAGAGGACTTAGAGGGTAAGATTCAGACACCCTCTGTAATTAGTTTTTTTTTTACTCCTCTGTGTGGACTCTCAGAGAGCCTCTTCAGAGTAATAGAGTGCAGGCTGTCAGATGCATTTATGGACAGATTTATGTAACACAGCTGGTTGCAACAGCTGGGGTTGGTCAGCACAACCCAGGACTCCTTTTGTCTTATTGCTTACTACGCCAATGGGAGGGAGCCCAGAGAGACTGTTTAAACACAGACTCTGGACCCTCTGTGATGATTTGCTTGGGGAGCAGGCTGACAATTGCCTCTTTCATCTACACTTCTAAGATCAGAAGAAAATTATCAATCTCATTATAAAGACAGTGAAACAAAGGCAAAGCAGTTATCGGCTGCATTTGTTCTCTGTGCACTCCACTTCTTGCCTTATTTTTGAGCCTACATGAGACACTCAAGACAGGGAGAGGTAATGGAGTCTCTGCTGTGCTCATGCTCAACTCTTTCTTTCCTCCTGCCTTATTCTTTTCTACACAGGAGCAGAAGGAATTTGTGCTCTCTGCACATTTCTGGGATGTACACTTTGTTCAGGCTGCAACCACCCTCAAGTATTGGTGCTCCCCCAAATCAGTGCTATTTTGGGAGAGAGTCCATTTTGGTTTGGCCTTTGCTTTTGTTTCTCTTGGAGCTGCATGACATTGCACAGCTCTACTAAGGATAAGATCACAGACTGTGCACCGTGGAGATTAAAGGGGCTTGTGCATGGGGGTGCTGTGGTTTTGTTAATGGACAAAAAAGGAGATTTTTGCGAGCTCAACTTACATACAAAATAAATGCACATCACTGTGTTCTAATTGCAAATAGCTTGGCTGAGGCTTTAAAAGCCTTTCATTCCAAGTCCACTGTTTGTCAAATGTCTTTTAAAACTAACCATGGTTATAAAGAGCACATTATTATTGTTAATACTTACAGGAGCCCTTTCAGCAATTGCCCTACTCCCACTCAGTCCAGTACAAACACTTTTCCTAGCATGGAGGATTGGAAAGAACATGAATTAAAAGGGGCCCAGATAAGAGGAAAATATCCGGTTTCATAGAGACTGTGAAGCCTGAAAGGACTCTTGAAAGGCTGAAGACCCAGAGCTACTTAATCTGCATGCAGAGCCCCCCTGCATCCCTTGAGCCAGCAGTACTGAGCCTGCAGAACTTCGCTCTTGCCATGATTTCTCCCTCTAATCTGCTGCATTGTATGCTTTGGGTTTAATTTCCCTGGGATAAACTAAACTTCTTCACTCACTGGGTTACAGGCACCAAAACTGCAGGGGAGCATTTGCCTTTTCAGCACTGCCAGGGGAGCTCTGTCTCTCTCATTCTGGCCAAGGGTGGGTAGACGACCCTTCGTGAGCATCTCACAGCTATCCCTTCCTGCCCACTGCAGCACATCTGTGAAGCACAGAACCACCTTTAGCCTTGCTCTACGAGCCCGTGTGACTTGGACAGTGAGAGCTCTACATCCAGAGATCAAAACAGAAATCTGGATAACTGAACGCATTTCAATTCCCATTGAAATCAGTGCAATTCAGATGTCTCTGCCTTTGAAAGATTAGGGTTTAGGATAATGAATCCCACTGATTTCCAGTGAGAATCCAGTGAACTCTTATGCATTGACATCACTTTTGAAAGCACTCCCAAACTTCATAGTTCGAGTGACTTCACCAAGGCTGTAAAGAAAAGCCTGCTACAGCTAGGCATTAACTTGGGTCCTCTAAATCTCTGTGTAGTCCTGTTGGTTCTAAAGAGCCTGGTTAATTCCATGCCCCATGTAATTTTACAGCTCCTTACTTAAAGCCACGTTACACCTCAGCCCACTAAGTCCATCTCTTTAAGAGGTATTTTACAGCAGCCAAGCAGTAACATGAAGGAAAAGAACAAATCCCCTACGTGGTTATGTGGTTTAATTGGCTGTGAAACAGTTGAATAAGAAGCCTCATTTAGACAAAGAACATTGATTAACAAATATTTACCTGGAGATAGTTGTGTGGACACAAGAGAAATAGTGGAGTGGGGGAAATACAAAGGCAAGGGATGAACTAGAAGCTATTCAGAGCACTACAAACACAGCAGACCACAGCCTCATTCGGTCACGTAACTCCACCACAGCAAGATTAGAAATTGAGTCGAAATTAAATATAAATCACATGTAATGCTATTCAGTAAGTACGATACAATGCAGTGTAATAGCCTGATATTGTATATTAGCCCTGGGAATTAGTAATTAAATTGCCCACACGGACAAGCAAACAAATATCTGGCTGAGGGCTGAGAGAAGCCACATTTTTGCTATGCAGAGTCATAATCTGATCATTCTGTGAGCGACTTTGGAGATAAACAGTCCAGGAGAAAATGTCAGTTCTATCTACATACATTAAGTGCAATTTACATAAATTATCATCCTCTAAAGGATCGATATGCGATTTTGTTCATGACTCATCTGTCATCTTCTGTCACCCCATGTGAAGCTGGGGGCGATCTGTGTGTCAATGCATGGCCTTGCCTGATGCCAGCCCCCAACTCTGCCCCTGACAAAGACACTTTGAATGTGTGCTAATTGGCCAGGCTCCAATCTAGCTTTTTCCCTGGGCATTTAACACAATCTTCTAACCAAATTAAAAAGTATAAATTTCTGCTTACGCTACACTCAGACACTGCGTCTGAAATCACTGCAGCTGACAATGTCAGCTATATGACCTCTTTCCTCAGCTGCACAAGGCCAGCGAGGGCAGACTGAATTTTTAAGCTGTTTGGTTTAAGTCCGCATAAAAACAATTGTCTGGGAAATGTGAGACGTTGCAAGAAACCGTGTGATAAGATTCTGAATGTCACAAACTGTTTACATGAAGCATTCACAAGACATTCTATTTTACTGTTTCTCAGGCTGAGAATTGCTCCTAATTGGACATAGATTCTCCCAGGCTTGTCCAAACCCTAACGAGAACTGATGAATCCAACAGGAGCATGGGGAAATTTCCTCCCTTCACAGTAGCCTTATTCATAGCCATACCAAACTCTACCGTAAAGTATGTGAGGTTGTGGGTCCAGAGGGACTTCATACTTCCTTCTAGTCCTTAAAATGGACAACCTCATTTGTCTGAATATTTCTCGGCCCCTAGAGAGATGAATAAAACAGTAGCTTCAGATCTGCAATTCTCGGGCTGGCTACCACTGTGCCCCATTGCTGTAACAGCCATTGTGGAGATTGCATCTAACTGTGCCAGAACCAACCGCCTTTCAGACATGCAGAGATTTCCCCTCCTTTCTGCAAGGTATAAAACCCCTCAGGACCTCATTTCCCTTGGTAAAGTATTTCAGTGTGGGCTCCCCCATTCACTTTCTTGACTGCTGGTCTGGCAGCATGGGCCTCTTGTTTTACCCTGGATTTTAAATCCTCCAGCCCCTTAAAAATACACCAAAAAAAAAAACAGATGGCACAGAAATGTCGCTGCTAGTTTAATGGTAAATGTGACAAGTAAAACAGAAGAGGGAAAAGCAAAGAAATTTGTAAGCACTCCTCCTCCATCCAAAGCAACCCAAGGAAGCAGGCTCTCTGGAGACATCATTCTCTTGGAATCGAACATATGGCAAATAGGTTTTCTAATTTAAATTCACAAGTGAATGTTAGAACTTCAGAGCCAAAACCAATATACCATTTTTTGCTTTCCACTAGGCAGTAGGTAGGGTCTTCTACTGTGCTTTGCTTCAGAAAACTGAAAGGGCCAGAAGTGAAAACCTCACTGAAATCAATGGCCAAAATCCTCTGAGTTTAACAGATGCAGGATTCCAAGCCGACCCTGGCAGACTTTCACACACAGGGTAGCTGCTCAGCATCAGCATCCTGAAAGTACCAGAAGCCTACATAAGCTCCTGATGACAGTACAACCACACTCTACAATCCCACGTGCTCTGCTGGCAAGCAAGAAATGACAGGTTACTCTAATTTTAGAGGTTTGAATGGCCATTCTTGGGCTTTGAGCATGCTTCTGGTAAAAACACTCCTCGTGATCACCACATGTGATCCTCATCTGTGGTGTATTCCTAGTGTTAACCAACAGCATCTCATCATAGGCTTGTTCAGAGTAGCCACACTGCTAATCTATCCCCCAAACAGAGCATCAGCAAAGTGCAGGGCCCTTCCTCTGTCCCAGAAGCCCAAAGAACCCAATCACGCTCCTTTTGCATGAGGTTTTTCCTTCCCTTCAGACTTTTTCCAAGCCAGCTCCCACCACCTGGCTTCAAGATGTTGGGGCTGAGCTGCTCCCTCTTCCAGCAGGAGCTGCACTTCAGCCTTAGGAAAAGGCATCAGCCTCTGCTGGTCTGAATCTGACAAATTTCTTACTAAAACTGCTAACAATTTGCCCGCCCTCAGGACTAGGCTGGGAGTTACACTGCATTCCTGGGTCCTTAGAGAAGAGATGAGCATTTTAAATGTGGGACAGCGTTATTAATGATAAAGGAGGCATTATAGGATGTAAAATTAGGCTGCTGGAGACATCTGCCTTCTGTTTCTTATATAGTGACACCCTTATGTGTCTCTGCACTTATCCACAGAGAATGTACTTCATTAGTAAATTGGAAAATACATCTCTTCTAATTATTCTTTATTTCTTATAGCTTAAGATAACCTAGAAGTTTAAGAATTGGCTCAGTAAAACCACAGCTAGGGCTCCCAGAGAACGCCTCCCCTCCTGTGTGCCCGTTTCACTGCTGCCACAGCACTAAGCATTGGGCATGCTGTGACCTGAGAACAACCCGCTGTCAACCAAAATCTCAACCTTTATTTTGAAGCCACAACAGAACAGCTACCTCAGCAAATCCCAGCCCCATGCAGGTGTCCCCTGAGCATGCTGCAAAGCGATTTCCAAGGAGGACAGATGCTGATGAAGACAGAGGCAGGGTCAGGCTGATGTATGGACATGTGCTGGGTTGGTGCAATGGGAGCAGAGTGCTGCTGGCAGCTTTAGGTTAGAGAGAGGTAAGGAACCAGTGCCTGACCATCCAAGATAACCATCTGCTTCTGACCAAGCAGTGAAGCAACAGGTCTGAACTGTGCCAGAAGATAATAGATGCTTAATGATTTGTTTTTACTGCAAGAAAGAAATGAGCTAGTGGAGCAAGAGACAGAATTATGTTCCTTTATAACGTTATGGACAGACAGCACAAAGTTCATTGCTAATGGGGTTAATCCTTCAATTGGGAAAAAAAAAATCAGATGGTAGCACCTTTAAATTGGCTCTTGGCAAGTACTCAATTATTGCAAGACACCAATTAAATCAAAGCAGGGTCATGAGATATCAGAGTGGGGAGAAACAGTTCTCAGGCTCATCTGGCTCATCAGATGATGAGGTTAGGAATCTGCAGTGAACGAAGTTCAAGTCAATAAACTCCTTGTAATTAGATGCACTCTGGTGTTTTGTTTTCCTTAAAATACATATAATTAATTGGGGAAAAAAAAAAAAGAAATGTGAAAAGACAAGAACATACCATGGAAGTAGAGATGAGGCAGTCATAGCACTGCACCTCGTGCTGCTGCTCTCCCCAGGCCTCACCATGTGAGTCATTGATGGACTTATCTGGGGATGAGACTGGAGCCCTCTCCACCACATGAGAACCATTTAAATCCTCATGTTAAGGCTTTACAAAAGCTTTAAAGAATACAGTGATCTTTGGATTTCCTGTCTGCACTGGGGAATGCAGTTGAGTCTTCCCTACAAGACGCATTCAAAGGCTGCCTGTTATTAAAGGCTCACTAAAACCCTTAAACACTTGAGATAAAACGAAACCTAAGTGGGATTCTCAGTACACTGAGAAACATGATTATCTGTGTAGTTGTCTTTGGAGGAATTTAACTGCTGCTCATGGAAGTCTGTACCTGGGTCACTGTCTGGACAGGGTGGACCAGTTGTGACCAAAGTGCCAGTGACTTTTGCTCCAGATGAGGACAACTATAGACCACTGACCGGTGACTACAGGGACTTGAGCATCAGTGTGCTCAGATCCCATATCATACTTCAACGCTTAAACAGTTTCAAGTGTACAACAAAAAAGACCAAAACAAATCTCAAGCCTTTTGAGAACAGCTTGGTTTCATGCACTCAGAGTCAGACTTTCTACGTGCTCTCAGGGAGCTGAAAATTCAGTCACCAATTGATTTGGATTTTATTCTCTAATAGCGCCGAAAGATTTCTCCTGCATTGACTTAACAAGAGCCTCTTCATCATGCCAGTTGGACCAATTGAATCCAGCTGATAACGCTGTGGTCTTTGTTCCTTCTTTTATTCTTTACATCTTAGCGTAAAGAAAATGTGCAATAGGATGTTCTCATGATATTGGGAAGAAAAAAAAGAGATAGCCACTATGAATATGCCTAGATTGTATCACAGCATCTCTCCCTCATTCTTAGTTTAGTACTTTAATACTCTTCCAGATCAAGTTGCATAATTATAAGGATTCACTGTGTTACAGATAATTTGATTGTGCTAAAGAATATCATAGTCTGCCTTCTATATTCCTTTTAATATAAGTCCTCAACAAAAAACACCACCCTTCAATAGCAGAGTGGTGCTCATACAGCCAGCGTAGGATTGTGGTGGGAAAGGCAATAGCAGATAAGCAGTTCTAAACCACCCAAAAAAGCAAAAAGTCACAATCCAGTTAAAAAAGGAAAAAGCTGCTTACCTGTCCCAAGGATAAGGGCTCACCAAGTGCTCCCAAAAAGAGAGACCTTCTGGTAAAGAACCTTCTCTTAGGGCAGCCAGCCCTTAAATGAGGCTTAGGGAGGGGGGGAAGCTGGTTCCAGCCCTTCTGATCTCACAGGTGAATTCCTTCCACTTGTGCTCCCTGGGCTGGCCGTGTCCCTTCACCAGGTGCTCAATCAGTGGTTCAGGCCATGACTTTGCAATTTCCATACAGACTGTTACATACCTCTTGTCCTGTCGAAGATACTTGGAGTCAGTTTATACGTACAGTGTATATGCAATTCATGAGTGTATGGAAAAGCAGGTAGTAGGAGACTCTCCATTTTCAGAACACACAGAATATATCTGAATTTTAAACAAACAAAGTAGCAAGAAAACAAAAAGATAAAACAATCTGAGACTTAGAAAGGCATTGAGTAGCAGCTTTGTGATAGGAGGAGCCCAATGTATTTTCAGGACAAGTTCTACATCAGTAAAGGGAACAGCAGTGTTTCATAATGAGCTCAGTGTTATTACTGGCATTTAGGAAACTGGGGCTCAATTACACAGAAAGCCAGGGGCCAAGGTGGCAAGGACATGGGTTGGGTTTGAACCCAGTAGTCAGGACTTCATAACACCTGGCCACCTGTAACTGCATTAACTGCATCTGGAAAAGTCACTCAGAGACAGTCTGTAAAGCTCTTCTTCCATCTTTTACCAATATTCTGCTCATCTGCACTTAAAATCTTTAACTTTGTCTGTGTTTTGGCCATACATTTCGTTAATATGGCATCTGTGGATATGCGGATGCAGGGTTACAGTGTTGGAAACTCTTAGAACAAATAGAAAAATAACTGCAAATCATCATGGATAACATGGCACCAGTGTTATAAATAGTTTTTAATATATTAATCAGCGATGAAGAGATGTTTTAATAAATAGTTAATCAGTGATGGCTATTGGTATACACTTACGAAGTTACATCACTGCTGCTTTCCACCTTTCCAATGTTTACTGCATCTTCGCAGAATGATTTGTGATCTCCAGGGCTAAGGAGAAATAAGTTGTTATGTGGTTTTGTTTGTTTGTCTGTTTTAATTTATGCAATTTATTTACCAATGCTGAAAACATTTACTTCTGTTCATTATGTTTATTAAAACCCTGATATGACGTACGACCTTCCTTGTTCTCTGCTGTCATGCTTTCTGTAGAACAGAAGTAAGGATGCATATCGCCTTTCTTGTTTCACTTTTCACTTGCAATAAAAAGCAGTGGCTTCTGGATGGGCATTTATACCTCCACCTTTCTAAAATGTCCTTCAGTGCTAGCAAGCCTTGAAATGAACTGGTGACTTTCTGCCAAAGATCGATTGATACCAGCACACAGTTAATTGGTGTGATGGTAGTCACTCAACCAATCAATTCAAACTTGGACTTTTTGTTCATTTTTAAGAGATAATGGGTTTTTTCGTATACCCAAGGCAGGATGGCTCATCTGTGCATGCTGTACCAAACTCCTGCCATTATGAGCCCCATTTTGAGGCAATGACAGAGCAGCATATTGAGGTTACAGGCATCTCCAGTTTTTGAGTATTTGCCTAGTGTGATTATAATCTCTGAAATTAACTTTGGAGCCATCATGCTGCAGAGATGGTTTTAGGATTGTCTAGCTTTTCTGGCCTTTGGAACCAGATACAAAAAGACAATAGCTCTTGGCAACCGATCATCCCACTGATGGCTACAATCTTCAACCCAGATGTACTCAGAGCAGCTGAATGGGATTATGATGAAGTTAAATTGGCAATGGCTTGTCCTCTACTTTATTTCAACAGAAGATGAGAATGCAAACAGCCATGCCTGGCATCACCCTGCACAATAACCTGGATCTTTCATGAGTTTTTCACTCCTGCAACCTGGAAATATATGTTTTGCTTAGACAGATCACCCTGGCAAGCTACCGATGGTGACAACCCAACAAGCTTTCTATGGCCATGTTTTCTCTGGAACTCTTTTCACACGTTATCCAGGTTCTGTTAATTTCAGTGGTCTCCATCAGGAGCTGCTCTGAGCCTCCCAACTCTTGGGCAGAGACAGCTTGTCCCACGAGCTGTCTTTCTGGGGTAGAACATGCCAGCATCTCACTGCTGCAGCTCCACTGCAGATGAAGTGTTGATCTGTTTTGATATCTTCATCCCCACGCCCTTTTTTTTCTTACATTACAAAGCTGTGTACTTTCACAACCAGAACAACTGGCCATGCTGTAGCTGAGAGCTTTCTTTTACCTTGGAAATTGTGCATGTAGCTCTTATGTATATCAGTGGGAGGTTGGAATACATATGTAATACCAAAGGCTTGTGTTTAAAAAAATGACTGATGATTCTTGCTGCCCAGCTTTGAGGCACGTGAAAGAAACATGACAAACTACTTGTTATCTATGTAATGTTTACAGTGGCAGTCCCCTGCTTTCCCTAATTTCTTCGCAATTTACATATAAATGAGACATTGTATCACTGGGTAGTTTTATTTCCCCAAAACACTGCCAAGTATGTTGACAAAATTTTAAGAGACTTAGGTTAAATATTTGCACTAGAGCCATAGTTCATCATTCAGCTTAAGAAGGAACTGGTTTAAAGATGAACGCTTGGAGAGCAGGCAGCACCGCAGAGCCCAAGCCCAGGAGATGCTCACTGCAACTACTGGTCTGCCCGAGAGCAGCAGTCACCTTTCTCCATAGCTTCCCTAAATATGAGACAGTGACAGCAGAGCCTTCTCTGTGATACAGTAATCTGGACAGGAGTCCTGCTGAGTTTTTCAGCTACTGCAGAGTCATTCGATGTTTGAAAGGTCCCAGGTGAAACCTGGGCTCTGCAGCAGTTCATGCCCAGCAACTGACTAAGCCAGGAGAAGGTAGCTTTGCCAGCTGCAGTACTAGTGTAGGCTAATTTAAAGCCATTTAGCATCTACTGCTTAGTGTTCAGCAACAAATTTTGCCATTTAGCTGCTACTTAACAAGCACAGGAAAAAGAAAACAACTCACTGCTACATCTCGAGGATGTCTTTGAGGTAACTTACATAGGATGAAGGAAGTTTTGTAGGACAAAGTATTTTCCTTTTAACAGCTGCAGATTGAATCCTTTCATGTTATCTCTCTCATTTTCTTGCAGCTAGGAAGGTGGGCAGGGAAAGGCTGGCAAGGGGTGTGTGGTGGTGTTGGTCCATCTGTATCAGCTGAGTCTCTCCATCTCTCTGCCCTGCTTGTTGCTTCTGCTGGAATCAGTCCCCTCCATCTGACATGGGGTTGTGACTGTGCTTCACATTCTTGAGATCATGGGCTGCGGGATCAGATCTTCCCTGGGTCCATAGGGGAGAGGAGTATCACCTCCAGGGCTGCTCTTCATGCACAGTGGAACAGATGGAGACCATGCAAAAGAATTACAGTCTGCCTAGGACCCAGCACATCCCTGCACAGACGAGCACAGTAAATCCCTGTGTAATGCTTAGTTGCAGAAGAAGGACTGTCAGATCATGTTTACGCTTTGAAGAGATCCTAAAACCAGAACACAACCAGTGGCATTTGCATTTTAGGCTTTGTTTTGATGCAGAGAATGTGCATCCAAGCAGACGGTTGGATCACAGTCACCAAACCTTTCTGAGAGCTCCACAGGCAGAGGGAGGAACAAAGGAGCACAGGATCCATTAAAAGCAAATGATGGGAGAAAAGCAGTCAGTTGTGGTATTAATAAGGCATTGCTTGCCATCAAAGCTGGATTATTTCAACAGCTAATCAGCTTCTGAGCATAAAGAGACTCTGGAGCAAGTATGATTCACGACTTAGATTCTACTAGAGCTGTTGTAATGAGAAGGGAAACCTGTAATCCTTTTCTATAGCTTTACCCTGAAGCTCAAAGGCACTGGGAACAAGCTTGGACATATCGCAACTATGAGTCTGAGCAACAGTCATCTCTGCTGACCCAAGGATCCTTTTATTTTGGTAGGATCCATGGATTTTAAAAGCATGAGTAATCCTCCAAAGCAATCCCTGCCAGGCAAGACTATAACCCAGGAATGGTTACTGAGCAGACAGATGCCAAATTCACACCGAGCATCCATCTATCAGTGCCTACATGGTTCAGAAATCCAACCCACAAACCTACCGTAACATCACCTGCACTTATGGTGCCTAACTTCAGCCATCTGTAGCTCAAGCCTTTTTCTTGCTACTTGTAAGTTTTTTTCTTGTGTTTGAGTCACTTAAATGCTTCCTTTTCTGTGTACATAAATTTCCTTCTGGATGTCACAGAATGACAGCTATATTCAAACCAGAGGGACACAACAAAGTGTTAGAATGCACAGACAAGGCCACTAGCTGATGCATTCGGGCTGATTTATTACCTACGGTCAGATTTACACATTCAAAATTATGTTAAAACAATTTGCAGTGACACTTAGAGCTATGAAAGAGAAATCAGGGGTGCTCGGCCAAATCTACGTACCATCATCTATCGGTCTGATCCCATCAGTCATCTAACTTAATTCACTGCCTTTGTAAAGGCAACTGCTATCTTAAGGTCTGAATGCCACATCTGCGTAGACTTGATACTCATGCCTCAATGTATCTGTATAGTCAAAATATCTCAATATTGACTGGCATGGGTAAGCAGTTGCATGCTAGGAGGACTGGCTTCTCCACTGGCTTTACTGTGTGACACTATCACCTTCCAGCAGTTTTCCATCTGAACTAATTGTAAATAAATTAGATCAGTGTACATAACATTTAGAGGGAGTGTGAGTCTGCAAGCCACTGCAAATTAAGCAAAAATACATACCAAGATAGAAAGTGTTTTTCCAGGCAGCCTGGTGGGAAATAATGCATACACATATTAATAAATTGTGACTGTAGGCACCAAGCTATAACATGAGAGCTGGAATAGCTCAAATATTCACAGCTAAGCTTCCTGGGGCACAGAGATTCTGCTCTTCGATGGAGTTTTGACAGAGAGAGAAAGGAAAGCATCTAATTTTATACAAATGAGGGCTCTGAAGTACTTCACTGGTGTTTGTTTTTTCATTACTGTGGATACATAGCAAATCATTGTCAAAACCAGACCTCTTAAAATCCAGATTTGAACTGGTTTTACTTCTTACATAATTATGGTTCCTGGGTGCCAGACAAGAAGCAGGACCCTCGTGCTCAGTGCTGTCCATCACCTAGCAGTTTGTGGCAGACACATTATCAGCTCTCACTACATTAGATTTGATGCACAGTTACCACAGAAGGATGCAGCTGAGTGCTAGGCATTGAAGATGTGCATGGCGAATCAATCCCTTCCATGAAGATTTCATTGTCTAAATGGAGATGACGAAGAAGAAAACACAGAAAACATGTCCAAAAGGAAATGTGAATTAGCAGCACCAGAAAGAGCACCACATTCAAAATACAACTACCCCTGAAAGCATGACTCCTCCATTCCTCACAGATGTCTCCACCCACATTGACAAGGCAAAGCCTGACATTTTTAAGAAGTATTTTGTTGCACATTTTTGCCAAAAACACTAGATCTGCCTGTAGAGGTAACAGGTAGGAAGGCCAACTGTTTTCAAAGGACTGGATTTGCTTATCCTACCCAAAAGTCAAAAAGGCCAAGGTGCAAACAAATATCACCTGGATTTCTTGGCAACACTGAAGCTAGAATATTACATTCTTAATGGCACCCCATATGCTGCATCATCCCACCAAGACCAAAATGAAGGCTCGTGTTTGTTCCTTGGGTATTTGCTGCACAGGCCCCATTCCAATCTCCATTCCTAACCATGAGAAGGGCTCCTAGTCACACACAAGGGAATTGTACCAAGACTTGCAAGGATAATGCTGCCATTGTGCTCTTGCAGTAGGAGAAAATACACAACACATCACCAATGTTTTCCACCTGCTCGTTATATCTTGACTAGCTTGCAGTACTGTCTTTACAGCCCTTTGGTTGCTAGAGGGAATAGCTGGAGGATGTCAAATATTAACTCGATGCTACTTAGCAGCAGTGTCTGGCAACAGCTTCGGGGCACCAAAGGAAAGCTGAGCTCCACGCAGCGTGCTATGTAATATCTGCAGAGTGTAATTTTTTTGGTTTTGTTTTTACATGTCCTGCATAGAAATACAGCATTCATTTTAAAAGGATTCACTTTTTTTTTTTTCTGGAAGACTTCCAAACGTTTTTTGCTGGCTTTGTGAAGGGTCAGCCATATTACGTTGTATTGCAAGTAATCGCTTTGGCCTAAAGTCCTGTGCTTAATCACAAAGCAGTGGGCAAAGTGCATGGCCAGCTGAGCATTTTTAAGTAGGTGTTTCATTGCAGCTAAATCACAGTCTTGGTAATGAAGCTTTATTTCCTCCCTCACTGCCCAGAGTGGTCTTGCATAGTTCTCCACCATCCCTGGATGCAAAGGCTGGGGTGGACAGACTGTCTTCGGGCCTTTCAGGGATAAAGGCTGGGGAGCAAGAACTTACACCTTAGGGTTTCTGGGAAAAGCCCTGTATAATAGAGGTGAGATTTTTCTGAGTGCCTGTAAAGGAAAAGTCCCAAATTTTTCTAGATCATGAAGCACAGGGGAAATGAGCTACAATAAACTAATTGGACAGTGTTTGGCAACCTGAAGGCATGACGCAGTCACTTAATATCCAGAAATTTAACGTGCCACATGGAGGAGAAATCTATAGTGTAATAAAGACAGCGCTGACCTTCCTGGGCAGGTTAGCAGAGCCACTCTTGCAAGGGATGCTCAGGCCCTGTATAACTGTGGCTGATGGGAGCTCATGATCCACATACATGATTCAGAGAGGGCACTCAGCACAGCCACCGCTCCTGTTTGGCAAATGGTCAGGAATTACACTTGATTTGATGTGGTGCCAGGGAGATAAATGTCCTGTTGCCTCTCAAGACAGCCGTGGCAGATGCTGGTGTGCCACGATCCCCAGCCCTGTGCCTTCCTGCTTGGAACCGGGCTGAGCTATTGTGCCTGGTAATGCTCTGCTGAACAGGGGCTGTCACCTTTTCAGTCACTCTGCATGGCCTATGGTAGGTGTGCAAGGACAGGATCTAAGGAGCTGCTCGGCTTCGTGCCAGGAAAGTAATGAAATTCACTGTGTTGGAATGATATCTTGCCAAGAGCTTTTTATTTTATCAGCTTTATCCCAGTATTTCCTGTAGATAGATGAATGCTGGTTGTCATAAAAATGCTCTCAGCTTATATTATCACCACGCATGCTAGCAAAAGACCTCCATAAGCACCAAATTCGTCTCCCTTTTGTCCCAAGACTGAAGGGGACCAACAATGGCATTGGACTGGATGATCTCTAGGGGTCCCTCCAGCCCATTGCATTCTGTGATTCTGTGATGTGCAGCTCATAACCTTTGGCTCCTCAGACACAATGCTATGCAGTTCTCTATCATGATGCTTTATATATACAATATTTATTGAGGAAATACCTTATCTATTATTTCCATACACATTATTGTCTGTGCGTTAATGAGTGAAACTCCACTAGAACAATTTTCAAATGTCCAAAAAACCAGCAAAGGTATTATTGCATTTAATGCAAATAGATTGCTCTTAGATTGTTCTGGTAATTATTATTGTAAAAATTTCATGTTATAATCATAATAGTAGTATCTTTCATTTATTGAGAAACCTGCATAGCACAGCAAATGTTCAGCTCCTCCATCAAACGAATCCCTTTTGCCTTGCTGTAACTGTCAGCATTGCTGAATATCTGGCAACCGTCTTCTTCCATAGCACCCCCTCTTTTGTGTTGTTACTTATTGAACGAGACATCCTGCGCTAAGACTGCTGTGTCAGATACACCCAGGATGCTGGGTGAGTGCTGGGATGGATGTCATACTCACTAAGATGACTAAATTATCTTGTCAGGGAACATTATGGGATAAAGTTGAACTCACATCTTCGGGAACACAGGACGCTTTGTAAGGCAATTCTGCAGGGCTACAACTCCTCGTGTGAGTGCCTTTGAGCTTTCAGTTAGCACTTTCCTACAAGACCACATGCCCTCTGGGCAGGACAACTGCAAAGTGATGGCAGAACCAGATGCAAGCAAAGGGCACAGAAGGGCTGTGTGTCTGCACAGAAGGGTTGAACCCTAAGACCACTCCGATGGCACAGCTCAGCCTTACTTCACTTACATTCAGCCCTAAAGAATGGATTTGGTGATCTGGAGGCCTTAAGAGGACGTCAGAGACCATGAGAAATCTCCTCAGAGTGCTTGCCACAGTCACACTCGTGCACTTAAATATGCAGAAGGGTTTCCCCCGCTAATAATCTGGGAAGCTAATTTGCATATGCTGTTGGTTATGTCTTTAAAATATAATGAGGGTAAGAAAAGCAAAAGTCCTGTCTGGAATTTTAATTGAATAGTTATCTGTCTCTCCTGTAACCTGCACCTGCTTTCCTCATTTGGGCAGAATTAAATCTATATCACTTAAGGAATTTCTGAACAGAAATGGATCGGAAAGTAATAGCCACTTACTTCCCAGCAGCTGATAGTTCCTCCCCCCAGCACTGACAGGCAGTGATTTGCAGTAGAAATCACACCCTGCTCCTTGGAAGTGATGACGAACAACACGATGCTGTGTTATTGCCCTCCTGCAATAACGCAAGGACACGTCTAAATTGATCTCTGTTCACTCCCATTTGGGAAAGTGCCTGATCCAACCCTGCAGAAGGCAGAGAAGCTGTCTGACTGCAGACTGACATGTTCCCGGTAAAAGAATTTACGCTGTAGACATGAATGCATTTTGCTAATGGAGATTACCCTTGAGCATGAGTGAAATTGCAGCATATCTGAGTTTGGGCCAGCAGGTACAGCTGTCACCAACTGAGCTGTTTGGGGGAAGTCACTCATCATATGTCTCTTCAGAGCACTTTACCTGGTTACCTCTGTTAGCAATACTGTATTGCACTTCATTCGTGAACAGAATTAGATTTATGAGAGGTGTGCGAGAGACAAATTGGAGTCTGTACTGTCTAGCCAGGCATCAGCATCCAGCCAGCATCAGACAGCAAAATAGTTGAAAGTGTCTAGTGAATGAAAACAGCCTACCGAACCCACCCTGCAACTTCACTGGCACATGCCATGACCCTGCCCCTATCACACAGCCCATGCTGGCATCCCTACAGCCCTGATTTGGGGAGTACACCCCATAGCAGGCAGCATGCAGATGGTTCTGGAGGAAGGAGAGGGCTGATGGCCTCCCAGAGGTGCTCATAAGGAGCTAGCATGGTTAAGTCAGACCTAAAGACAAGCAGCTGGTGAGGAAATCCCTCCTGAATTGTGGGCCCATTTCCATCCATCCTCACAGCACAAGGAGCCTACTAGAAGGACTGGTGAATGGAGGGCTGGTCACCAGCTGCTTCTGCAGAGAAAACTGTGTGCTAAATGCCCTTTGGGAAGAGACACTGGAGAGATGGTGTGAGCACACGCAGCTGGAGATGTGGGATCACTGGAGGAGTTGTCTTTGAATTTTAGATGGGTGGTTTGCCCACTTGTTATTCAGCGTGATTGTTGGAATTGATTACTTGAGTGGTCTTTTCCAGTCTTAATGATTTACATGAATAGGCATAAGGGGTGCAGGAGAAGAGGAGGAAGGGAAGCAGAGGCGGCTCAAAGCCACCCCCACTCCCCTTTGTGCTCTGAGCTCCCAGATCTGCCATTGAAATGTAGGTGTGAAGCAACTGGACAGATCAATACAACAGGGAAGGTGTTACAACAAAGGTGTGATGACAAAAAGATGGCACAATAGAGAGGTGCTATAAAGGAAAAGATTACTTACCCAGATCAGAAGATTCTAGGTTTAAAGGGAAAAGCTTCACCAAGAAGGGATCTCCAGAAAGAGCTCCTTCCCCAGTGGTGGTCAGCCCTTAAATGGGGTCTAAGAGAGGCGTAGCCAGGCTGAATTGCCTTCACCTGTGTTCTCAGGGCTGACCGGGTCCTTTCCCAGGTGCTCAGTCAGTGGTTCAGGCTGTGACTTAGCAGTTCCCATACAAGGTGACACCATTTTTTTGGCAAATTAGTGGTTTTTTTTTTCTTTTCCATGCCACACATTATTGCAGCATGCAGGCTCTGGGCTTCAACTGGATAAATACACACGTCTTTCAGTTTTAGCAGCCTGCAGTAGACAACTGGCAGGATCAGAAATAGAGGAGCATACGCTGACCTGATGCACTGTCTCTCCTCTGCACACTGAGTGTTGGGGTATACAGTGAGCATCTCTGTGCCTGCTCTGCAATGGGTCTGCCCGTCCCATCTTGCCAACACTTCGTTCTGCACTGTACACAGCAGGGAACTTGCTGATTACTCTCCCCTAATTGAGTTTGGGTAATGAAAGTCACTAAAATTGTCTTTCATGTCATACGTTGTCATATGTCTCATTAAACCATTAGGTTTGTTCGAGACCTCTTTCAAAAGAG
Source organism: Gallus gallus (assembly GCF_016699485.2). NCBI lineage: Eukaryota > Metazoa > Chordata > Aves > Galliformes > Phasianidae > Gallus > Gallus gallus. The sequence continues at coordinate 5,537,729 of NC_052545.1, forward strand.
GCCGGAGGGGGAAAAAAAAGAGCAATTTGCTAATATTTTTTAAATGTTTCCAGAGAAATGGCACAGCATAATTACAGCAGCTTTTGCATTATTTAACCTGCCTACACACCCCTGGGGCTTTGAAGAGAGAAAATCAGGCAAGATCCCAAAAAGCTCTTTTGTCACATACAGGTGTGGGGTTACGGGGTTACTGGAGGGGGCAGCGATGTCAGAAATGCTCACAAACTCAAGGTTCCCTGATTTAGCTCAATGCTGTCTGGGTATAGGATGGGGCAAAATGTGTCAACACCAAAATCAGAGCAGACTGAGACCCCTTCAAGGGGACACTGCATCCAGCTACCCCCGTAGCACTTCACTGCTTTCCCTAGCTCGCCTTTCTCTGCACATTTTCCATCTTTCTGTGCTTCTGTTTGTAATGATGCTACTTACTATAAAAACTGCCGTAGCAATGGAAAGGACCCTGTTTGTTAAGGAGGAAAGAGGCTTTGCTGGACTCAGTGAGCCTTATGGGTCCCTTCCAACTCAGGATTCTATTATTCTATTGATGATTCTATTATTTCAGTGCCCACAGCTGCCCTTGCCAGCCCACATAGGTGCTCTCTGCTGCTCAGACCTGTGCTTTCCCACAACTGGAGAGCAGCATATCAGTTGTCTGCAATGCGACCTGCTTGGGTTGCAGCTATCTGGGATGCTCAGAGCCATCCAGCACTGCTGCACAATGACTGCAGCTGAGACCAAGCCTGGGAGCTGCGTCCCAGATCACTTCTGAGCTGCGCAGTGCTGGCTGCAGAGCAGGGATGTCAGGCTCATCCACAACCAGGAACAGCTTTCACAACCCTCAATGCTGGGGCTGTCCCTTGGCTTTGGGAATCCCCCATTGCTATGCTGATTTGCTGCAGGAAGCCCCCGAGACTCACAGCAGTGCTCCTCCGTGCAAGAACCCCAGCAGGAAGAAGCAGGAGAACCTTTGGAATTTAACTTTGTCTAATATCACCCCATTTACTTTATGTCAGACTGTGTTTATCTTCCACTGCTCGCATTTAAATGTCAGAGTATCAGCATGTCTAAATTCCTCTTTTCACAGATGGAAACTGTCGATTTTTGAACACAAAAGGCACCGGGGAATGTGATATACATATTACCTTGGCACAGAGTTTAACCTTTAGAGCCTGTTCGTTAAGAACCTGCTTTAGGATAAAGCCAACCACTTCAATAAAATGATAATTTGCTCCTATACAGCTCCTGGATCTTAAAGAAACCCTAAGTACTTTGCAAAGGATAAAAGCGGCATGAAGCAGGATCTTAATATTCATTAATGTGCAAGGTAATGTAATGGAGGACTGAAAGTTTATGCTTCCTTTGTGCCCCAGGGTCTTCCTGGCACAGGTACGACATGGCAATAAACAGGAGGGCAGTGCCTGGGGGGTGGCCTGTGGCACTGCTTCTTTTCTCAACCTATGAAAAACATGTGTATGTAAAAGAAAAAAAGCCCTCTGAGGGCACTTGGTGGAATTTGGCACCTCACCACCACTCTCTGGATGCTGTCCTTGCACCTGCAGTGCCTTTGGAGCCCCTCAGCTGGGAGAGGCACCTCGGTGTGTCACAGGGCAGAGCCAGAAAAGGTGTGAGCAGAACAACAGTGGGGAAAGTGTTTCCATGCAGGTTTGGCCCTTGCTGCAATGCTGTGGGCCCACAGCCCTCCTTGCCAAGAAGCAAAGACCAGGGATGCTTTGTCACACAGTCTCAGAGCCATTAAAAGCCAACGCTCAAAGGAACAAGGTTTCACTGGCTTGGACATGAGGTAGAAATCAATATGGATTCCTTTAATTTGGGTAATACCTCGCTTTCTTCTTTAGAAAAATGTGCCTCTCTTCTATTTCATGGTGGGAAAATCTCCCTCTTGCTTTCACTGATGGAGCCCAGGAGATATCTCCACCAATTACCTTGTTATTAGCTCCTTTAAAGGACAAAAACAAATGGGCAATTGAAGTTTGATTGCATTACAGAATGGTCTTTTTTCCCCCTCTGTTTATTTTTGTCAGCTAGGCCTAGGTAATGCGCTGCAGGAAATGAGGCAGCAGTGCTATCTAGGGGCACGTTTAGCCCACGTGGGTCTGTACAGGCATTTTGTCTCTGCTCTGCCAATACCCTGCAGAGCTCCATCCCCAGTCCTTGTGGCTTTCCGACTCACTCCTGCTTCCATCTCTGCCAACGCCATCATGAAACCATACTGAGAAAATGCAATTTCTCAAGGTGTGGCAAAAGGGCTGCTCGTAAGCAAGAGTGGAAATGAGGGCTGGGGTCAGTCCCGAGTTCTCTGTGTTACATTGGGCAAATAACTTCAGAGTCTCAGCAATGTGGCTCCTATCCTGATTGCTCCTGCGCAACCATGGACCTCAGGAAGCCCAGGAAAGGCTGTGTTATCACCTGTGCTTCTCCTGGCTTGAGCTTTTATGCAGGCTGAGGGAGGCAGGGCATACCAAGGCTCCTGCAGACAAGCAGGTATTTGAAGCAAGACCGGCAGGATCTATCCCTTGCAGATTTGTATGCTAATCCAGCACGCTGCCTTCCACTGATCCCTAAAAAGCATTCCCATAACTGTTCATTGATGTCTGCGTGTCACAAGGAACCGCTCAATTAAATCACAATGAAATGCTTGTTTGATACCCTTCATTAGAACAAAGCTATTTGGCAGGAAAAGGTGAAAAAATGGGTAAAAACGCTCTACTAATTGCATTACATTTCATCCTCCGGCACTGTAACCTCCCCCTTACAATTACAACAACTCTGAGGGTTTGTGGGATGAATGGGACGAGTAGCAGAGAGCGTAATAGTGCTGAGGAAGCAGTGAGTTGGTGGTGGAGTAGGACATGTGCCCGGGGTGGCACTCAAATGTGGCTGTCAGCACACAGAGCTCTGCCTGCACGCAGCTGCGGCCACCAGATGTGATGTAAGCTGATTTGCTGTGTAATTTTACGGCTCGTCTTTAAAATATGGCTGTTGGGCAGCGATAAGCCGACAACTTTATCTGCAAAAGAGAGTCGTTATTTATCTAGATTGATTGGATTAGAAAGTCAAGACCTTTAATTAAAGAGTCCCATAATCCAAAAGCAAAATAATACAAGTCGCTGCCCAGCAGCCGGGCTGGGTCCCCTTAAGCAGCCAAGCTCTGCCTGCTGCTGTCAGCCTGCTCCTGTAGGCAACGATTTCTGGTCAGCACCATCCAGTGCCTGTGTTTTTAATAAGATCTATGCTATTGAATTCACCAGCTCACGACCGATGTGCTCAGCTTCCTAAAGAAGCGACGGCAGCTGTTCCACCATTTCCAAGCATTTCCAGTTGGAAGCCTCCCCTAAAAGAAGGATTCCCCCCTTGCTAAGTGCTTTCATGTGCAGTGCAGCTGCACCCCAACACAAATCGCACGGGGAGAGAAGAGCAAAGCTTTGACTCCTTGAAGCTCACACCAGGATTTGAAATCCGGACTTTTCACAGCAAAGCACACCATTGCCTTGCTTTTCAAATGAGGAATATGAAGAAATTTTACCCTCTCTTCCCTTTTCTTTTTTTTTTTTTTTTTTTGAGCAGCTGGAATATGTTTTGGAGGAAATTTCAGGCTGATTACTTCAAGTCTGGTAAAGCAATAAAGCAGCTGAGAGCAGAGTATGAAAGCAGAATTCCTCAACTGCTGCTGAAGTGCTGCGAGGTCCCAACCCGAGGGAGCACTGCCACAGGCTGAGCTGGCAGGGACAGGTCAGGGCTGTGCTGCAGAGATGAGCTGCAATCCGGGCTGAGGGCACTGCAAAGAGCCCCAGCTTCCAGCAGCACTGAGCAGTGCAAAGCCCACAGAGCCCAGCTGATCCTGGCTGAAGAAACAGAGCCCCAGATCTCTTCTGCAAGATGAAGGCACTATGCAGCCCGTGACTGCACATGAATTCGCTGCTCCTGCTGCCAGGCTCCAATCTTTCCATCTCCTCGTTCTGCTTCTCTTTCAACCCTAAGTTTTCTTTACTTTTCTGCACTTTTTTTTTTTGTGGGTGAAGGCTCTGGCAGAGGTGGTGCTGCCTTCCAGATGTGACACAGATTATTGCATTAACTCTTTCTGTGGCTGGAGATGGGGGACACTGTGAATCCACAGCCTTCTTCATTTGCACCCCATGGGGGGGCTGGAACTATGGACTTAGCAGATTCAGTGGGATCTTGCAGCCACGTTCTGTAGGCAATAAATCAATATACAACTTCTGATGCCTCTTGTTATCAGGTGAAAAAAGAAACATATGCCATGTTACAGATACGTATATGTGCCAAGGGAAAAAATGCAGCGTGTGAGATGTTGGAGCCCCACCAGCAGCAGTGTGCCAGCTTTGGGACTGCTGCATGTGGGCCAGGTGAGCACGGTGCCTGCAGTGATGGAGATCAGTTCTCAGCCATATGGGACAACTCCAATCCCTTCAGGAGGTGGTAGCCAGGAGCTGGCTCTGTGCTCAGCCCCACTGTGCTCCCTGCCTCCTCCCAAGCCATCCTCTGAGCCAAGAGAAGATGCAGAGCCTGTGCCTGTGATGAACACAACAGCTGCACATGGGTAGCTGGCTGGCAAGGGAGGGAGGGCAAAGCATTAAAGGTTTCAAGCAAGTGATGCTGTAAGGGAATCCAGGAAGAAGGACAAGCCTGTCTGCATTGGCTCAGAGAAAATCAGGTTTCCTACGCTCCTGTTCACTGCAGCAGCCACCTCCAGCCTTTGTGCTCCACAGGACTTGGAAAGGACCCGTGAGCAGCACAAGGAGCAGCATTTCCATGTAAAGATCACACACCATGGAGATCATGCACAGAGGAAGCCTTTGTTGGTGCAGCATCTGAACAAAGGGAAAATGAACATGGCGATGTTTTCCTCCCCCTCCTAACGAGCTATTGCCGGGCCATTGCCAGCCCTTGGGCATCAACGGTCTGTGAGCTGCTCCAGCTTGTGGAGCAGCCTGAGCCATCCCTGGGAAGTGCAAGCACCAGGAGACACCTTGAATCACACGGATGGTGAGAGCTTGATTACAGCTCAGTGCTGGCAATGCAAGCTGTGCAGTTTTACACTGCATTTCCTCCACTAGAGGAGAGGGATGAGATACCCTCTTGGTACCTCTTTGTGGAATACAATTCTTCAGCACTTCTAACTGACGATACTTATGCCATTGCTAGGAAACACTAACAAATAACTACCTTTTCATAGCAGCCAAACAGACGTATTCTTGTGGGAGGCAGATTCTTTTGAAGATGAAATACTTTCAGATGTAGTCTTTTGGCTTTCAAGGAGATGGAATGGACAACGTCTCCTGGAGACAATAGAGTTTCTGTGCACCTGGAATTTGGCTGTAACATGAACTTCATTGCCGTGCAATCCAGGGTAGAAGAGCTGACCTCTATTCCTGCAAACACACAAATAAGGGAGGCTGCACCAACAGCTTCCAGCCTCTCAAAGGCAAAGCATTCACTGGATACAGGTCCAGATACCTCGGATGTGTTTGCACTGGGCTACAAATTGCATGGAACTGTGCTGATGGGGAATCAGTTGGTTTCATAAAGTGACATCCTCATAGGCTGCTCACCAGCTCCCGAAATGCAAATTGCTGATAGCAAAAAGCATCATCGTAAGCTTAGCTAACAATAAGAATGTGCATTTTTGACTTGTTCCTTGTCCTCAGTCTAGACAGATTGTTAAATGTCATTTCTTTATTTTTGTACTTCTAGTATTGCCTATGTGGCAACATGAATCAACTGGCTATAAATAAAGATGGAAGTCAGAAATGGAATTCTAGCCATCAGAGACACGAGGTTTGGGAACAACCTTGCAACGTGATTAACGAAGCAAAAACCTCACTAGTTTGAAGACAGAAGTTGATAAATATAAACGAGCTATGCGACACACTCGCATATGGAGCATCCTGGGAGTCTCCTTCTGATCCACTGCTGCTTTGTAATCAGTAAATACAGAGTTTATGCAATAGGTTCAGGGAAGCCAATTGTTCAGGCTTTTTTTTTTTCCTTAAAGGAATTCTGCACTAGAACACATGAAACGTGGTGTGGGGAGCAACGCTTATTCTAGCCCAGAGCTCCTGCAAAGAAAATTGGTTTTGAGGAATCAAGCGAGTAGGTTTGGGGCAACTGGTGATGCCCCGAGAAAAGACCAGCAAGTACATTCCTTGTGAGCTTCTGCTCTGTCTTCCTGAGCTGCTCACAGCCAATGTATTTCATGAGAATTCCTGCTTTAACTTTTGGCCGAGAATGGACAAAATTTGAATAATGTGAGCTTTCTTGGGCACCCCTTGAAAATGTTTGTCTCTTAGCAATCCTCAGGTAACAGGTTTTGGCCAGAGAGCTAATCCCTAATAAGGATTTAAGGCTGCAAACTGAGTTGCTGCATCCCTACAAGAATGTTCTCTTCTCAGTGTTATTTGGCAGCATAGAGCTTTCTTTCTCAAAAATACTACGATATCGAAGGATGTAATAACAGTTTGGATTTGCTATCAAATTTTGTAAGGCTTTACCTTGCCCATGAACACTCATAAGCTATGGACTGACTGCAGCCAGGAACATAACACAAGGCTGCAGACCTCTCCTCCAACCACGCAGGCTTCCCCAGAGCAGAGGCAATGCCAGCAAGAGAACATAGCAGCTCATCAGCAATCAAGCACAGTTGAGATAACCCTTGAGATAACCCACATAACCCTTTCTGTATGCCAAGGCAGAGACAGAAGAAGAAATAAAGAATACCAGGGTCCCAGATGTGGGCAGACAATGGATGGCAGGAAGAAGGAAATGTGCAGCAGACAGGGTTTGGGTGGCAGGCTGAGGTCTAGAAGCATGGTGTTGAGAATCCAATGAAAAAGATACATTAGGCATATAAAGAGTTAAAGAAGTGCCTTTCTTGCATGCACTTGACAACTGAAATCCAATTGTTAACTCCAACATGATAAAAGACCATTTTCCAGTAAGTAAACCCAAGGCTTACAAAATGCACACAAACACACAAAGTAGATGAAACTTAAAAGCATTTTTCCAGCACAGATACTGAAAAAAAAAAGGTGACCTTTAAGGAAAGTTCATTAGCAGCATAAATAAATAAATAAACAAGTGATCTGCTAAGTTAATATGAACAGCCCTACCTCCCAGGCAGTCTTTTGCCACAGTTTAGTACTTTTTTTTAAATCATTGTTTCAGAATTAGAATTTTTTTTGTTTTCCAGTGCTCTCTCTCTCTCTCTCTCTCTCTCTCTCTCAAAAGTCAGCTCTGGAGATGTAAAGAGAGCAGTAATTCTGTTCCGAAGTTATTTAAATTGGAAAAGAAATACCTTTGCTAAATTGCCCAGAGCTATGCTGCATGCAGAGCAGTACCCTGAGCACATGCTGAAGCATTGTAGAGGGAGAATTCTCATTTTTTTTATTTCCTTCAGTGCTGTTGATTAACTCAGCTTGAGACACTTGAGCTGCTGGAGGAACCTCCTGCACTGATGGTCCCATCGTTAGAAAACAGCTGAGCAAACCACTGCCACCTGGGCCAAAGCAGAAGAAGAGAACACATAGCCCAGGTGAGTGGTTGAGCTGGGAATCACACTCATGTGTGTCACCTGATGGGACAGCCCCTGGGACAGTCCTGGTGTGTTCCAAGGAATTACAGCAGAGGAACCCCGTACATTGGTATGGGAAGAGCATAGGTTCTAAGCCCCACCAGTGACTTCAGCCTGTGTGTGCTTTAAATATGATCATCCTTGGTGCGTGTTACAGGTTTTATTAACTTCAAAAGCTTTCTGATCTCTTTCAGTTAAGCTTTAATTACTGATCTTCCATTTCCAGCTATAGAAAGATTAAAACCAGTTTAAAGGAAGAGGCTTTTTATTCCTTACCAGTCCTGCTCTCTGCCTTCACCAGGGGTGACGTTTCTCCATCACTCAGAAGAACGCACCCTACTCCCTGTGCCTGTGGCAGGGTTCCAGGTGCACTAGATACAACTGCAGGGCTGTGCAGTTGGTCCTCTGAGCTTTAGAGTTTCTAGCTGGAGGGAAAAAGAAACAACAAGAGAGCAGCTGGTGCAACAAGTCTAGTTTTCAATTGCTCATTATGCAACAGGCAGGTACATGGATACTGATTGGACCCTCCATGGTTGGTATGAAGGCCACTGCCACCCTCCTCTCCAACAGCATGAAGCAGCAAAAGGGCATCCCAGGGTGTGGAGCTCCTTGCTTGCTTCACCTGAAATGCAGAATCACTTCAAGGGGTTGGGTATATCTTTGCACCTTGCTACAGTCCGTATGTTCACCAGCACTATGGAAGCTCTGCCTGCCAGGAACCACTCACTGCTGCCTGTGCTGATCCCTGCCTCACTGGTCAACCAAGCTGACCCATAGTTCTGGCTGTGCTGCTTAAAGCCCAGGCACTAAATACAAAATCCAGCACCTTCCCAGTTCACTTCACAAGCCGTAACTTGAAGAAGTGATGTGCTGACCCACCAGCTTTCTCAGTCCTTGCCAGTGACTTGCCCACTGCAACCAAAGGGCAACAGTTCCAAACATTTGCATGCATAAAATTGTGCAATGGGACTTTCAAATGTAGGAGCCTCAATTTACACTTATATCCATGAGAGTGAGGTTCACTGCTACTTTTAAGTCAGGCCCGTGCTGCCTGCATAGGGAACTAAATGATGTTTTCTCTAATGGGGTGTGGTTGTGGGTGCTGGGGGCTCTTATGTCACACCTTCGAAATGAAGGGTTTCCTGCTGGAGGATCAGTGCACGTTCATCACTCCTCCATCTTCCCTACTGAGGTTGGAAAGTAAAATACGCAGAGCAAGAGCTGCTTTTCTCAAGTGTGACTTCCACAGTGACTTGTCTGGGATGCACAAATTTTTGCTCTGTTCTTTGGCTGCCACAAGATCTCTTGACACGGAGTCACAACTTTCTCTTCTAGCTTTCACCTCAGTCCAACAACAACTGCAATAAAGGGAAAAACAAACAAGCTGGGAAGTGTTCTGAGCAGCCAGTGAACAAATGCAGGGGAAATATTTTTCACAGAAAGTCTAAGCAGTTTTGCAGAGCTCTTTTCAAGTGCATTTACTGAAATTTCCCCAGAGCCCTCCTAATGTAAGTACAGTTGGAAAGATCCTAACTAAGAGAAACAGCTCCTGCTGAGTGATAGTCCATGGCTTTATTAGTGGAGATCAAAGAGAATAAAACAATTACTGTAATTTCCAAGGAGCTGTTTTTCCAGGGGCAGAGGAGATGAAGGCTATGAAAATGGGTCCGTGTGTGCTTAAGTAATGGGTAGACATTTCAGCTTTTTATTTTTTTATCTGGCAGAGGGAGTCACCTCCACTATAAAGTTCACTGCTTCTATTTGGGGATGTACTAATGCACAGATGAAGTAACATGCTGGGCTTTTGCAGAGTGCCCCTGATTTTAGAGCTGTGTGCATGGGAGTACTGCATGACTCCATGGATCTGACGATGGACCAAAGGATGTGGGATGCAGCTCCAAAACAGCGCTTGGTACCTTCCAGCTTGGTGGGGACCGGACCCCCACATGTCCCTGGGTCGGGTCTGATTCAATATTGTGCTCATTTTTGGAGTCCTGAATGACAAATCCTCATGAATCAAACACTGTCACCGGTGAATTTGCTGGGCGAGAGCTGTGGCTGACCCTTCAGCTGGGCAGTGCACAGAAGTTTCTCTCTAGCAAAACAATTGTCCTTTATCCTATTATAACTTAACATGTGATTTAGAGATGATTCATCCCTTTTATTTGAGCCTGGACTTTGCTATTATCTTGCATTTCAGCCAAATATTATTAGGAATGTTGATGTGTCTGCACAGGGACATTTGCTGCAAAATTAATCTAAGAACTTTTAAAATGAATGAGCACACATTGCATATTTCTTTGGATCAACAACAAAAAAATGGTCTTAATTTGGTTTATCTTAATGCCTTTTGGAGGCAAATCGCAACAAACCGAATAAAGGTCTCTAATTCTGTCCACACGGAGGCTGAATGCAGTTCGATGAATCCACTTTAAGTTCAAGCCCTTAATTAGCACAGGTTAATTTGCCTGATTTTCCCGTGTAAACAAGCAATAGATTAAAAAACTCAAAAAGGAGCACTCATGGGCACAGATGGGCTCTCACTTCCACTTCCATCACTTGACCCAGTGCCTTCAGTCACTGAGCAAAGCATGCAAGATGCTCAACCATGTCATATATTCCCTACGTACTGTAAAAGGCACCAATTCTTTGGTAAGATGGAAGAGAATGTGATCCTCAAGAAGAGAGTAAACTCATTGCAATGTTCTTTCACCAAAATTTCTCCTTCTGCATAAGTAAAAGTTTTCATGAAAGTGCTGGCAGTTCCCTGCATATCATTTGTCATAGGACAATCAAGATTAAAAAAGAAGAGTTTGTCTGAGGGATGGTTAGTAAGGAAATATGGTTGTATGTTATCAACAACCAAAGGTCTTGAAACCATGTTTGCTGCATCTTTCTAAGAATGAAAGCTTGCTTGTTCATTTTGTTCGCAATTAATTTCCATTACATTTTAATTTCCCTCATATTCCCATTTGTTGAGCCATTCTTGTGTAGTTTTTGGAGGAGCCAGGAGTCTCTCTCAATCCTTTTCAGATAGAACATTCATTATTTAGTTGAAGGAACTGAGCAACCAAGCCTCCCCATCACACCATGCCACGCCACACCACGCAGGCACGCAGCTGGGAGCGGATCCATGCCGAACTCCCGGCGCCATGGGGACAGGCACTGCCTTGGAAAGCAGGAGGGGAAATGAAAGTGATTGTAGGACAGTCTCCAGGGCACAATCACAGGATGAATAGGCTTTGTTTATGTAGACAGCTTTCTAAAAGTCAAACCATTGATAATGGGGGATCTTAATATCACGCTGTTGTCTGGGAGAACCGCAGCCGACTCGCTGGGGAGTGCTCTTGGAGGGTGTACAGCACGCTGTGTTTACACAAATACTCCAGCAGTCAAGATCAGAAGCAGTTTTGGACTCAGTCCTAGGAAAGGAGCCAGGTATGATAACTAAGATATATTCTGAGGAATATGTAAGGCCAGGGAATTACAGTGGTGGGCTTGGTGTCAGGCTGTCTTGCACTGGGAGCACAGCCCATGTCTGTAAATCCCACAGCAGCACACTGACCTCCCCAGAGCATCCAAGGCTTGGGTTCATTTTCTCTGCCACCCAGAGCAGCTTCCCGAGCAGCCAAGCCAGCTCGAGACAGAGCCAGGTGTCGTCAGCAGAGAGATAGAAGCAAACAGCATCCTTCTGGCTTAGGTCATGGATGCGTGACTTGTTGTTTGAAAAAAAAGAGACCTTGAGCTTTGCTGAACCCAATGTACTCATCTTTAATTTTCACTTTCCCAGCAGAGATACACCCACATTTCTCCAAAGAATTATAGTCAGTTTGGTCCAGGCATTTGTTGAATAACTTCACTTCTCATTGCCTCGGCTTTAGAGTGTCTGAGAGAATAAGCCAATTTTTTTTTTGTTTACTCTTTCCTAAGGGAATATTATATTATTAATTTTTTTGTCATATTTGGAAGTTACAGAAAATGTTCACCATCTACTGCCTTCAGGGCTTCTAGAACCAGTGTTTTATCACCCAAAACAATGTGCTTGGAAGTCGACTGCTGAGCTGGTGTCAGCCGGGGAACAGGGAGCAGAGACAGTGTTGGCAATTTAGGGGACCGATCAGGCAATAAGAATAATAATAGGATGATATTAAGAACAAATGATTCATGCAAAAAGAAATAAGCTGATGCTGCTAAGTAAATATTTACCAACGACTAATAGCTTTGCAGGAGATCTGTTGGTGTCACATTTGCTAACAGTAAGAAGAGAGTAATATATACCACGCATATTACTCAAACGTACAAATTTGATTAAGTTTCCTCCTAAGACAAGGATATTACTTTTCCATTTTCCCCCTAGTTTATGAAAATTTACTCAATGGCTGATACTGGAAGGATCTCAGAACAGAACCACACTCCACAGCATCCATACCACTGTGAAATTTCGTACTAAGTAGCTCCTAGCAAGTGAAGTGTGTCCTGAAGAATCAGTAACCCTTGGCTCCTCAAAAGGAAACCTGGTTGTAGGCTTCCCTACACATTAAAGACAATCACGTTCAGATCGCTCTTCATGTTCACATTCTGGACTCTAATTTCTAATTCCCCATTACTCATCCCTCTGCCTACGCCTGGTTTTAGGGAATATTGGAGGGTTTCATTCCCTACACCGGTAAATGTTAACTTATATATATATTTTTTTTTCTCAGGAAAGGAGCATGAGCAGTTAGGAGCTCACAGAGCTGAGCTGCTTTGGTTAGCCCGAGTCCTGGATTGTGGAAAAAGCACTGGCCACAGCATGAAGCTGTGAGCTGGAAGGTCCTAAGGGACCTTAAAGGTCATCTAGTCCAACTCCCCTGCAATGAAGAAGGAAAATGTCCTGTTGTAAGGACAATATGTAATCAGATTTTCTGTCGGTGTCATTTCATTGACCTAATGAACTAAACTAGTTTACACCAATGAACTGTGGCTCGCCACGATGCTCAGGGTGTCACACAGGTGAGAAAAACTTGCCATCACTCTTGTTTCTTACCCATGTTTTAATCAAACCTGCCGGCACAGAGATCCTGACCTTCTGACAAGGCTCCCATTCCCTGTGCTATAATGGAACTGATTTGACTAATACTGTCCCATCAAGATGGATTTCGGGAAGTGCAAACTCTCCAAGCTGGTGGAAAATAAAAATAAAACCAGTGTTGTCCTGGCACAGATAGCTGTCCCTCAAACAGCCCACCCGCTGCAAGGCTCTCATCAAACACAGGCTGCCTCCGAGATATCAGGCTGGGAAATGAAGCCTTAAATAGGGTTTTCATCCATGCTGGAATGGCTCCATTTACGCTTCATTTTGTTTGTAAAATAACTGCTTTTTAGATAGCAGTGCTAATACTGCTACAAATAATTAACGTTATCTGAAACTATCATATTATAGGAGGGGGTGATTAGGTTCAAATCAGCAGAGACACGTCAAATTTCAGCAATATGACACGCTATAAAAACAATGTCTATATTCTTAGATAACCTTTGGTCTTGGTCTTTTGCTAAACATCAGTGCTCCTGAGGCTAGCACATGTTTATTTCTAGAGCTGAAATGTAATGTTTTGCCCATATGTTGATACTAAAACAAAAATTTCACTTCTGAACTCTTTAATCTTTTTATTCATGTGTTCTGTTGCTCTCAGGCAGGGATTGTGAGTACCAGACGCTGCCTTATGTAAAATAATTGACTGTATTTTCTCTCCTCTGAACTAATTCACCACATTTTCTCCCTATCTATCATCTAGACGAATGCACTATGCTCTCTATCCATCACCCTGCTATGGTACTCATCACTGGGGTATGCAGCCAGCAGATAAAAAGTATAATGATGCTATATTAAATAAAGAAAATCGATGTTCCACTCGCAGTCAAACTGAGTCAAATTGTGACAAGTGGGTTGCCATGAAGAGAATTAGGCCCTGTCTCAAGCAGTGGGTTTTTCTGAAGCACTGCTCCCAGCCCCCAGTATTTATAGGTTTTGCCTTGCAATGCTGAGAAGGCATCTCCTGTCCTGCCTCTGCCCCACAAATCTTCACCAGTGCCCAGGACTTCTTATCCTGGTCAGTGTACACGTGGAAAGCCATCTGCTCCAGATGACTCAAGAAACAGCAGCAAATGTGACAAGACAAGGTAAATTGAAGAGGTTTTGTGAATACTTGTCTGATTCACAGGATCCTTGGCTGCAGAATTTCATGTATGTAAAAGAGTGCACTGCTTAGGGTCCTTGGTGTGACCTGTGATGCAATGGTAGCACCAGTACAAACAGCAGGACTGGGGTCTGGCATCTAGCAGGCAGGGAAAGCCACCTTTCGTTGCTCTGTAGAAAATTCAGCACAAGAATGTCCACTGTGAGCACAAAAAGGGAGACTGAATTTTCAAGCCAGTCTGTCCTGAAAACGGGCAACTCAGGTCAGTGCACCTTTAATGTACCATATGAACTTCAGTGTTCTACCAGTCCATCTCAGCTACGCTTTTTTCTCCTCATTGCAAAATGCTGAATTACAGTTAAATGCTAGATGGTATTTCCTGACTGTGTGACTGATTGCTTGCCTTTGTGCATGACTGGTTATTTGTCAGCAGTGAGCACTTCAAAGCCCATCAGCTAGTCCAATTGCCCAGGGAAGCAGCTCAGCTCTCATTGCCCACCCCACTACATTAGTTGAGAGGGGGTAAACACCTTCTGGCACTGCACAACAGAGATATGAAAGTGATGGTACTGCTTTTATGCAAAGGAACCACATCTCTCTGCCAACCATCACATCCAGATTTTCTCTCCACAGGAATTGGGACAGAGCTGGGAGGGGATCCACATCTCTCTTCTGAAGCACAGACACAGCTGGTGCTGGGTGCTGGGAGCAGAAAGCCCATTCCCAAGACAAAAGATGCACTTGTAGACAGCACAGTATCTCTGCTGCATCCCTAAAGCCTCCGAATCAAGGCTTTGCAATCCAGAATTTGTTGGCCCCGCATTCTTCTTTGCCTCAGCAACAGTTTCCCCTGAGTTCTTTTATCTGCCCAGGCAAAGCAACACACGCAGCTTTGCAACAGCTCAGATTTTGGTTCTACATCTCCTAGCAAATTATGTTGATGCCAGGAAAACAGTCTACAGCTTACATGGACTGACAGAAAACAAGAAAATAGAAAAACAAAATCAAAACAACAACAAAAACCTAGCCTGACAAAAAACCTCTCCAATTCCATCTGTTCCTTGAAGCAATGTCCATTTGGGATAACAATCATAACACTGCTCACTGAAGTAATGCTTGCAGTGGGTCAGGAAGAGTTTACTTTTTTTCTTTTGTGTGTGTGTGTGTGTGTGCAGTATTTCTCTGTTGTTGAAGATTAAAACTTACCAGTCACATCAAGTCACACAGCCCAGTCTGCTGGTAAGTTTCCAACCTCAGACACATCCCATAGTGGCCCTAATGGGCAGCAGAAGTGCCTGGGTGACACTGAACGGGCTATGATCAAGAGCCACTAATAAAAGCTCCTTTGAAACCTTCAGAGAAAAATACTTTCTCATCTCTGCAGGAATTCAGTCTCCTTTTCCAACACTGCTGGATGGCAGGGAAGCTCTGCTGTGGCCGTGCTGCCAGCCCACAGATGCACACTGTGTTTTTCAGATTCAAGCTCCCTGTTAGTAGCAACCAACCAAGTGACCTCTAAAGAGTGCAAGGTCTTGAAGGAAGAATGACTGTGGACTTTCTGCGGGCTCAGAGCACACTCATCTACTATTTTTTGCAGCCGAGGCACAGTACAGGCATCCCTCTCCTGGACTCCAAGGAGCCTGCTAGACTGGGTGGCACTGGGCAGGCTGTAGAGCACATGGCTTTTTCTTTCCTATTTTCTACATCAAAAAGAGATTGAAGGAGAGAGGTGCCCAGCCAAGGACGAGAGTGCCCTCTGTTGTCACGGCGCTCACCAGCACTCTCCCATTGCACTGAGCCTTGCCTTCTCCTCCTGCTTAGTGATGGCAAACCCCCTGAAATTAAATTAAATTCGAGCATAAGCTGCCTGTGTGCCTCCAGGTGAGAATTACACGGGGGGATGCCGCAGCAGACGGATTCACAGCACCTGACCTGTGACGTGGCCAGACCACAACGACTGCCTTAGGAGTGAGCATTCAGGGTTGGAGTGATACAGTGGATCTGAAAACAGATCTTAAAGGTCTCTTCTAATCCAAGCCATTCTACGGCGCTAAGATTTGGGAATAAGCCCCCCTCACCACGGGCCTGGGCCAGGCACCAAGGGCCAGAATCTTGTCAGGCTCCCCTCTTATTTCAAAAAAATCTCTATTGCACAGAGAAAGAGAAGTTCTTCAGGACAAAAGGGGAGCCGGAAAGCAATGCGGGAGCTTCAGCATATCTTTATTTTTACAGGCGTGCTCGCACAGGCAAGCTACAGCAGTTACACCACACACCGAGGCCTATTGCAGGGAACCCCTGCCAACCCCTCAGGGGCGCCGCCATGACACCGGCAGCGCCCCTCGCAGGCCTTGGTGCGTCCCGATTGGATGTCCTCGTCACCACAGCAACAAGCAGCTTGGAGGCGGGGGCGGCCGGCCGGCGCTCACCCTATCCAGTGGGCCCTCAGGGCGAAGCGACACGCCGATTGGTGGTTGAGGTAACGAGGGGCGGGCCGTTCTTTCGTCACCGTCTCGGGTTTCCCTTCGCAGTAGGGAGACCCGCCTCCTCATTGGTTGCTGTCGTTGCCATGACAACGAGAGGACGCGGCGCGGCCTAGTGGAGACCCAGCCGCCATGGAGCATCCCGAGGGAAGCCCCAGCGGCCCGGCGCCCGCCCGGGTGCCGCTGACCAAAGAGCCGGCACCCCAGACAGTGCCTGCCACCCAGCTACCCATGAAGGTTTATGAGGCAGCACTGAAGACGGGGCCTGATTCCTCCAGCGGCCTAGCCACAGCCGGCTTCCGCACTGCCAAGTATCTGCCCCCTGAGTGGCACCAGAGCAACTACAACCTGTACCACAAGGCCTTTGCCAGCTGTGAGGAGTCTGAGCGCAACAGGGATGAAGCTAAAGAGCTGTCCGAGAGAACTGAAGCTGCCACCCAACGTGCCCAGAAGGATTCCACAGCTGCCCTGGGCCAGCGGCTGCAGGACATCCACTTCTGGAAGACAGAGCTTCAGAAGGCAATTGAAGAGCTCGATGCAGAGACCAACCTGCTGGCAGCTCAGAAGCTGAGGCTGGAAAGGGCACTCGATGCCACTGAGGTGCCCTATGCAATTGCAACCGACAACCTGCAGTGTCGGGAGAGGAGGCAGCCCCCAGACCTGGTCTGTGATGAGGTGGAGAGGGAGCTGCTGAAGGTGAGCAGAACGCTGAGGCTGTTGGTGGCCCTTTGGCAGTGCTGCCCTGATCTCTGAGCAGCTTGGTTAGTACGTGCTAAGTGTGACTCATGAGGGTGCCCTCTGGCAATTAACAGAGGTCTGTTTTCACTTCTGGGCAGCCTAAATTGAGGAAGGATTATTTAAAATCCTTCCTTTGTTTAAAAAAATGTTAAAAATCACGAGTACACCCAGAGGACACCAGGTCCTTTCCCTCAGACCAAATTCAAGCAAATTCAAAGCTTACATTTCCAATATGAGGTTCAGCATCTTATTCTGGCACTGAACATTTTCCAGAATCTGCTTGAAGTCCCCTTGTCTGTACAGGTTACACTTTAAAAATGCAGTACCCCATGAGCAGCCTATTCTGGACCAGAGAAATGCTGCTTGCCTGTTTTCCATGCTCCAGTGAGCAGTCTCTACCTTTTACCTCTACTACAGTCTGATGCTGTAGTCTTGCCAAGGTGGTGATCTAACACTGAACTTACTGTGTCTCAGCACAAGCCATCACTTTAATTGTACTGCAGAACAGCAGCATGGCTCTCTCCAAACAGTACAATGTAGTTTTGTGACACCTGTATGAGATGACAGCTCCAGACATGCTGGGAGGCACAGACAGATGGTATTTCTGACAGCGTGACTTCAGCAAACCTGGTGCTCTCCTGAAGTTTGCTTGATCCTTTCTTCCCCTAGAGAACTCTACTCCAGCTGACTGTTTGTTATCTGTCACCAAAATCCAGCACAACACATAGATTGCCTTCAAACTGATGTAATTATTCCAATTTGCTTATGGTACAGAGAACAGATTCTGGGTCATTTTTCATTCTTGAATGATACATTTCCTACTGTCCCATAAATAAATGAATGATCATTTATTGGCCTGCATCTTCCATTATACTGAGGAAGTATATTCATGATGAGTTACTGATTAACGCAGCTGATTAACGTTTGTTGTTAGAAAAATACTTAAGAGAATTACAGAGCTGATGAGGTGATAGTATCTAATAGTATTTTTGATAGGAATAATGCTCAGTGGTGATCAATATTTAGAGGCTGTTCTAGTCAAAAATAGAAAAATGAGAAAATTAGTGTATGGAATATTTTAGCAACATACCAGCCTGCTTTGTGAATTGTTGTTAGAAGATTCACATAACAAAAGCAATTATTTTCATCAGCTGCTGCTGTTTTAGAGAAATGTGTTAAATGTAAGACCTACCCCTCCAAACATTCAAATTTCTGGAAGGATTCTTCTCCTGCATTTATTTCCTCCTGATCTCTGTGCCAGAGAATAGTTTGTTCATTGCTAAGAAGTCCATCTGCTGCTGCTAATTCTTCACCTGAAATTGTGATTCTCTGCTTGTGATGGCAGAATGTCCACAGCCAAGTGGGATGTCATCAAAAAAGAATGATGTGAGTTCAGCTGAGGCGTGTGTACCAGCAGCAGATGGACTCTTGAGAAATGAAGATTTTGTTGCCATGCCAATGACCTTTGCAGTACAGAAGGGAGTATATAATACGAGAGGAAACCCTTCCCATTTTCACGGAGGGAGAGATTTTATGGCACAAATGTTTGCAAATAGATTTTTTTTAAATGTGCCCCTGTGGCTTTGCTAGCTCTTTAAGCTGCAACTGTACTCTGTACCTCTTTCACTGCAAAAAAGAAAACAGTACCTTTTATTTCTTACTGTCTCCAAAACTGAATTCTTGACACTTCGAGCTGCTCTTCCATGAATTCTGACTGTTCGCTGTGCAGATTTCAGAGTTAATGACCCACATCACCAGTAGCTCTGCATTCATTTGCTTACTTAGAGGAGCTATGCAAATTTAATTACTAAAGTACTTACATACTTTTATGAATTTTGCTTTCTTGTCCAGACACTATCTAATCTTAACTTCTTAATAACTGGTAACTCACAGGAGATCAGGAATCATTCATTCTCTTCCATGCAAAAATAAGAAAAAGAAACATTTTCCCTAAAGTTGGCTGTGTGAGGAAACAGACATTCCTTTCCTTCCACAAGGAACTTTAACTACACAGTTGAGTTATATTCTAGAGCATTTTCCTTGATTTGAATTTTTTCCTCCTTTACTAGCAGTCCAGGCTTGTATTGACTTCACTGGACAGCATCTTCACTGTGTTCCTCCCAGCTCCTGTGGAGAGGTGCATGGGGAATCTGCATGCTCAGGAGAAGAACGTGTGTGGACAAAGGATTGCCCTTCATATGATCTTGGAAAAGCTTTGCACAGGTCATGGGTTTTGCTGCAGAAAGTTGAAAGCAGCAACAATGAGGAACATTCCCAGAGCATCCAGCTGAGATAACCACCTTTCAGCAGCCCCTTGGCAGGTGACATTTAACGAGGGAACACCAAATGCACATACACAAGCAGTTTTGAATCCCTACATTTAATTGGATTTCCACTATCTGTTGAGCAGGAATCATTTCAGATGACTCACAAATAAAACAGAAGTATCTCTGCTGAAAGTTTTATGTATCCAGATAAGATTTCGGTTTTTCCTATATCTTTGGCACACAATCTATTTCTTTACAGGAGTTTTGGTTCTAGCTCATCTCTCCTATTTGTTCTGCAGGATAGAGTCATATTCAGATTACCTACTGTGATACATACCCCAATTAAATAGCAGCTGCTGGAATGAGGGATTAAGGTATTTAAGTGAAAGCTCCTCACATGCATAATAAAATCATCTGTTACTCAGAACTCCATAGACTCCACTTAGCAGCATATTAATCTTTCCTTAATATAGTTCTGGTTAAGAAGAATCTGACAGACACAGTTCTTTTCTCTGTAAAGAGTGATTTTTAGCGACTAAAAAGACAACAAAATCTCAAGTGGAATAGTTATTTCTTTGAGCTGCTGCATTGGAAGTAGCAGAATTCAGTAAAAGCAACACATGCATCTGTTTTCCATGAGGTTTTTGCTTTCATAGCCCATGTGACATCTCCTCTGGATCCCCTTTACATCAGTTTAATGATGGTTTAGTATTTTTATGTGCACACAATACTGAACGTGTACACTCTAGCACAGGACTTGCCACATAGTGGTATACTGCCAATAAATCATGCTTCAGCTGCAAATATTCTGTGTTTCAAGGTGTCCAGATTCATTAAGCGAGTGCCAGATATGACTGTGGCCTAAGCAGATGTACTTACTTGTCTTTTTTTTTTTTTTTTTTACCCAAGGACTGTATTAGACTCAGAATGTTGATTTGTTGTCCATTTACTTCAATGATGAAATCAGTCCCAGTATTCCCTGGTGCTGAAGACAAAGGCATTAGCCAAGATCCTGTCAGCTATATAAAATTAAAGTGGAGGAAGGATACAGTTGTGTGTATGCTTGCCAAATGCAATAATGGGGCAAGGAAATCAACAGAAACCCCCTTCCAAACAGCATTATCTGTAGCTTTGCCAAGCAAACCAGCATGCAGTAGGACAGACCTCCACATAGACAACTCCGTAAAAGCAGTGCTTCATTTCAATGCCTGCAGGCAGTGGGTTCTCAGCTGACTCTGGCAGACCTGATATTTATTCAGAGTTGACCTGTGGCCTTCCTCCCATGAGCTAGCTACAGCTACACTTGTCAACTGGCTGGGTTGCTCTGTGATGGCTGGCAGCCATCACAGGGCTGTGTGACCTGAATCAATGGATGCACAGTGCCACAGCTCCTCCCAGCCATGCGGTATGACTTTTCAACTGCTTTAAAAGCTAGGAGAAATCCTTGAGTAGATAAGTGTTGAAAAATTCATCACCGTTTACACCTGCGTATTCACTCTAAGTAGTCTTAGGTTGCCATTAATTATGAGACCAGTGCCTTCAGTTTTAAATACCATATTTGAGTGCATATCTCCTCAAAAGGAAATCTATTTTTAATTCCATTTTAGGTCATTCAACAGGGGAGTTCTTTATTTTGAGGCTACTTCACTTTTTCCATGTGAGAGACCGTAATTGCTAAAGGAAAGCTTTTCTCATTTGAGATCGTGCATATTACTCACAGGAAAACGATTGCCTCTTTATTTACATGGAGACTGACTGCCCAACCCAAACAATATCAATTACTATAAGAATAATTTCAAGTGCTAGCTCTTTATAACACTTTTAAATCCTTCTGATTATTTTTTGACAATTCAGCCGTTGTAATAGCTCCTTTCTGCAGAGAGCAAGTCTTAGTATTCTCAGTTTGTAAATTGATACCTTCAGCTATGTATTTACTCTAACTGTGCTCTTTCAGACCCTTAGAAATAATGTTTTCTCCCCAGTCTCAGCTGTCCTTTTCTGTTTAGAATAAAATGATCATTTTTACGCTCCCCATTGGTTTCTTGTGATGGAGAAACTGACACCGCAGGGACATATGCACTCGTTTATTTGTCAAGAACACTATGAGGATCAACGTGTACCAGCAATGTCCTGGCTATAAGTCATTAGTTAGTGTATACTCCCTTAATTGTCATTGGATGACTGTCATTAATGCACAACAGCTACATTAATTAGAAGCTCACCGTATAAAAAAGCCCTTTAAGACATCCAATCCTCAGATATTAAATGCCTTTATATACTAAAAAAAAAAAGCATCCATTGGTCTGGCCTTTATGCAGTGTATAACCACCAGTTCAGTAAAGTACTTCACAGAGTACTGATGGTTAATCGTTAAAGCAACATCACTACCATCAAGGATGTGCACCAGGTACTTCTTGTTCTGTAAGAGAACATTACAAACGATGGTCTTCTTTGTTCTGATAATGTTTATGCTACAACAGACATCCCTGCTAAAAGCAACACAAGCTGTAAGTTCAGACTTTGGATCTGTTCTCAAGGTGAGGCAGAGCTTTGTGGCTTTGAGCAGTCACCTCTCATAGCTGAAGGAACTTAGCCACTCCAACAATGCTGCATAGCTCAGGTAATTCTGTAGTCCATGTTACTACCCCTCACCATCACCAGAGGCAAAAGCAGTTGGTCTAATAACAGGAGTCAAGCTGTAGGCACGTGTCTCCAGGTTTATCTTGGGCTGGCTTTCCTGTACCTGCCAAAGCAGACAGTAACTGCTTCAACCACAGAACAGTAACTTCTATTTTTAGTTAATGCAGAGCATTCAAAGGAAGGAGGCCAACAAAAGATTATGATACCACCACTCCTTTCTGTTAAGTAGCTCCTTATCACCATAGTTCAGACAAATGGTATTTTTGCAGGAGATCTGCAGGAATCTGCTGCCTCGCACATTACCAAGATAAGTGCTTGTTGCAGAGCAAGGCAGCATGCTCTGGAAATGTCTACGAGGTCTGCACAGATTCTGGCTGCCAGTGTCCTGCCAGAGAAGCTGGCCTGCTGCATCACACCTTGGTGCAAGGCAGCAACCCCTGGCAGCTGAATTTATGCTGCCACTGTCCTGCCCAGCTCCAAAGTGACACCTTAGTTTTGTGCAAGGCAGTGGACTCATGCTGAGCACAGTGCTGCTGCCCTATCTGTTCCCTCTTTCAAGGCTGTGCAGGTAACTCAAGTGTTCTGTTTAATCTGACAGAACATACACATTTTCATAGAATACACATGCAATATGAAAATAATGAATCCCCAGGCTTTGGAAGTATTTCAAATATTGCTGCTGCCTTTGTAGACTTAAAGCTGAGTTACTCGGTATTTGCTAACTCCAGAAAGGATCTTGTCTTCTAATAATATGGTAAGAGTGGGTAATGAGTGGGAGATTTAAGTATATATCCACAACCATTAAAATGAAATTGCTCTGCAGGATGGTATGTACTGCACTGAATATCATAGAAGTCTCAATATTTTTATCTAGGAAGCTGAGCTTATCAGAAATATCCAGGAGCTTTTGAAAAGAACTTTGATGCAAGCTAGTAACCAGATGCGGTAAGAAAGTTCTTGCAATACCTCAATCATTATTAATATAGTCAAATAAACCCGAGAAGAGGAACTCTGTGATTAAAGTTAAGGATTACCAGCTAAAGTAAGGTACAGTAAGAGCCATGCCCTTTCATAATTTCCAGTATATGTATTCACTTCTCCAGTTTTCCTACACTAAATGTAAATACAACAAAATATTATCTAGATATCACTGTCTTGTTACAGCATGTGATGTATTTGTACTGTAATATCTTTTACAATAATTTATCTGATCAGAAGACCTTTTCAAGGCAAGTCTCTTGCCACCAGATGTCAGTGTGAACTTGCAATATAGAACTGAACCCTGCCTTCCTTATCAGTATGAACATTCATTGCACTTCAAAAGGAATATTTGCCTTTAATTTATAACAAATCCTTTGGAAATAAGTTATCATCCAAATCCTCAGGTTAACTCCATACCTGGAGTTAATGGAGTTAATTGCTGGAAACCTTGATATTTTGCTTAAAAAAAAAAAGGTTCTATTTATTCTGTTCTACCAGATAAAGTGAATTTGTTTTTTCAAAAAGAATGCTTTTAGAAGCAGAACAATTTAAGTTGCTCTGCTACATCAGTTACAATCTCAGAGTAATCTGTTGAGTTTAGGCTTTGCTTTTTATAATTGTTTCAGGATTATTTTAGTACTACTGTTGGCCAGCAGGATCTTTTTAATTCTTTAGGTAAGAGTGACATCTGGTGTCAAAAGATGATAAAGACACACTGTCTTTTGTACTCTGAAGTCATTCTGAACAATTAGGTGCAATGCCACTCTGAAATTAACAACAACGTATCAGTTCCCACCCTGTATAGCATACCTCCTGTATTTTGCAAGGAGGAATTACACTGTCTGAGTGCTACAGTCTAGCAAGGAATGCTCATGGAATAATACAGGGTCACTTTTTGGAGGTCTTAGGGTCAGGCTTAATGCGCTAGCACAAGAAGGGGTTAGGTGTCCTGCAAGCACTGGTTGATGTCTTGGGAAGATTATTCTGTTGTTATAACCTCTACCTGAAGCTGCTATTGAAGAAAATCCATGTTGATTTAGGGTTGAGATATAAAATTCAAAGTCTAACAGCTCTTTTGCCACAGGCTACAGAAACCCTAAGCCTTCAGTGGGCACAGAACAGCGGCGAATATCCAGGGAAGCAGTTAACACATCAAGCTCGCTGCCCTAGCAGACAACTGGGGGAGAAAGTTCAATTAGGCAAGCCTGCCTTCCCATTTTCATTTGGCAGGCAAAGGATCAGAGCCTAGCTTCATTAATGCTTGTGTTAGTTTGGTTGAGTTGTATTGTTTTCCACTAACCATGCATGATAACAATGATGAGCTTTTCAGATTAAATCGAGACCACAAAGAGATTTGTGAAATGGACTGGTCAGACAAAGTTGAAACATACAACATTGATGATAAATGTGGACGATACAAGAACCAGAGCACCAACATCCAGTTCCATCCTAGCTCAGTGAAGTTTGAAGAGAGGTGAGCAGTTCTCATCATCATCATCCCCCACAATAATGCTGCTAAGATACAATACAGCTTTCAGTGATGCAAAAGATGTAATGATCCTCTGAATTAATGGTGTTATTGCTGTTTCTTTGGACATGTGACATCATAACTTCAAAAAATATCTACTTCAGTAGTAATGGTAGTGCTACCATCTCAGCATGCCATGCCACTGATGACAAAGTAGATTTATTATATGCAAACTGGTTTTGTTGAAGTTTTTCTCAGAAATAATCACCTTTATACTTCTAAAATCTGATTTAACTCCTGTTGAGACTTATTACTGAACACCAACAGACATGCCATTCTTTTGGAAAGTTTCCTGCACACAAAGTGGCATAATACAACTACTTGAAGTAAATCTAAAGCTCCCCCTCCCTTTCAGGTAAGTTTCATATGACACAATGTCTGTAACCCAATGGAAAGCACAGTAATAACAGCAGAGCAGCAAGGACCCAGGCTGCAGCAAGTGAGGGCTTGCTCAAATGCAACAGCCACAGGCACAAAAGTAAAGGGCAAAAAAACAAGCAAACAGAAAAACCACACCTGCTTACCTTTAGAAGACCTCAGGTAGGCAGGGATCTCTGGCAAAATACTCTCATCTCCACTGCCAACCTTTAAATGAGGTCTGGGAAGGGGTGGATCCTGGCTGCACCCCTCCCAGTCACTCAGGTGCATTGCATACACCTGAGCTCCCCTGGGTTGGCCCTGCCTTCCCACCAGGTGCTCAATCACTGTTTCAAGACATGACTTAGCATTTCTGCTACACTGTCCTAAGTACTCCAGCATCTTCTGCTGCACAACATATCAAAGTATAACCAGAGATCATATTGTCATTGTTTTGAAGTGTACAGAGACTGTAATGCATGCATATATTCATGTGTTTATTTGGTGGTGACTTAACTGCCTGTGCTTTCAATTACTGTGCTCAAGATCATTGGCCTTTGATTTTTTTTGTCACATATTACTTCCCTCAGAAGCAACGAAGTGAATGAGAGTTCATTAATTTTATAAAGGACTCTTAATCTTCCTTGTTGGTAAGTCTAGACTGCATGCAACATAGCATACACAAGGAGAGCTATTCAGTGCTTTTGCAGGGGGAGAAGCGACTTCAGACTGTATTCCTAAATGCAACCTGACCAAAGAGCAAGCTTCCAACCCCTACAATTCTGTGATTCTGTTTATATACTATTCCCTTCTTCCAGTGCATCAACACCAGAGACATGGGCCAAGTTCAGTCACGACAACATCTATAGGGCAGAACGAGAAAGATTGGCTTCAGTTAATCTTCGCACTTTGATTGATAATATTCTTCACGATGTATCTGAGGACCTGAGGATGCAATGTGCTGCTGTGAATGAGGCTTTTGCCAAACGTTGTTTGGAGCTGGATGATACAAAACACAAACTAGAGCATCATATGAAAGAAGTAAGTGTCATTTTTTGAATGCTGGCTACAGGCATGACAGCATCTTCTGAGAAGATCACAGTGGGCTTATCCTCTAGGAAAATATTCTTAGTCCATGTCAGATATAAAACACTGTTATGTCAGCTTAGTATCTGATAAGAGTCTTCAGTGCTGGATTATGGCTCTAACTTCTGTAGAGTCTTCATTAAGCTGTTCCTGTCAAATGGAAAGAGTATCTTTGGCCTCTGCATCCTCTCCAGTGTGGAGCAGTTCCTACTTCTGTGACAGGAAATTCAGAATTTCCTGTCTTTTTCTATTTTCTTCAGTAGAAATCTATACAATTCCAAGCTGTTCAGCAGTTCTTAATTTCACTCAAAATAACTTGAACTTTTCTTGGATAATTTACAGTAAAAAAAAAAAATACCATTAAAAGCAACTTAAGGAGGTGGGATGCGTTGTCAGGAAAGCTTTTAAGCAGGCTACAGAATATTTTCTGCCTCTTTTTAGACCAAAGTTCAGATTCTCAGTGTAGAAGTAGAAATAAAGAGGTCAAAATCACCTTTGCACTTCTATTTCTTTTATTTTCTGGTCAAATATGAGGTCAAAGCTATGACTCAGTGGGACCATGAACAAATGTATAGCATATACAGAGATAATGTGCCTTTTTTTTTTTAAACAGTTTTTCTTGGGTATCTTTTTCAGACCCTTAGGGAAATAGGAGATCAAGAAGCTAACATTGTTGCTCTCAAGCAAGCTATCAGAGACAAAGAAGGCCCAATGAGAGTGGCTCAAACGAGGCTGTATGACAGGTCTTTTAGGCCTAACGTTGAGCTCTGCAGAGATGCAGCACAATTCAGGTAAAAACTGCTAAACAAGTCCTCCAAGATGTCCATTCTATCCAAAGGTGATGTAAGATAGCATTTGCACTTTTCATTGGAAATGCATGGTCTTTCTCTTTTATTACTAGGTTTGATTCTGATATGTCAGAAATAATTCAACTGACTGAAATCACTGCAAGGAAGACATTATTTTAATCTAATGTATTGGCAAATAGAAAATCTATGCACACCAGTCTGCCATTTGTCTTTATGCTTTTTTCCTTTGAACTGCGTGGTTTCTTTTTTTTTTTTAATTTAGATGATAAAAATATCAAAAATAATAGATTTTAAAAAATCTGACAGCTTGTGAATAATTTGCAAGCCTTTTGCTGTTAGCAAAAGTTCACCACAAGGTGGACTATGTGCTGAAAGAAATATGTTTCAAGTGCTGAGAATGTAAATGGGCTGCACATATCCATAGCCTGAGAAATGTCCTTAGTACTCAGAACAATTGGGCTGGTGGCATTTGATTTTCAGTAATAATCCATTTTAGAACTGGAGGTCAATAAATCCTTTCAATTTAAAGGTCTGAACATCGCATTTGTCACTTTTGATCTCATTATAAGCCTTGTAATTGATTCTCCTCCTTCACATGTTTCTGCCCTTAGGAGAAGTGGGGGATCAGCTTTTGCAGGCTTGCAGTGTACTTGTAGCAGAGATGCCTGCCATTCAAAGCCGATATGGTGTTCTTTATGCAGCGAGGAAGAAGTTACAGTTAATCTGAATGCTTTATGCCATTGCAGGCACGCTCATTTAGGTCCTGATTCAGCAAATAATTCTTGTGCAAGCCTCTCAGTGTGTATATTGCCTTTAATGTGATTTAAGGAACATGCAAGCCCTTTGCTGAATTGGCATGTATTTAATTGCCATGCTTACACTGTTTATATTTACTCAGTTTCCATAGCATACAAGGATTTTGTTTTCCCAGGAAGTAAATATGTACAGATAGAGAGTACAGAAAACACCTAACCAGTGACATTCAGTTGAGGTGATGTGCTTTTTTA
Organism: Gallus gallus; assembly: GCF_016699485.2. Taxonomy (NCBI): domain Eukaryota; kingdom Metazoa; phylum Chordata; class Aves; order Galliformes; family Phasianidae; genus Gallus; species Gallus gallus. The sequence goes on from NC_052545.1 coordinate 5,565,407, forward strand.
AAAATGCTTTGCTGCTGTTCTGCCACTTCTTTAAAAAGTCATATGCATTTAAAGATCATTTCCTGATCTCTGGTACAAGTATCATCTTTAATACTTGAGCTTCGTGCTAGTGAACAGATGTCAAAAACCAGACTTAAGGAAGTGCAGGTTCAGTCAAACTGGTGACTCATCCAACAGGTTTTGTCTTATGTTTCTTGGTACAAGTGTCCTACACAATGGGATACTTGTGAAGTGAGGATGGATAGTTCATCTGTAGTGGCAAAAGACATTCTTAATACTATCTAAATTAAGGGAAAGTTGTATATAGAAGCTATGAAAGCAAGTTCCGTTTTTCACTAAGAGTGTAGAACCTCCAAGAGGACCAACATTTTGGAGTCTGTAGCCCATAGTCCCCAACACTTACCAGGTCCTCTTCAAAGTGCTGGGATCAATACCTCCTGCCCTTGTTGTTGAGTGTTATGCTTCTATAGCTATTGATTTTTGTTCCCATTGCAGTTTGTGTGTCCTTAGTAACACATACAAGTTTCTGCTCATTTTTATATTACTTATGTGATTCTGTTCAGGTTGATCAGCGAAGTCGAAGAAATAACAGAATCCGTTGAATCTCTGAAGAAAAAGCTGCGGGAAGCTGAACAGTCCCTGAGGAACCTGGAAGACACGCGGATGAATTTAGAAAAGGAAATAGCTGTGAAAACAAATAGTATCTTTATAGATAGGCAAAAGTGCATGGCCCATCGCACACGCTACCCAACTGTTCTGAAACTAGCAGGTTACCGGTAGTAATCTCTGCACTGACTATGCAAAGTGTGGAAGAAAAGTGTCACCCAGCATCTCTCATAGAAAATGCATGGATACTGTTATACACAGAAGTACTGTGTTTGTTCTTGTTTTCTTGTATTTCGATTAAAATGCATTAGCATATGATGGCTGGCTTTGAGTCTTCCCTTTAAAAATTTGGTCTGAGTACAGACTTACATAGTCAGTTTAAAATGCAGCTTAAAGATGATTCCTTGCATCTGATCTGTATCTATATCACATTTGTATAGCTTGCAGAGTATGGTTTTCAACCTAAGAAACAAATATGTTGATTAATTATAATATACACAGATGCAAACCCATAAAATTTATAGCTTTCAAGCATTTTACGGCTGCATGAAATAAGAGCAATAAAAGTGCATGCCTGATAGAAGATCGCGTGATCAGCGAGGAAATAGATGATGGACTTTTAAGCTCTTCAAACATTATTAGTTAACAGAAAGTTTGCACAGGTTAGATGACAATCTGACTATTGGCAAAAGCGCTCCCAGTCCGTGACACCTGTGTATCTAATCTGAAAATGAGATCAAGGATCTTTAACTTCCAAGTCAATTCAATTTGATTTTTTTTTTTTTAGGGAAGCAATCGTGCCTTTCAGCTTAAGCAATTGGAGGTTTAATTGAGCTCTTGATCTGTTCCACCTATTCCCTGAAAGCAAGGTGTGTGTTTGAACTATTACCCTTAATGGAGAGTACATCAGATTCATCCACTCCAGTAGAGCAATGTAACAAATGTCATTCACACATTAGCTTAGTGGGCCACTCGGTTGAAAATGCGATGTGTCAGAGAAGAGAAATGATGACACAGAGCACAATTACATTATGGTTTCCTGCGTTACAGATTTTTACTTTTAAAAAGCAGCTGACCAAAGAGAGAAAAAACATCACCCCCCCCTCATCTGCCCCAAAACCCAGCCCTGTGTGCATTTCTGAATAGTCCTGCTCTGTTAACCGGAGCGGGAGAAGCCATTAGACTGACTGTTTTGCACAGAGATAGCTATCTGTATGATCTTGACACAGGTTGTGCAGAGCAGTATTCGGCCATTGCCCTCCTGCTGAAAGATGCTACCATTTATTACTTTGAAAACCAGCTGTGTCGGTGAGGGCTTTTGACTCAAATATCTGTTTTGTGGCCAAAGGGCCACAAAGGGCCAGTTGGCCCCTTCTCCCCCACTCCTTCCACCTCTGAGTCAATACAGCTCCTGTGAAGGCTTATTTTTGGCTGGCAGCACAGGAGCAGAGAGAATCTGAGCTATAGGTTACATGGCTGAAAAAGCAATTTCTGTTGGTTGTATTTATGCTGACCTGATTATCTCAAATCCTGTAGTCCTGGAGGAAAATACTGGAAGTGTGAACAATTGTCATTTCTTCAGTCTGACATCTGTTACAGCAGAGGAAAAGGGATCTGAATCGCAGATAGCAGAAAACTGAAGCAGCTGGGGTCAAAGTGGACTTCAACTTTCAATTATGGTCAATGAGACCATGAGAGTATGCAATCCAGGCCCCAAAACTATTATTTTGATTTAAGAGTTTTGCATTAAAGAGAGGAAAAGAAAAGTGCTGTCACATTCTCTGAGACTGTGTTGAGTACTAATAACCCTGTGCCCCATATTGGGCTGTAAATGGATCTTTCCCTAATTAAGGCCTATCAGTTTAATTTACCTTTGTGAACTAAATTACTCTGCCCTTGCTTTAGGCCAATCAAGGGAAATCTTGGCCTGGCAAACCCAATACATTAGCAGGGTGTAATCACTGCCCTATTCACATGGTAATAGAGGGATACAAGCAAGTTGTAAGGGTGTGAATCACATGGAAGAACTTCAAGCTTCTGTAATTATTTTTCCTTTAATTACTGATGAGTTAAAAATCATAGTTAAAGCCACTACTTTAGCATGGAAACGTGTTCCTATATTATTTTTTCAGAATGCATTTTACGCTGAGGATTTCCCAAGGAAGGATTAAAAAGATGCTGTAGCTGGCTCTCATGTGAGCTAATGTCATGGGTGAGCTGCAGCTCCCTGTTGTCCTGAGCTCTACCTGCTCATCTATATACAAGTATTACAATTTTTTTTCTTTACGACCCCATTAAAAACTGTTGGGTTTTTTTCCTTATGAGCAGACAACAGTGTACAAGGGGAGCAACGAAGGACACAGAAGAACAGGAGGTCATATCTGTGCAGTGCTTTTAACCAAAGGTAGTTTATTTTCTCTAAGACTGAAGCTTAGAGCAACTATCTCATAATTTCAGCCTCGTACCATGTCACAGGTCACTCAAAATGTAATACCAAAGTGGCAGACAGCAGCGCTGGGATGTGCAGGTAGGATGTTTCAGACATCCCTGTTTCCACTTTGGACCCCTGACACATGACATCAGCAGCACGTGCTGAGAATACTGATCTGTAAATCCAGTTTGCGTGGCAGTAGGGCACAAGGACAGCCTGTAACATCAGCTGTGCCTTACAGAGAAGATCTGAGTTTGGGTGTTTATTTCTGTTCTTCAGGATTCTTTTCGAGGTGATTTGCAGTGTAGTTATAAAAACAACCTGCAGAGAGTGGGAATTTATTTTAAAATCCTTTTTCTGAGCAATTTCTCTGAATAATTCCGGAGTAGTCTTTTGGACCTGCTGGCCCCTCTAAGCAAACTGTGTCCCAACATCAGTCTCAGCAGTAATAAAAGTCACAATAACAACTTTATGGCCATGTATGTGCTCGTTAGTGCCCCGTGTGATTCCTGGGATGCATCTGATAGCCAGGCTGTTGGCAGCACTGTTTGCTGAGCTCTCAGGAGCAAGGCAAGCAGGATGCACTGAGCTCTGTGCTGTCACAGAGGGGAGAGTTCCCAGTGTGCATAGTCCTGCCCTGGGCCTTGGCAAGCTTCAGCATCTCAGCACAGCACACCCAGAGTGTGAAAGCCACACCAGCTCCTGTGCCACATGAGAACAGGAGCAATGAGGGATCCTCGTTCTTTGCAGGATTGCTGTGGGGTTTTTGCACGGGTTGTTTCTTTGGGGAAAGGGCCGCAGAGGGTAAAGAAATCATTTCTTTTTAAAAGCAACAGGAAGATGAAGTATTTCATTGCTGGTTCTTGGAGGATTTATATAAAAACGGCAGGGATGAAAAACGGAATGACCTTTTCACATAGTCATGCACGGTTAATCAAGACAACTGAAATGTCTGTCCTAGGGTAATTCACAAGATTTGTATAACAAAACTTCCAGAAAGGAAATAACTCTGAAAATGGGGAGAAAATCCAGACTTACTTCTTAGAAACCTACATTGTTTCATCCTTTAAAAATTCAAAACACTGCCAGTAGCCTTCCATGCTAAGGGAGAGCCGTGCAGCTCCCCTCCACGTGAGCCAGGCACAGGCTGCAGCTGGGAAACAGCTCTCAAGTTTCTGCAAATGTATTTCAAGAGCTGTAAACATCATGCCAGTTAAACTACCCTGTTCTGCAAATCATCTGTTGGTTTTGGATTCACTGCCAAAAGATGAGCAGCGAAAAAGTGGAAAATTGCTCTCTCAGCCTCCTGGGTCGAAGCTTGAACCTCCCAAGGGCTGAAGGGTTCCAGTGTGCCCAACTTCATCCATCACTGCGCTTACCAAAGTGGGAGGCTGGTCAGCAACCCAGTGCAGAGCAGGTTCACACAGCAGGTAAATTGAAATCCACCAAAGTCCTTGGCTGCATTTCCATTTCCCTCACTCAGCCCATAATGATGGAGTGCCCCGTTCAGATATGGGCTCATGATTAAGGATTGCCTTAGGGCCCTGTATATAGAAGGTCATTTTTATGATTGCTGCAGTGTATGAGCTCTTCATAGAAGGGGCCTTATAAAATCTGAATGGGTTCAAGCGTGCAAAAGATTAATGTGGGCCTGCACGCATCTATCTCAGTCTGCAAAGTCCAATTTATTTCTGTGAAGGCCATTTTGGTTGCAAAACTGCTCTGTGCCTTCTGCAGAAGTGCAGGAGACACAAGCACAATGGATGCTTGTCTAGATATCCGACTGTGGGGACCATTAAAAACCATGCTGCCTTGGGCACAGGGATCAGTGCTGACCCAGTGGAGGTGCAGAGTTGGGGGGCACTGCATCACATGATGGACCAAGGCAGCAGAGGCTGAGAATACTTTCAGAGAACTTAGTGAAAGCTTTGCATAAATACCTACATAGCCCTGTATGAAGTCCCTACCAGGATGGCAGACCTTCACCTGCACAGCCCAGCTTATGCTGAGCAACGGTAAAGCCGAGCGAGCAAGCTCAAACGTTTAGTTAATTTCTGATTATTGCTTCCTGCATCACAGGACGTGTAGATCTTGAATGGAAACTTCTGAAGATCTGCACTTCCTCCCCGGAGAGCCCTGCTGGGAAGGATTCAACCTGCCATCCTCCTGCACGCCCCAAGCCGGCTGCCAACACGGTTTGGTGACTGGAGCTGTTACACGCTCGATTTACTTTACAGGCAAGAGTGGCTTTTACAAGCTCTCTGTGTCTCTGGAGCTGGTGATGCAAACCCATACACAGCTGTCTCCTTCAATAAAATAAAGAAGCACAGGCAGGCAGATCCAATGCTTCCCCCAGACAAATGTGTGGCAGAGCAGGCAGGCACCAGCAAGCACAGCTCCAGTGCTGCACCCTGAGCTCCCAATGCCCCATCCCTTCATCTCCTGCTCACACCCAGCCCAGGTACCCCCTGACCCCACAGCATCCCCAGGGCAGTCTGCGCCCATCCACCTCTGCCCTGAGCTCAAGCCCTGAAGCATGAGGATCCATTCTCCTTTCAATTTGTGCCCCCTCTAGTATGAGTACATCTACTGCTTTATGTGGTCTTATCTGCAGTGTACTTAAACGTGGGCTTAGTTCTCCCCCACTGAAATCCCCCAGAACCAATTATTTTGCTGGGTATTGGATATCTGCTCCAGCTGGTGCTGGGGAGGTGCTGCCCTGCTGCAGCAGCATGGAACTATTTCAGCATCTTTCTTCTAACTTGGTCCCTGCAATGTGGAAACAGTCACAAAAAATAAAACAAAACAAATCACAGACATTGAGGAAGTAGAAACATTCAGAAATTACTTCATTTAGCAATGAAATTACATTTCCCAAGATCCTTTATCAAGAAGTGGTCAGACAACGTCCAGTCATGAACAGATTGGGCATCTCTGAAGGCAGATGGGAGAGGATTCTTCTTCTAAAGCTGTATGGGTTTGTCACAGCTGTCACACTTTGTGACCCAAACGTTGCCCCATGGCAGTGTGCAGGGGATGAGAGAAGGGAAGAACTATGAGGCAATGCCAGCAATGGAGCATCCTGCCAAAAACTGAGCACTGAGCCTCTGTGATCACACACACACACACACACACACACACACACACTCCTAATTCCTAGTTTGTGTCTCAGCACAAGATGTGTGTATGCACTCAGAGTAAATGCATTCCATTGCCTTCCCCCTAAACCAGCATTTAAATTAAACTAAGCAGCCTCTATTTAAATGCTTTGCATCTGCTCCAAATTTCCCACTGACACTTTAATCAAAGCTCTCACAAATACATTTTCTGCCACTGCTTTCCAGCTCTGATGACTGCCGTGTTCTAGCGGTGCATCGCGTGCTGCAGTGAACTAAAACTTCCACTTTTGTCCCAGTTGCTGCTCTCCATCAGCCCAATGAGGCCCCGTGACAGCACATAGAGAGGGGCTAATGGTGGGGGTCTCTTGTGCAGGGTGTGCAATTGCACCATAGAGCAAACAGGCTGCTCGGAGCTGCAGGGGACAGAGCATCCCGTGGGGCATTGCACTGCTTCCCATCATCTGCAAAAAGATATAAAAAACACCTACAGGAAAGTAGCATTTGCAGTGCAAAAAGCTGACAGCAAGAAGTGTGAGAGCTGCTCTGCACTGCAGAAGGAAGATCTATTGAGCTGTTGGAGGCACATTGCAGTTAGCAGATCAGAACACTCGGTGCGCTGAGAGCAGATTAAGGAAATTAATGGAATGGGAAAAGCAGCCCAAACCAATCTTTCCCTTTTCACAGAAAGCAGATAGTCACGGTGCTGCTTTCATTAACATTAATGTCAGTTGATGCTTTTAATTGTTCTCTTCTGACATTTCAATTACATGTTTTATGTAAATAAATGTCAGCCCTGGGATTTCCCAGAACTGGATTTTTGCAGCGCCTGTTTTCAAGTCCCCATTAAGCGCCAGCACTGTGTGCCCACTCCTGCTCTGTACCCTTTGCACTGCATTTTGCCATAGGAGAGGGAGACCCGTGCACGCTCCCAGCTGTCTTTTCCTTTAAGGTTCAAAACAGTCCATTTGCAAGGAAAAAAAAGGTTGGGTTTTTTTAATCCCAACTACTGCTAACACCTTTCATAGTCTGACACGGTAAGCGCAGAAAGCTGGAAATCATACTGCAAAAGAAAGCGGGTTTTATATAAACAGCATTCTTCCTTGGAAAGTGGCTTTATGGGAAACAAAGAAAGCCAGAGCTGGGCTTCCACCCTACGTCTGAACCAAATAACTCCTGTGGCTCCTGTGGGAAATGTAAACTCTAAAGCAGGAGTGATGCTTCCTAAAGCATCTGGTCCTCAGTCCTGGTGCCTGGAGCAGGTGATGGATCCAGATGTTACTTTTTGTGGTGATGAATGCTCAGCTCTGTTCATACCCCAAATAATCACTTTCTTAACACACAGAAAAGTGGCAGTCTCCAGAGGAAGAATTCTGAGCACGTTGCTGAGGTTTGAAGCCTGAGGCTGCTATGGGGCATCTCCAGCACAGGTAAGAAGGCATCAAAAGTCACCAAAACCTCCGCTATTCACTCTCCTGGGATGAGATTGGCCAAAATTGGGCCTCTGGGAGCTACAACTGGGGCTGTTTGCCCACAGAGCCGGGGCTGAGCTCTGCAGAAAGGCGAAGAAATGAGCTGGGGCATTTGCTGAGGGTTGGAGCCACCCTCAAAGCTCAAACCTGTGCAGTTTGCTACTTTGATCCTTGAATTGCTGCACTGAAATCCACTGACAACACTCGGGAAAAATACAAGCTTGGCGAAGGGGAAAGAGAAGCCTGCAAGTTGTTTTCACGCAGGAAAAGGAATACGATCTGTCAGAAGGATTATCTTCTACAAATTGATTGTTTGTCTGCTGACGGCGCTGAACAAGAGTTACATTTTTCTCCTTGGCAGCCCATGCAGGTGAGCGCTGAGCCGCCGAGCTTTGGTGGCACAGGGCAGCCGGGGTGCTGCTGACCCCATCTACCCACTGTGGTTGCATTCAGCCCTGCTGGATGGATGCAGAGCCACTATGCTGGGGGAAAAACCACTGCAACCACTTGCAAGTCCAGCTGTCATTTGTCCTCCTGTGTATTTTTCATAGTTAAAGAAAAGAGGCGCTTTAGAGCTTGAGAAGATCCCAGGATGCACTTCTTCTGTCTTCTTTTCAAGGAGCATTTTACACATTTGTCCAGGAAGGGAGAGGAAAAGCACTGCACAAGAAGAAGATGGAAAAATGGGTGGGGGAAAAAATAATCCAAACACATTTGTCATCCTCTGCTGCTTTGAGACTTCTTGTTTGCAGTGTATCCGTCTCACTGAAATGAAAGTTTGGGGAGGGAATACATTGCTTGACAACTCAATCAAGGTGTATTTGCAGGACCTGCACCGAAGCACTTCGCTTTGCTTACTGATCCTGATCTTTTTTGACCCCACTACTTAAAAAATAATGCCTGGTAAATTTCAAGATAGAAATATTTCCTCTGGAAAATTCAGAGTGAAACATCCCAGCAGCCATCAGTGCTGCTCTGCTCTCTCTGGCTGCCTGGGGAGCTGCAGCTTTGGTTGATTTAGCAGAAATTATTTGACCTCCCCACTACAGCCCCCCCAGAACATCCCCCATTTTGAGAAACAGGAGGATTTTCTTATCGCTGGTGAACAAGAAAGATTCCCAGACACATGAACAGAAAAACAGCACTGGGGATGGATCAGGTTGCTCCCCCCCGGCTTTTACATGGCTGGCAGCCACTCTGTAGTACATCAGATTCAGTTTCCCCTGGACCTGGATGGGAACTGATGTGAGCACGACCTCCAATACCAGGTTGGGCCTTCAGGGCTGGGGCTTTCAGAGGCAGTGACCCAAGTGATGCTGGGTGACAAACCCATCACAGCTCCCAAATCCCAGCCCAGGACCAGCAGTGCAACCCTGCAGCCCTTCCTCCTATGGGAGATGTGCTCTGGGCTCAGAAATAAGGATTTATATAAATGTTGTTCTTTTATATAAAAGAAAGAAAAAAAAAAAGTAGGCTTGCAAACATCACTGAATGGCATAATAGTATGTAATCTGCCAGAGTTTTCAATGCAGTGCTACAATGCCTATCTTAATTGTGATAAATTACTTCAAAATGAGTGGGCGTCAAATGAATTGATTGAAACAGTGCAGTGTTACCACTTGCAAAATCTCTTCTAATGAGGGACTTCTTAAGTTTTGGGTTTCATGAGGCTTTCAGTCCATAAGCTCCCTGCTGGAGATCCTTTCGTCTTCTGTTCCCATTCACAGAGGAGCAGCTGCTGAACTACCTGGCCCAGTCTGGCAACAGGAGCTTCCAGGAGGCTGAACAGCATCCTTCAGGATGAAGCAAACAGCCACATTCAGGAGATGCAGTCAGTAACGAGGTTTTGTACACTGAGATGCCCTAAATGAACATATCAGGCCACAGCAGCACACTCTCTGCTTCAAGACAGCGGCAATTTGATTTTTCTTAACTGAAAGCAGTGCTCAGAGCGCCCACATGTCAATTTTGACTGAAGTAGAGACTTTCCAACTGTGGTTTATGGAGTGATTTGGACGTCACGTCTCACTCAGGCTCTGGGCTGCTCTGCCTGAGCCAGTTCCAGTGCTGCCCCTTCAGAGCTGTGCAGCCCCAGCAGGGGACGGCCACTGCAGGAACTGCTCCATCCTTTGGTTCTTCCCAACCCCATTTGCAAGCTGCCAGCTGCACATGCCCAAATATTCTGACTCTGGGACCACTGCAACATGCTGACATTTGTGTGTGACCATCAGTGGCAGGAGGCTGTCTTCCCAGCAGAAAAATGCTGTTAAACCAGCCATGGACCAAAGGAAACTAAGAAGCATCTCACCACATGTGGCCATAAAGAGGATGTTCATCCCTTTCCATTTCTCTCACCAAACCATTTCTGTCACCCCGCTGGCGGTGACAGTTGTTTTCCCAGCTGTCCCCTAAGGAGCCACAGTGTCAAGACCTCTGATTGAATTACTACGGGTAATTTATAAGGAGGTAAAATGGAATGAAAAGTAAAGTAACCAGAAACGAGATTATTTTTCAAGGTACATTTAACTTACTGTGACATTTGTGAGCAAGAACCTTTAACAGAAACAAGCAAAGCCCATTTGTCTGAGAGTTTAAATATTTAATTCCCAAGAAGACAGGCACAATTTCTCAGATTGTAATAATTATTTTAGACTAGATCAGAAGGAGAGAGAGAAGCTTTGAGCTGGTGTAATAAAAAAAGTCTACCAGGACAAGCAATGACAAATGGGACGTGTGCTGGAAAACCCTACACCAACACAGGGGTGAGTGGCTCAGGGCAGCAGGGATGGTGCTCTGGGTACCAGGACTCACCTCCTCATCCCATTGATTGCCAGTTCTGCAGCCACAGGCAAGCCAGGTTGTTTCCCTTTCCTTCTTTCCTTTCTTTTAGAACACAAATCGTTTGCAGCAACGGCTGCAAAGCCCTCACCAGCCACGCACCAGAGCAGTGCTTGAGTCCTTCATTTGGCCCCTGGTTTCCAAGCATAACAAAAACAGGCACTCAGGAGGAAAGCATTTAACCAAATTGGTTTTAATTACTACAGAACTAGCTGGCTTAAGTCTGAAGTGGGTGCATGGGAGTTCCTCATCTAATCCACAAGGTTTTGCTGATGCTATGCAGCTGGGAGAGCTTGCAGCTGGTGCCTGGGGCAAGGCGAGGGCTGAAGAGTTTGTTACCAGCCCAGTCCTCCTCTGTGTCAGACCATTAAAAGTAATATCCCCTTTGCCTCTTCAAGTGAGATTTATATAGATTATATTATTTGTGAGTAATTAGGAAGAGGAATTAAGTTTGAATAGATTAACTATCTGCAATTATTCTCCCTTCACTTACACCAGGCCTGAATGCTAATCTGAACGATGCTCTCCTTCCTAACAATGAAAAGTAAACGTGTTTGGCTTTTTTTTTTTATTACTGAGATGCCTTAATCCAGGTTTCTGAGCCAAGGCCCATGCCTCGTTGTGCAGAGCTCGTTACACAGGGCCCACTGATGGGGCAGCTTTCACATCAGGACTGTGGGGAACAGATTCAAAGTACGCAGATGGTGCCCAACCTGCAGAAGGTGACAGCAGGGCAGAGGAGTTTTAGTGCTTCTGAGGGAAGAGGAAGTGCATTAATAAATTAAAGTTAAATGCAATGAATGGATGGCTGAGTTCTCTTTGGAGGGAAAAAAAAAGTCATTTTTATCTCTAAATCTACCAAATAGAATCAATTGTTCTTTCCATGCTAAATGTGATCCTGCTCAGCTTCACTTTGTCCTTTGATCAGTTAAACTCAAAAGCTAAATTAAACCCCTGAATTAAACAAGGGAGATGCCTTCAGCAGCACACTCAGAGATGCATCCTTGCTAATCTGAAGTCAGACCATTATGAGACAGACCTCCAGTGCTGCAGGCCAATGCTATAGGCTGGCTTCCAAGAAGCAAAGGCATCCAGCCAGGGATCAGACCCTGCACCTCTCTTAATTTTACCAGAAATACTGTTTTACACAGTTAGAGACAGGTAGTTTCAAAGGGGAGACACAATGGGAGTCTCACACTGTATGTGAACCACAGAGCCCAAATCCAACAGATGTGCCCATGCCGACACTGGTGCATACGTGGGCTCTTGCACCACCATGTGGAAATCCCAAAGGGTCCTGGGTGGGAGGGTCAGCAGTCCATATTGTTGCTGCCCCAGGAAGATATTTTTCCCCATTCTTTGGGTTTGCAAGAGGATCTGAAGCAGAAGTATTGCCAGGGACTCAGCTCTGACAGCCCTTCCAGGCAGTAGTAATTATTCTGACCTGCTTATATGGGACCATCTCTTCCGCATACAGATCAGGATGCTTGCAGCAGTTGGAAAGTAATTGTAGCTTTTTTTTCCTTGACAGGCAACCAAAATGAATTCCAGTGCAACAGCAAGGATAGCAGTCTGACTACATATACAAAATAACCCAGTCCATCAGGCAAGTGGTTAGAGCAAAGGCTACCATGTTTCTCACTATCTAAAAGATTAATAAAACCCACATGCAGGAAGATAATTTTTATGTTTTATTAATTGCCACCTCTTGATTATGTTAGTTCTAATTTATTTCTCAGATTGCCCGTAGAAGCGTTCTTTGATGCACTGAGGTTATTTGTGGGTTCTTTGTGACTATTTCCAGGCAGCTGCTGAAAAACAAGCACACTGAATGGAGCGAGCAGAAGGGTCGGTCCAGAATGAAGAACAATAGAGCAGACAAGAGCATAAAAAAAATCGAGGGGAATTTTAGTCCTTGTGCTGTAAGGAGGGCTTCTGGTTTGATGCAGTCAAACACCAGTTCTTTCCGGGGTTAACACTGGAAATTCAGTCTAGAAAAAATTCATAGATAGGAAAGGAAGGATGCAGCGAAACAGAAAGTTCTGTTGGGAGAATGCTGCGATACCTCCCAGCCATCCAGAAAGCAGTTGGGTGAGCTCTGAAGCTCCCAGGTGGGCTCTCTGCCACTGAGCCCAGTGAAGCTGTCACTTGACAGGTGACACCTCCATGCTTATTGGTAGCACGTGTCTCCAGCCCGTCACTCCACGTATCAGTCATCACAATGGCACTGCTCAGCTATTCACATCCAGTTTGATTTATAAGCCACTAAAGTCAAGGGAAAGACCTACCTTCGATTTTAGTGATTGTAGATAAGCTCCTAATTTCACGCTTTGTCCGAGAAGCAGATAAAATGGACCTGAGAAAGGTTTTTCCCTTTGAAAATTAATCTTCTTTAAACTACTTCAAGATGCAGAATTATTTCTAAAACGTCCCGTAATAGAAATAACTGGTGTACTTGAAATAAATGGGTTTTACAGTAATCAGATTCTTCAGCCTGGCTTTTTATCCTGTTTATTACCCTGTGAACTCCTCCATCATAAACAGCAGCTTGTACAAATACCAAAATAAGTCACTGTCAGCCAGCTCAGAGGAGCTGAAAGATTTGCTGTAATCATACAGCCAGCGCTCAGCGGCACCTGAAAAATCACGGTGCCTTCCATGTATTTATCTGATTCAATTACAAGGTGCTCTGCGGAACTGAAAATACTTCCCAAACACACTCATGCAAGAATGCCAGAATGCTCAGTGTTCCCCAGCCTGCGGTCCCAGCTCTGTCACCTGCTGGGGTACGGTGGCTCCATGGGGTTGGGATGGATCCCGTATCTGCAAGGAACCTTATAGCAGCACTTGAGTGCGTTTATTAAAACTAGGTATGTAATTAATAGACCTTGACTGCAAAATGTAATTTGCCAAGAGACATGGCATGAAGAATCTGTGTCCAAATATCCCATCTTGATCATTTTCCAAGGGACAGAATGGGAGTGAGCTATCCAAGCAGCCAGCCTGACGTCCGGAAAAGGAGGCAACGCGGGGCTTATGCTTTTCGGGATTAATTCAATCTCCATTGTGAAACAGAAGCAATTTTTTAGGGAAATAAAATTTCATCTCAACACAAAGCTTTCTAATTTTATGCTTTGTAACTTTGTGATGTATTTCACACACACACAAAAAAAAATTAAGATACTCTATTAATTACCTCTTGGGTGCAGGTGGGAGATCACTTGGAGATCCTAAAAGCTCCTTGGGGAAATAGGAGGTGTGCATTCAGTTCCACTCTGCTGGAGATACAAGCTTACGCTGCAACTGAGGTTTACACAGGGAGGCTGACAGTGTGGGTCAAAACAGGCTGTGCAGAGCAGCTAGAGCCTTCATTAGGGATGCTGCAGTGCAGCCTTTCTCCTCTTTCTGACTCATCCCAATGCAGGGTTATGGTTTCGGTCCATGCTTTGCTGCTGCTTCATCAGTGTCCACTGCTCTGCCTTTGCACAGGAAACCACTGACCTCCTCAGCATAGAGTCCACCTGTTTTTCACACCTTCCTCCTGAAAACATCACTGAAACTTCATTTTTCCCCACCTGCCTTTTTTTTTTTTAATTTTCTTTTTATTTAATGCATCTATTTTATCGCATCCATTCAGAAAGCAGAAGTAATACCACACGATAGGTGTGCTAATGAACAACTGGAACTCATTAAGTGGACAGTAATACATTTAGCAAGCGTGTTTGTGAATAACCCAAAGATTGAAGCATGTTTGCTGAAAAGATCTATTGAACAGCTAGGAACAAACAAATTAGTAAAAATCTAAACCCAGACCTTGCATGGTAATGATGGAAGGAAAAGCTGTAAGCCCATCAATAAGCCATTAACCACAGTGGCACGTGCTTGTTCCCAGCATCTCAGTTGGCCTCTCTGCTGCTCATGTTCTCACCCTGGAGGTGGTACATGGGGGATATCGTTGTCTTACCCCAGGGATCCCAGAGTCCTGCTACCACAGAGCTCCTTGCACTGCTGGGCACCAAGATGCCTTCCCCTGGCATTGCCTGCAAAGGAAGGCACTGAAGTATCTTCTCCTGATGCATCCTGGAAGGAATGTTTTTATTATTATCATGATTGTTTGGAGATGAAATGGTTTCATCTCATGCACCAATATTTTATAGAACTGGAAAGCTGCATGCAGCATTGCATTAGAGCCTCAGCATTTGTGTGTGCAATTCTTTTTTGCTTCAGAATGAAAAGCAAATGGGAGGGAGGAATTTCCTGCATGGGTGAATCCAGCTCACAGCTAAGTCCTAAACATGCGGGCAGATACAAGGAGATTTGGAGAGGCTGTGACATTCTCATAACAAGAGCAGTATAAATCCCTAAAGATGATTGATTTCAGGAAAAGGATTCAAAGTATCCACCGGTGTGAATCCATCTGCTGTAATAGAGATTTTCTTCACTTAATAGCATGACCCAAAATGGCATCAGTCTGTACTCAGTATCCCGTGCAACAGAGATATAGAAAAAAAAAAACCCTCCTCCTGGTGTTGGCAAAAGACTGACTGCACTAATGAGGTGAGATTCTGTATTCTCGAGGGCGACCGAGAAATTACGTTTAATTACAAGAAGAGAACATCTCTGCTCATTGAATACCACACATAGCAGATGTGGATGATTCACTTTGCTCAACTGACCTGAGTACAGAGCAGGGCAACCCAAGCTGTAATCCCAAGGCTGTTATTCCAAGGCAGAGGAGAGTAACCCTCACTCATCCTAAGGCAGGTGCCAGTTACATGCTTCATCTACGAACAAAACCATTTGCAAAAGGATCAGACTACAAAATGACATGAAAGGGGTCCTAATTGTCTTTCCAGGAAACCCAGCAATGTTCACTGACTGAGACAAATTTAAAAGATGATACACTTCATAATAACTTCTGGTTTTCTCCCTTTCAGCAGCAGTTCTCAGAAATGTCACGGAGGCTCCTCAGAACACATAGCAGTGAATAATGCTCAATTTGCAATGTCTGGACAAGTGCTCCCTACCCCTAAGCCAGGTGAAGGAGGTTTGACCCCAGCCCTGCCAGGGGACCACATCACCCCGGGCACAGTCTGCTTTCACAATAACCGTGTCCTGGTTTCTTGTTCTGAACGAATAAATGCACCCCTACCTCAGGGCACTGCAGCATGTTACTATAAATCTTCAGTGCCCATTCTTCAGTGGCACATGGGGAGGACGTCGTGCTGGGAGTATTAAGCTGCTGAATTGCACGCCTGTGTCGTGGAAAGGAAAGAAAACAGAATTGACAGCAGATCTGCTCTTCGTTGAGGCAATGAGGCTGCCCTAATTAGAGCTAATTGCAGCTTTCCATCACGTTAAATTGCTATGCAGAATGATTCAGGTTAGTCCACGGGCGAGTTGCACTGTCTCTCTCCCTTCTCCCTCCCCAGAATGTAAGGTGATGTGTTTTTCTCCATGTACAAAATGCAGAAAGTACTGCTCACGGGCAGTGGCAAAGATGGGAAAAGTTGTGGTTTGAAATGGGCAGCAGCTCATTAGGAGTTGGTTACAGGTGCAGACAGTTCCATTAGTGCTCATCTGAGCTGCAGCATGCGTGGGAGGGGAGCAGAGCCCTGCAGGCTGGTGAGGGAAGAGCCTGAGGAAGGAGAAAGCCATGCTGGATCTCCAGGCATTGGGGCTGGGGGAGTGCTGCTGTACAGCTTGCATCACCCAGGTATTCATGGTAAATATGACTGCTTTTCAAGGAGAATTTGGGCTTTTGCTGAAACACAAACATCCAAAACCTTCCTACCTTTTCCTCCAGAAGCATGGTGCTTTCCCAGGCTTCCTCACGCAGAACAGAACGGATGAGTCATTCTTCCACGATCCCCCATAACTTCCCAGGAAGAGCTGACAGCACCCCACTTCTGGACATGACTAAAGAAATTCCACCCCCAGTCCATTTCCAGCTAGTTCTGACTAACACATACGTGCCTAACAGTGGGACCTGAATATGCAAGGCCACAGAGCATCAAAGCACAGTTATTTATAAGACACTATCTTTTTCCAGGCATGCAGACAACGTAATTTAAGACCAGGCAAACATCTGTTGGCAATTGCTGCTCATGGCCTGGGTCTGCTCTGGCTCAGCTCCACACGATACCCCTGGCAGGATCTTTCTCCTCTTTCCCATCAGCACTCATCATCCTGAGACAAGAGCCCAGCCTAATTATAGGTGTCAGCAAGAAGAGTTGTAGGCTTTGCTTCCTGGCAGGATGGGCAGCTTTGCCTTTGTCCTGTGAATTTGGTCTGTAGCCAAAAGTGAAATCAAGACAGAGAGATGTGATTTTTATGTAACAATGGATGATGTAGGTTCAGCACAAATGCATTTTGCCATAATTGCTCTTTTAATTTGTGATGGCTGTGCAGGAATAGGATTTTAAGATGCTCAGGCAGTCCATGGGAGGCCTTCAGACTGCAATAACACTGGTGGCTGCTGCCAGCAGCTTTGCTCTTATGTTACTGCCAAGGAGAAAATGAAATCAACCCCAACAACTGTTGCACTGACCCCATGCTAACCTTGCCACTCCCATACACATTTCATGGGACTGACTTCCCATTGAAGACCAGCTTGTCAATATTAAGACACCTGATTTAAACTCTTTGCTTTGCTTATTCTCAGTCCCCCAGCTATTAGTAGCCTCTCTCAGTAGTCTTTGGGAATGAAAGAGCTCCAATTCTGGGCACTTCTTTGCCAAAAATTCAACTGATTCTACAAGTTGCTTACAGCTCCTTGCAGCAGTTCACTGCCTGCCACATGGGGACAAACATCTTAGGTGGCTTTTTGGGTCACTGAACAGAGGTGAATGCAGAGGTTGATGATGACCTTGGACAGCTTTGCAACAGAAGATGCTGAGCCCCTCCCCATTCAGGGAAGTGATCCCCAGAGTCACACCCAACAGATTTGGTACCTGGTATCTGGGGCTGAGATGGCACTTGATGACAGATGGGATCTGTGTGGGATGCACTGGGAAGGGCACGAGGAACACCACTGCCACTGAGAGTATGCACTGCCTTTCTTCCTTGCAAAGGTTTGGCTTTGCAAATTTGTCCTCCTAAGGAGGGGCAGAAGTGGCATCAAGTCCTTGACCTGGTGCTGACAGCCCCTGGCTCAGCAAAGGGAGGTGTGGGCAGATCCTAAGATTTATTCCCAGGACTGCTACTGTCATGCTACAGACGGGAAGAAATCATTTAACCTCTCTGCCTTCGCTCTGCCATTGTAAAACGATTACCCTCAGACTGATGCTGTAGGAGTAGTCTCGGGTGTCATGATGTGGCCAAGAAAAAGTGCACTCAGATGCTAAAAATACTTCTGATATGTGTCAATGTCAAGTGTTCCTGCAGATTGCTGCTAGATGCTGCCCTTCTTCCTCTTTTTCCTTAGAAATAGGAAGAAAAAGGATGCATTCGGTGTAACACAATGGAATGTGCAGCAATGACACGAGAGTAGCAAGTCCCTAGGCTGCAGTAAGTGAAAATTTGCTCAAATGCAACAGCTATGGGCACAGAAATAAAGGGAAGAAGCTGCTTACCTTCAGAAGGCCTCAGGTATGCAGCGATCTCCAGCAAAATACTCTCATCTCCACTGCCAACCCTTAAATGAGGTCTGGGAAGGGGCAGATCCTGGCTCCAGCCCTTCCAGTCACTCAGGTGTATTGTATGCACCTGAGCTCCCCTGGGTTGACCCTGCCTTCCCCCCAGGTGCTCAATCACTGTTTCAGGCCATGACTTAGCATTTCTGCTATGTTTTGGCCACTGCTGGCTATGAATACAGGGTGCTGTGCTGAGCTCTTTGGTCTGGCAGCCAGCAAGCAAAGCACATCTGTGTGGCTGTCCATGGAGCTGGCCCACCTGAGCCCACTCCTCCAGAACATCTCCTATCCCACACTGCATCTGCCTGAATATGAGGCACAAATCAGCATGATAAACAGCAGTCTCCTAAATTATACCAGACCAACCAAAATCACCACTCCATGCCACCAAAAGCACGTGAATTGCTGTCTGATGCACTCATGGCTTAACAAACTATGTAGCCCTGGAGGTGTATTGAGCTATCAGTGGAAGTGCTCCTGCTTTGGCTGGTAGGAAGGGCTGTCAGAATGAACCCAAATGTCAGGGAGAGGGATTCAGGCCTGCATGCTTTGCTCTGCACTCACTGTGAGCCAGCTGCAGTGAAACAGGCACACGTGGGGACATCTCATGCTTTTCCTGCACCCATTCCTGCCCCATCTGTCTGCGGGCTTTTCTTTCTCTGTTTCCTTCAATGTCAGTGTTCTCAAAGCAAGGACTCTCTTCTTGGGGTTTATGGCAACGCAGGAGTAGAAATGAGCAGAAGTTTTGGCATAAAAGCTGTTTGTAAAGCACATTTAATTTTTTTAATTTAACTATCTAATGACCTCATTTCTGATTTCCTCACCCAGACATATGATTTTTGCTCCCACTTTTAAATCCCGGTTCTTATAAAACTCTCATGCTGGGTGTTCTTTAAACATTGATAGCAAAGTACCTCAACTCAAGAAATGGAAAACAACTCTCAGAGGAACAGAGGGGACCGTTTTAGTTCACGGATATCTCAGCCAGCTTCTCTGTGCTGCTTCTGCGCCTACCATCAGAATTCCAAAATTCACCAAATTCTACACAAATCGAGCACAGACATTTTGAGGACCAGCGGATGCTCTCATCCTGTGTGGGAGAGACAGAGCGGTGCAGCGCAGCCCAGCAAGCCAACCAGCAAACACCATTTTAAAGGTGAAAAGTAGCGATTCCAAAACAAACCCAGGAAGAAAAACACAGTTTCATCATTTCCACTTTGTTGTCCACAGCCTGTCTCTGTCTCTGGAGTTTTAGCTTTCTAAAGATTATTCTGAGGACACGCACGTGGGCTCTGTGGAAAATAGCAATTATTATGTGCTATGGGGCTCTACCCATCATTACTCCCATATAAGTAGGCATGGTAAAGCTATTTCATTCAGCCTAGCAAATTAAATGAGCCCAGTTGCTGGAACGCAGAGCGGTGGCGTGATGAATGACACACCAGGTGAACCCTACCAAGGGATTAAAGCAAACTTCCAAGTCATTTACAAAAAGGTAGAGCACCATTTATTTGCTTGGCACCGTATAATTACAAGTAATCTAAAAACTGGAAGGGAAATTAAAGTGAAAAATCAAAACTCTCTTTTGTTCTGGAAACAAAACAACAAAGAGAAATATTTTCCTTCTCAGCTCATTTTGGTTTCTGTACAAATACAGTCAGTGTGACAAACCTATCTGAACATGGAACGCTGGTGCTACATCAAGGACTCTCCCCTGGTCCTGAGTATTTATGTTTGGATCTGTCACCAGAGTGGGTCGTTAAATAACACATCTCTATCTGCACAGTTTGCTGGCTCAGTTTCTATGACTGCCTCTGAAAGTGGGGTGGAACAGCTTGTGGTGCTGCCAGGGGTGGTATTCTGCACACAGTGGTAATCCCCCTGCCTTCCAGAAAACAGACTGAGTTTAATGCCAAGAGTCCAAGCAGGGTGGGAGGTGGAGAGTCTGATTACTAGGATCAGGGCTCATTGCCTAATTTTACTGTAAAAAATGAGCTTGAGGAGAAATTTCACAAAACAACGTGTGCCACTTTTCTTGTTACGTGGTATAGAACTTCCATGGTGTGTGCATCAACCTGAGCAAATGCTTCCCACCATGGGGCAGAAGCTGTGAGAGCTGTTCCCAAAGCTGTGCTGCTGTCCCCAGTGGGAGTGCCCTGAGGGTTGAGCAGCATTCCCAACACACACCTAAATCCTAGAAGATCAGCTAATGCTAATCATACCAAACCTATGGTCTAAAATGGATTTTTGCCCTAAGTCCTGTCTGAGAGGTCATTCAGCCAAACAAAGCTGTTCTTTATGGAACGGGAAGGCAGATGCAAGGGAAGATGGATATGTTATTTATGACCACTGCAAAGTTCCGTTTCTATTTAACAAAGGCTTAACTCAAAATTGAGATTCAAATCTTTCAGGATTTCCTCAGTCAGACTTCAGAACAGGGCCTGAAGCGCCTACAAGCCTGACAGCTTGCAGATGAGCTTTAATGATCAATGTCGCAGCTTGGAGCGGCTGTAGTGAATTTTAAGTGTTGCCTGGATATGCAGCAGCTTCCCAGCAAGGTCTGGTTCATGGTGACCAGGCCTCGTTAGGCCGCACCTCGTTAGCAGTGAGCTTGGACAGTGCACTGCAGGCCTGCCTCCAGCCTTGCCGTGTCAGCCCCACTTAGCATCACTTTCGTTTGTTAATTAAAAGGCTGTGAGTGGTGTTTGGCTGAAGTCTGTGTACCAGAACTGTGCAAACTCAAACCAAGGCCAGCAATGATGTCTGTGGATTCCTTCCCCACACCGGCCGGGCTCGCTGCCCTCCATTAGCTCTTCATTAGAGACCTCAGCAGTGCTGGTGCTTGGGCAGCCCCATGTAAGGCTAATTAACCAGCATGCCTCCAGCTTCCCATTGGCAAACACCACTCTGTGAGAGTAGAGAAAGCCTCCCATGTCCCCCCGACACCTTTTCTAATTGTAATTTCTTCTCATGCACGAAGCTTTCTGTTCCCCTCAGAGGCAGGCTTAGGCTGTAAATATTTTCTCCCTCTTGTGAAATCACAGCTTTCAGGCTATTCAGCAACTTGTTCTTAAGCAGTCCCCAATTATCATTCACATGCTGATATTTAAGTTCCAATTTACTCATAATTATTTTTGGCTTTGTGCAAACGGCCGCTTCAAAGCACCACGCAGTCATGCACACATATATATGTACTTTATCCTATTAAATCCTATTGTCGGTTGGGGATTACTATATTAGAGGCTCTGAGAACTCCTTCCTGGCTGACATGGCAGCACACAAGGAGCTGCTCTTCACTTTTTCCACTTGCTGCTGGAGTTCAGCACAGTGGAGGCATTAATCCCAGCCCTGCACACAGCCCACTGCTCCCCCCATGCAGTGCTGAACACGTTTAGGGAGTGCCAGAGGGCTGCTGTGTTCTAGCATCACCCCCCAAGCAGAATGCCGTGAGGAATCCGAGTTTAATATTTAATGTTTCCATAGGAATCAGCTGTGTGTGTCTGCCACGTGATGCAGACGTTGTCATGGCACAGAGCCCCAGCCTTGGGAGGGAGGAGAGAAAGCAAACAGACGTCCCTCTCACCAAGTTCAGTGCTATGGAAAAATCCATATAAAACATGCCTTCTTATTTAGGGAGCTGGAGACAAGTCAAGAACTTGAGCCGTTATATAGAAAGATTAAAAAAATGTGCCTTCACTTGCAGCACTTCTAGCACATCTGCTCGGGCATCTCCAGCACTCAATATCCCCGTCAAGCGCCTACTGCAACATCGTGGTACCTGGAACAAAGGTTCTCAGTGCATGTCCCAAATCACAAACAAAGTAATTAGAAAGAAAAATTAATTTCCTATCGGCCAGACCCATTTTGGCATGCCAGTGCTGCAAAGAAAAGCACGGCTTTGCCAGTCAGTCCTTTGTGACCCTTACATTCTCCATGGATATGTGCATTTCCTAGCTGAGTATGGTTTGATCTCTTATTGCCATGCTCTCTAGCAAGGTGCAGGCAGATGAATTGGTGGGCCTTGACCTTCACACTGACTTTCTTAGTAATTTGCTGCAAAACTGGTTAGTTCTTTTTTCCTCGCTCCCCGCATGGACAAAAGCCAAGCTTTATAAATCGTGTGTGTAAACAGAAATATCCTCCTTCCTTGAATATGATTACTATTTAGAAAGAAGAGGCTGTTGTTTCACGAGGCAGAGAACCTGTTTAATCTGGAGAGACTGGCTCTGATGCCAGACGCCGTTACCATAACAGTTTATGTCTGTCTGATGTTCCAGAGTGAGAATTAAAATATCTCATATAAACTGGTTTTGTACAGTTTTTGCCCAGCTAAGGTCATTTTCAGAGCCCCAAACACTCTTTCTGTTGGGTGACATCTAGGAGCTATTTTCGTACACATGCAAATAAGCCATGTGGTGCCTCTACAATGACACAGTATGTAAATGTAGAACATTTGTTTCTGCAGCCCAGATGATTCTGTGGGACCAAGCAAGAAGGAAGCAGTCAGCAACAGCCTCCAGAAGTGGGGCTGCAGAGGTTGCATCGAGGAGAGCCAACACAGCCAAGGGGAGCACCAAGCTCCTTCCAGGGTTAATTTCAGGCTCTGTTTCTATAAGACAAATAGGGAAAATCAACCTCTGTACTACAGTTACCAATTCACCACAAGAAAAAAAAAAATAAAAAAAATATATAAAAGCAAGCTTTTTGTTGGCATATGTGGGACCAAGTTATTTCTTTTCTTAGAGGTCCTTTAAGGCCCCTCCAAAAAAATAAGTGAGTATGAGTTTTCTTTTCCTGGCTGCTTTTGAAAGGCTGCAGCCGCATGCTTCGCTCTGTGTGACCATTCCCAATCGGCTTGTGCTGGGCACAGCCTGCTCCTGCAGGGAGGGGATGGTGATAGGGATGAAGATGATGGCAACGGGGAGAGGGATGGGGCTGAGGACAGGGATGGAGATGGGGATGTGAATGAGGACAGGGATGGGATGGAGGTGGGAATGGGGACAGAGAAGGACAAGAGAAGGAGGTGCTCCAAGAAGCCTGGAGGAGCGCAGCACTGGAGGTGACTCACGGAGAGCTGGACACTGCCTGGGTTCACACTGGGACAGCAGCAAACCTCAGTATTTCACCAATGAAACCTCTGAGGACAGCACTGGTGTGTAATCCTTCCCTATGGTACACATCAGCCCTCTCTCCCCAACAACCTTTGGTCCTCCTCATTGTCCCTCCGGTTGTGAATTAATAGAAAACTTGTTCTGCAGTCTGTTTCAATCACCTGTTAGTTTTACCTACCACTGCCAACATGAAAACATTCTCGACTTAAGTCATCTGCAAACAATTTGCATTCTCCATTACATAACCCAGATCCACCCTACATCTTTAAATGTTATCATTGCCTTAAAAAAAAAAAATGCCTGCAAAGATGTCCAAAACTCCTTTTCCAGCATGATGGCTGTTTCCCTGCCTCTGACCACAGCTCTGAGCAATTGGGGACAGGCAATATGCCAAAAAGAAGCATAACCTGGTCAAGGTTTGGGGTAAAGCCGCCATGGTGAGGGGTCCAAGCGTTGCAGTCTGGTGACGACTGCAGGGGAGGGATATTTAAAGCACTGAGCTGCGACCTGAAGCAGGGAAGGGCACTGAGAGAGGACAAAATACACCTTTTCTCTCCTGATGTTCGCAGAGTGATCAAAGGTGCTACTTTTCTTCTGGAGCTTTAGTGCAGGAATGATGGTGGAGCTTGCATTATTTTGTGCACTCACATTTTTTTTTTTTTCTGGCTTTAAATAAAGCCACAAATGTGTGCTAGCTTTCCTTCCTTTCTCATTCCTAGGATGCTGGCACTCAATGCATCCCAGCATGGGTGGTTTGGCATCAGGCTTTATCCCCCAGACCTTTAAGAAACGGAGGGAAACCTTAAAAGTATGCTTACTTTTGCACTGGGAAGGTGCCGCTGCCACATATCACCTTCCTGAGATGGTCCCTAAATCTACTTCTCTGGAAAAGAGCTGCACAGACGCCTGAGCTTTCACTGTGTATTTTTCTTTCTCCTTTCTCCTGCCCAAAATGATGCTGAAATCTCCCAGAGAAGAATTATTTCCATGTGATCCCAGCACTTTCTCCTTTGGCTGGAACATTGAATGTGGTTTTGGGTCTGTGTTTTTTTTTTTTTTTTTTCTTTTTTTTTCTTTTCCCTTATTCACAATTTTTTTTTTTTTGGTTTTCATTTCCATCATTGTGTGAGGCACCGTGCAAGCAGACAGACTGGCTGAGCATTGTAGGGAAACCATAGCAGGACAAAAGCACAGAAACTCAGCACAAGTTGATGCAAGCAAAGAACCAAGAAAAAAAAATAGCTTTTGCAAACAACCTAGCTGCTGGATCTCATAAGGAGCAGGACGAACTTTCAGTGTTTCATTTGGACTCCAGCTAGGAAGCTGCAGCAGCTACCGAGGACTGAAGAACCTGAATGAACAGCAGCTTTCATATTATGCATCCTGCTAAGCAACAGCAAGGAAAGTAAGAGCCAGGGTTCTGAGTCACAAGGTAAGTTAAATGGGTCTGAATAAGTTGGGAGAAAAATACTATTGCTATGGGGAACAAAGAGTTCCCACCTTGCAGAAGCAGGTTGTGTGGGTGAGTCATAGCAAGAGGTGGTCTCTGCCCACACTGCTTCCTCTCTTCTGCTTCACCACAGCAGGAGAAAGAAGCACAAGGCCAGGTTACTGTTGCACCAACTGCAGTTTGTTTCTGCTAATGCTGCTTGCTTGCTACACCCACCCTCCGCTGCAGCACCACTGCCCGGTCTGGTTGTGCTCAGGATGGAGCTGCAGCTGGGGCAGAGTGGAGCGGAACCATGCCCAGGAATGTGCCTTTCAGCTATGATAGGTGAAGGAGCCTTGGTGCCATTCACCACACCAATGCTCTTTGCTCCATGGGAGAAGCTGCCCTGCGAATGATTTCAGTGCAAGTGGGCTGGTGTGGCGGCGGCATGAGGCTGAATCACTGTCTGGACTTGCATTGGGATGGGCGTTTGTTTAGGAGCCAGAAAAAATCCTTTTGCTGCCTCTTTGTGATGTGTGATAGCTGCCTGTAGTTTGGTACCAGGTGAAGATGCTGGTGCACACGTATACCCATCAATTTCCACACAGGCACACCTTCTTCCCTTAGGGTGCTTGCAGGGCACCCACATTAAACCAATGGAATTCCCTGGGCCAGGGCGTGTGCAGCAACAGGAGAGGGGCTTTGCTCGGGATCCTCACCTCTTCCTATGCATGTGGCATCATGGTCACCCTGCAGGATGCTGCTGTACATCAGTGGGAGTGATGGTGTTCCCATGGGCATCACAGCTAGAACGGCTCCTCCTGGGCAGGGACATCAGAGACTTCATCCACATGCCAAAGTTCATCCAAAAATACAACTACCCAGAAAATCCACAAACTCTGACCAAACATCCCAGTGGCCACTGCAAACTGCGGATGCAGATAGCATTCCTGGGCCTCTCAGTGGCCAGATCCCGTCTGTGCCTCCATCCCCAGCCAACTCACAGGGCTCGAGCTGTCCCCAGCACTGCTCCCAACCCCTCTTCACCCTAGTGCAATGTATAAACACTGCAGACAAGAGGGCGTTAACAAGGTCATGTGCAAACCACTGCTGACAGTGGAAACTTTTAAACCATACTGCCCTTCAGGATCCAAATATTCTCATCTGCAGGACCTCAAGTTGTCCCATGGCTGCACATGGGCTGCTGATGTCCAGCTTGAGAGGGGCATCTCTGCAGCATCACGTTGGAGCAGAACTGCCCCACGCTCAGCAGTGATGCTCCTCCATAGTTTTGGACTCATGAAGAAATTTTAGATCCTCCTGGGGAAAAGAAAAATAAAAGACTCTCAAACGGATCATTTCCAAGAGGAAGTCCAGCATCCAGACCTCAGCACTGCTTTGTTTCCTGCTGCTGGCAACGCGAGGCAGGCTGGAGCGACAAGGAGCTCGGGGCGTGCAAGGAGGCAAAAGGTAAAAAAGCAGAAGCTGAATAATTTCTGCCTCTGGAATGGTGCCAAGGTCTGAAGCTGACACATCCATGTGTCTTCCGTCCCTGCGGCGCAAGTAGGGTTTTAATCTTAACCGCCCTCATGGGTTTTTGGCTCAGATTTATCACTAATTAAAATGGGCAGCGGCTGGCGTTGTCCCGTGTACAGTGAATTCAGAGCAAAGGCAGCCATAGATTGCTTTTCCAAGTGAAGCCATAGCAATAACAGGAAGTAAAACGTTAGCAAAAATTTAAAGTGCGGCTCCAGGATCCAAGAACGATTTCTGCCTCATGAAATCTTGCTGCTGCAGTGCGTGAGCTCAGCATGGTGATGGCTGGGATTTAATCTCTGAGCACCCCTGCAAGGTAAGCACATAATGTGCCCACACTCATGCCATTGAAAACAGGGCCTTGCAGTGGGTTAATGCAGATCTGTACCACTAGCCTGTGATAGGAGAAATCCAATAGATCCCATAGGGGCTGCTTGCAGAGCTCAAGGTGACCCATCATGGTTTGGACTCTGCTGACCCCACATTGCTAATACAGAGGAGAGCCCTCTGGTTCAGCCCCCAGAGTGATCTGCTTTGTTTCCTTTTGTTTTTCCCACCTACATAGCAAGTAAGCTATTTTTGCAGATATGATGGGAATTTTTTGTCCTTGCTGTTGCCCAGGTGTGATGCTTTATATGGAAGTGTTAAAATTCTTCAGGAATACAGCGTCATTAAAAAGCTTTGCATGAGCAAACGCATCTCATACATAAGCTACTACTTTGAGCTGTGAGATTAAACTCAATCATGAACCGAGAAATCAATCAAGGTGCTCTCAGTGCCAAGCAAACATATTTAAATAAGAAGTTGCACACAGGTAGAAAGCATCACCTCATTTAACTCCCAGAATAGAAACAAACGGTTTTTGTTTGTGGCATCCCTAAAGCTCTGCATGGAAGGAATTTGCTTTTTTCAACTGGTAGACACCAGGAATGACAGGTGTTGCTGGAAAACCAGCAGATTCAAAGCATAAATAAAATGCCTGTTGGCTTATACTGTGTGCTGTAAACTGGTCTGTCTACTCAAATCCAGAGAAGGGACCAAGAAAAAAAACACAAAAACACCACCCAAATCAGTCTTATAAACCTTATCTATAGTCCCCATCAAGGAAACCTTCTAGTACATTCAAACAGCTCTTCAACAGCAGTATATATTCTGATGTTATGATGAACACAACCAAATACCAGCCATTATCAGCACAAGAATACCCTGTAATTAACTGCTTTTGTCAGATTCCGGTGTCTCATTTCACGATTCATAAATCTTCATTATTTGCCAAAATATTGTTAAATACTGCTACAGCCATTTAGCATATGGAGAATTTCTTCTTCTTTCATATCTTGGTTGGTTCTGTCCTGGAACTGCTGGCTGTGTGGTGTTCCATGGGTATGGCATGGGGAGGCTTTGGAGCATTCTGGGGAGACTGAGATCATTTATCTTAGTATTATGTGTTGCACCTGAACCAGCTGGATGTCCAGCCTCACAATGAGCTTCCTACTCCCCAAGCATTCTGCAGGGAGCACCAGAAACATCCAAACAATTCACATTGTTCTGAATGTCACCACAAGATTTGCAATGGAAAAGTTTCAAACTCATTTATCCATCAACTGTCTCAATATGAGCTCAAGCTCAATGAAGAGCCAACAAAGCTGAACTGGAGAAATGTGTTTGAGAAAGGAAGGGCTGAGAACCTCCTCTTGTGTCCAGATGAAACATTTATGGACCCTAAGGTTTCCAAAGCCAGCAGAAGAGCTTTCCCTGGAGCAGAGCAGCACTGAGCTCCTTGCTCACTGCCTTCTGAAGGGAATAAACATCAAATCTGCCATCCCACATTTGACAAAATGAAGCCAAAATAATTATCCTTAGGGGGAAAAAAATACAATAGCTAAAAACCGCTCACTTTGCCTCACAGACCTCAAGTGCTGAGCCCTATCTTTCCTTTTTATATCTTTTTTTTCTTTAAGATATCAGGTTTGACTTCTCCACCATCATGAGAGTTGTGTTTGCTTCTCCTCCAAAATTTGGCCCAAATCATTTCTTTTTTCTTCAGATTGACATGTTCTTGTTATGTGGAAATCCTTAGCAGTTTTTTTTCCTTTCCTGTTGCACACTTCATTCCTCTGATTTAAAGTTAGATGTCTTTCAACCTGAACCCCATACCAGTGGATTCTTCATTCTTTCAGTCTTCTCAGACTCCCCTCCCTCCACTTCGCTCCTGTTTTACTTCTCCACTCCTTTCTTGACTGTTATAAGCAAACTGTAAAACAGAAACTCTGTTTATTTGCATACATCACTGAAGCTTCAACTAATCAGATATTTTGCAATCAAGTACGTGTTTCTGTATTCAGTAGGGAGGACAGTGACACATACATGCACAGAAAAAAAATTAGGCTGGCCCCAAATTCACATCTGACACCATTTCCAGAAGATTGAGCCACTTGGGAATGTAAAATCATGAAGGAAAATGTGTGTGAGGCTCTGGGTGTCAGTTCAGGATGCACTGAATTGACTGGATTTGTGCCTGGTTGGCTTCATTTTCCAGATGCAATTTCTCGCCAATAACTTGAGTAATTGTTCTTCATGAATCATGCAAACAGCCATGATTTCCTCAATGGGTGCTGGGATTATAGTAATGTAAAAGGTGCACAACCTGAACACTGATTTTTCACCCCGACTTCTCTTTCTTAAGCCTCGTCTAAAAATAGGAACGTCATTCATCTTAAGGAGAATAATGGCCTATAAAAATGTAGAAGTAATTTCTTCATATTTATGAAGCCTTTGCCTGCCACCCATTATGAATTCCCCTCTTAATGAATGCTCTTTCTCCTTCATGAAGGTATTATGAGCAATTATGTCCTCCAGTTTTAATGTTCAGCTAATGTAATCAAATGCCTTAGACTTTA
Organism: Gallus gallus; assembly: GCF_016699485.2. Taxonomy (NCBI): domain Eukaryota; kingdom Metazoa; phylum Chordata; class Aves; order Galliformes; family Phasianidae; genus Gallus; species Gallus gallus. The sequence continues at coordinate 5,594,480 of NC_052545.1, forward strand.
TCCCCAGGTTATTGACTATCTACAGTCCCAAGGACTAAAGAGCTTTTAGTCTCATAGGAGGATATGTTGACCCCAGTAGTCTGGGTCTCTGAGTGACTATATGGTCTTCCTTAGACCATTACATATGTATATGCACAAGCTTTAATCGCTGCAAAGGAGATCCCAGAAACATTACTCGGACCCCAATCGCTCTCTGTAGTGCAAGCTCTTTGTTCCAGTCATGTACAGGCTGCTTATTTATGATATGCTGTCCATTTAGGCTCGCATTGCATTTCTGGTCCTGGTTGGCAGCACAAAGATGGCTTAAGGACTGAATGAAAATTAAAAAGGACTTAATGAAAATGAGAATTCAAGCCCTGAACACTGATATAAAGGAGCATTAATCCCTCAGACTTGTACCTAGGATAAGGTACAATTACAACCAGAAAGATCATTTCAAGTTATGACAGGTTTGATGAAAGAACTTTCACTAATGTCAGAAGCAAAGTTATTATATTGCTGCTAATAAGTATTCATCTAGTTTCCAGGGAGCTGGATTACACCAAGTAATAAAAGGTGTGAATGACAGCTCTTTTGGGGCAGGTAAGAACTGAAAGAAAACATCTCCCAACAATGACTGTACAATCCAATTTCCTTGCCCCAAACTAATCATTTTTTCCTGTATTTTCTTGACTAGTCCATGGTGTGCCCAGTGAAGCCTTTGTGTAACTCATGGGTAGATACCTTCTCTCCCTCTGCAAAATGCTCATTGTTCCATTTCTGAAAGCAAAGATTTCTAGGCATTGCCATCCCCACCTATTCCAGGAATTAGAGCTGGTAGAAGAGGAGCTCTACGAGCTGCTCCCAGCCTGAGGTCAGCAAGAGTCCATCTCTCACTAATTGGACTTTGGATAAGGTCCAAAAAGGCATCATTCCAAAATCTGTCTGGTATGAGACACCACTGCAATGAGCAGAATGACACTGATTATGCATGGTTTGAGGAGGCATTTGCCTGCCGCCAGCTCCATTCCCTCCCTAGATGGAGGGTAGAGAGGAGCTCAAAGCAAAACCTCACTCACCAGTCACCACCAGAAACTTTTTCTGCCTGTTCATTTCATCCAGTGTTCAGGGCCTTTGGGGCTTGCCAATATCAGCTGAAAATGCAGATGTTCTCAAGCTACTATTTGTGCAGAGCAAGCCCCAGTTTGATCCATGCCTGCTGCAGCTATTTGGCTCTCTGTCCTGCACAGTGGAAAATAAAAATAGGAAATGTACAGAGGAATTATACTAAGAAAAGCAAATGGACAAAGTCAAAGCCACAAACCACTTGGCTAGGTCATGTCAGAAAGATTACCAGCAAAATATTAAGAAACCATCTAAAAAGAGAAATGCTTTTACTTTTTAAGTTCATTTTTCCACCAGCACTTTTCTCCAAAAACAAAATTGGTTAGGTAAATATTTCTATGAAGTTTCATTTTCTGCATCTGATTTTTCTTTTTTTCTTTTTTTTCAGGATGGCAAAAAAAGGAACAGTTATTGAGTAACACTTTTTACCCAGCAGCTTTTGCAAGGGCAATTCCAACCTCAGCCAGATAGCGACAGCACCTTGAGCAGTGCCTGCTACACCTTGAAGAACCTCAGCCTCTGCTTCTAATCTGAAAATGTGTTTTCTCTTTCCTGCTTTTACACGCTGTCTCTTGAAAGATATTTCAACCATAAGTAATGCACAACGAGGATTACCTTTTCCGTTGCTTGTAAACAGTACGCTGTGGGGAACCCTTCCTACCTGGAGTCTCCTAGTGCCACTACAAGATAAGCTAATAATTAATCAGAAAAGCACCTTGCGGCAACATTAGCAGATGGCCCATCAGTGGCTCTGATGCGAATCGCCATGTTAATCGTTTGTTCTTTGCCCGCTCCAGCTGGCTCGGATGAAGATGAGCGCAGTGTTCCTCCTGCTCCTGGTGTCCATCCCCAGCTCCTTGGCGGAGCAGGACCTGCCAAGGCGGGAGCCACGGCGCCTGTCATGTGTGCGGTGCTGCGGGCCCTCAGAACAGCCCGTCTCCATCATCTCCTCACGATACACAAGGATGAGCAGTGATCCTGCTTCCTCGATACCCAAAGTACAGCCAACCATAGACATCACTATCCTCAAAGGTGGGTAGAGGTGACCACAGCCATAACATCCTTCCTCTATCTTGCTTGCACATCTTCACCTGGCACGTTGTGCTCTTTCCTACACCAAGAAACTCATCTGATTTATTTACCCAAGAGGTGACATGGCACAGGCTGTGTGTGCACAAGTGAGAAGTGGCAAGAGGCTCTAATCCATCAGAAAATGGAATCACTGAGAGCTCAAGTTATATCATACTAAAAAAAACAGATGCAAATGTTATCCAAAAAGTTATTCCAAAGAATAAGGAATAAAGAACAAGTAGAAATTCTCACTCACTTCTCCATTTCATGTGCTTTGTCTTACAAAGACAATAATTAAGCATATAATACAGGAGATATGTCAGGGAGTGCTATGTATAGAGACATGCAGACCAGACAAAGCCTGTCCAAGGACCAAATCAAACTTAAGCCAAATCTTTAGCCATTTTTTTCCCTGCCCTAAGCTGCACATGGAGGTGCTGTGCATTCAGCTGGATCTCTCTAAGTGATCTGGTCAGGTAATGGAGTCTCACTGCTTCACTGTTTTGTGCATCAGCACTGTGAACTCAGTAAGACCAAGCTTCCACCTGGCATGCTTCTGAGAATAAAGAGGGTGATGGTGCCTGACATCTTCTGCTTTCCTTTATGTTTGCAGGTGAGAAGGGGGAAATGGGAGAAAAAGGGTACCCTGGAGCAGCTGGGAAGGAAGGAGAGAGAGGGCTACGTGGTTTCAATGGACGGAAGGGCCAGAAAGGCCAGCCTGGACCCCAGGGCCACTCATGCAAGCAGCTCTATGCTGCCTTCTCAGTGGGTCGCAGAAAGCCCTTGCATAGCTCAGACTACTTCCAGCACGTCATTTTCGACACAGAGTTTGTGAACCTCTACAAGCACTTCAACATGTTCTCAGGAAAGTTCTTCTGCTACGTGCCAGGAATCTACTACTTCAGTCTCAACGTCCACACTTGGAACTTCAAGGAGACCTACCTGCACCTGATGAAGAATGAGGAGGAGATGGTCATCCTCTATGCCCAGCCCAGTGATCGGAGCATCATGCAGAGCCAGAGCCTGATGCTGGACCTGCAGGAAGGAGACGAGGTCTGGGTGAGGATGTTCAAGCGGGAGCGAGAAAACGCCATCTATAGTGAGGAGTCTGACGTTTACATCATCTTCAATGGCCATTTAATCAAGCCAGCTGTAGAGTAGCTGTTCCTCAGCTTCACGCTCAGAGCTTTTGTAGGGGTTTCTCTGATGCATTAATGTCTTCCCTTTTAGAAATGCACACCTAGCTCTGCTTAGAAGGACTGCAGCAGGCAGCCTCCTGGTGGCTTTGTGTCCATGCCAGGGACACCTGTGAATGGAGGTGATGGGGCTTCAAGGTTCTGCAAGAGATGACCACAAAAGGTTTTAACCCTTAGCATGCTCTGGAAACAAAGCACAGAAGGTCCCAGTTCTGCAGCCCCATGTAGATCCCCAGGGACATCCCTGAAGAGTTTGCCAAGTTGGTAGCAACAAAATTAATCTCTGCTTTTCCTTGGAAAAGACAGGACTGTAGGGATTAGAAGGGATTTGGGGAGACTGAATAGCTCAAAGAGACATTTGGATTAGATCTAAGGGTTATCTTCAAATACCTGCTGTCCAGGTACTATTTAAGGAACATATCTACCACAGTACTTAGCAGTGGCAGTATTGCTAACAAAGCCCCCTTCCTGCCAGCACCCACACCATGCCTGCTCCACTCAAGTGGGCAAGTACACACAGTGTTAGCATTTCGCACAGTACAATTACCCTGAAATACATTTCTGTTCCATTTCATGTAATACTACATTCTGAGAGCAAAATGCTAGAATTACATAAATAACAGCATAGTGACCTGGAAAACTTTCTCAGAGGCATAGTTTTAAGTACAGCTGCAGCCACATGCCATAACTTTACTAGACTGCTACACTGCTAGCAAAGCTTCTTGCACAACACCAGGATACCAGGGGCATTTCCATTTTAAGGAAAACAGTGGGCACTGCCTTAGGATGCTATCTGTGAGTGCTCACTGCCAAGCTGGAGTCTTCCAGACATGAGCATGGCATTAATTACTGTCTTCCAGCACTCTCACCTCTGGTAACTGGAAGAGAAAGCCAGGAGGAAGAAAGGTGCTTCACTACCAGCAGTGATATTACAGGGAATTTGGTTTCACATCATAATGGAGAGGTGCATGCAGCAACAAGAAACCTCATTTCCCCTGGTTCCTCTGTGCCCATCCCCTCCTGTTTGTACCTTGAGCCATTTGTATGAAGGATACATGAAGACAAATTGCTTCACTGCTGTGCCTCACCTACCCACACCTGTTCAGAAAAGTAGCTGAAATAAACAGATTGCTTTGAGTGCACTGGTTTTGTTTATTTCCATATGCTTTTCACAGCACAGGGCTAAAAGCACCAACTGAACACCCAGTTCTGCATCAGCACCTCAGGTGGCACTTTCACTTAAGGACTCCAGAAACTAGACTGAAACCTTCAAGTCTCCTTTGCTGCTCAGAAGGCGCTCCCAGCTGAGTATCGGGATGCAGAAGTTAAATACCAAATCTTTGAGGTCTCAATTTTAGCAAAGATAGGAGTTCGTACGTAGCATACCTGCAAGTAAATACATGATGAAAAAATGGTTTATCAGCCTTGAAAGATCACATCTGCTCCCACTTGCAGCACAGCCTGCTGCAACCCTCGGCAGGAAAAGTGGGAAAGTTGCAGAGCTTTAAAATCCCTCCTAAGGAGGGATCATGCAGATCCCCCATTCCCTGCTGTCAGACATCCCAGCTGCCACCGACAGCCTTTCCTTTCTTTTTTTTTTTCCTCCCCTCGCTCCTTCTAAAAAAGCTTCCTAATCAGCAGCTTCCATTAGGGTGATGGTAAAAGCCCTAATGGCTGCATTGCTTGTTTGCAGCACGCCACTTAGTGCTGAGAGCACTGGCAGAGAGGTGCCAGCCCTGAGCAAACACACGTGCTAGCAGAAGCCTTCCTACTGCACTCACTGAAGGCATTTGCTTTTTCCCCAGTCATTACCACCTTTCCCCCCTTCGTCCCTCCTCTTGCACCACCCCCCACCTCGACTTTGCAGCTGCAGAAAGCCACAGCCTGCAGTGGAGCTGGAATTATCCACTGGGGCTGTCTAACATACCCTGCATATAGAGTGGCTCTGTGCACCTCCAGCTCACCCCATCCACTGTTTGCTGCACTGACTTCAATTAAAAAGAAAATGATCCAGCCTTCTTAAAATGTCACAACCAACTGGAGTTATTGACAGCACCTAATCCAGCACTGGGAAAAACACCCCTGGAGCACACTGATGTTCAATGCACACCGACTGGGGAAAAGTTGCTTTCTACCAGGAAGGAAGCAAGAAATCCATATATCTGTATCTGTGTACATGTGTCTCTCTGTAGCACTTAAGAGAAGCTCTGATAGGACACATTCAAAATGCTCTTGACTGATATGCCAGCACCATACGCAGGCAAGTCATTAAAGCCACATCAGTTGCTGGTGCGGAATAGCCTTGCAAATAATGAAAAAAGTTATTGGTTTGCACACATTATTCAAATTAGTCATTCTTATATTGCAGAACTTATAGCCTCAGCCTGCCAAGATGTGTGGAGGAAGAAAAGAAGGAAATACCTAAAAAAGAGAGATGTAGAAAAACATCCCAACGCCACATTCAGAATACATCCCTCCATTTTTCAATTTCAAGGGTTGGGACAAGCATCCCCATTTAGAGCAGCTTAATGAGCCAAATCCAAAGCACAAATATTTTAGAACTGCTCATCAGCATACAGGCAGCCTGCCAGAGCCTCTTTGTAGGAATGGAATTTAAGTCCTTCCAGCAATCCACAACAATTTGACAAAAAAGCTTTTTTTCAGTTCTCATTTGAAGAGGGGAAAAAAAAAAGCTAAGTGCTCAAAACGAAATGATAAAGAAATAGGGCAATTTCTGTTTTATCTTTAATTTTCCTTAAATTTCACACTTGGAAATAAGCATCAGGAATTGGTCAGGCTTTCTGTTTGTTTGTCTTTTCTGCCACAAAAAAATAAATGAAATGAGAAGTGACAAAAGTGCCTCA